>NC_067481.1:20270257-20615815 GCF_947179515.1 Apodemus sylvaticus
CCCACAGTTGTCTCTGACTCCACAGGCAGGCCATCGTGTTCACAACAGGTACACACACACCACACACCACACATCACACCACACATCACACACCAAACAGAAAACTAAACATTGTTTACTGTATCCTAAGAGTAGACAATGTATACAATTATTAATTAAAAAATAAAACATTTCCTTCTTTAAAAGGAAAAAATGAAGGCTGAGTATTGGTGGTACAGGCATTTAATTCCAGCACTCAGGAGGCAGAGGCAGGCAGTGAGTTTGAGTTCAGTCTGATCTACAGAGAGAGTCTCAGGACAGCCAGGGCAATTACAGAGAAAACCCTGTCTTGAAAAGCCATAAAATAAAATGAAGGATGAGGCAGGGCAGCGTGGGTATTCTGGACAGCAGGTGTGGGTTCTGGGACATTGAAGACGATTTCTGTGTCATCGGGGCGTCCGATGAGAAGCACTCTCGTCTGTGGTGCACGTCCTTCCAGGGTTTCTCCTCGACGCCGGTGGGCAGAGCAGTGTCCATTCTTAGGCCACTGTTGTTTCTGAGGGCTTTTCAGGAAATTCATTGGATGTTTTTCCAACTAGGAAGAAGATTCCCTCCTTGATAACTGTAAGGAAATCGTGGAACGATGGTCGGAAACGCGGGACGTCGCCACCAAAGTGAAAAAAGGAGGTAGAGTTGGCCTTACCTTTTAAACAACCTTCTTCTGTGTGTCTGTGCGTGTGTCTGTCTTTCCGCCGTGAAGAAACGCAGGTCACGAAGATGCCAGAGCACCTCTACTCTCTAAACCACTGTGCTTGTCTCAGAGTCTCTGGTCCCGTCTCAGGGGTCTTTTCCTGTCAGCTGTTAAGGGGCAAGGGTGTCGTTTTCTTCTTTGGACATTCACTCTTCCTAAGATAATTCTCATTAGCAAGCACCCACAGACTCTCTTTAAAGTTTTAGCAGTCAGGATTTCCTTTTACCCTCTGTCTTTCCAATCCACCCTGACCACAGCCATGCTCCCTGTGGTGTAGGTGTTTTTGTTTCTTTTCATTTCTTTTCTTTTTTGGTTTTTTTGTTTGTTTGGGGTTTTTTTTGTTTGTTTTTGTTTTTGTTTTTTTTTGGAAACAAACTTTCATTGTCCAGTCCAGGCCTGCCTGAACTTTTTTTGCTTGCCTTGAATTCCTGATCCTCTTGCCTCGGCCTCCTGAGGGTACCTGAGTCATTTTGGAGTTGACTTTTCCTCCCACCCTACACCCCTAGTAGATTTGCATCACATATCTACTAGGGTAGATATTGAGTTCAGAAGGGTCAGCTATACCCTTCTGAACTCAAGGTGGTCGGTCTTGAAGGCTGGCGCCTTCACCCACTGAGCCACGTCACTGGCCCGTCCACCTTTATCATATTTTCTTTATTTTTCTTGGTTTTTCAAGACAGGGTTTCTCCGTATAGTCCTGGCTGCCCTGGAACTCACTCTGTAGACTAGGCTGGCCTCGAACTCAGAAATCTGCCTGCCTCTGCCTCCCAAGTGCTGGGATTAAAGGCGTGTGCCACCACCGCCCGGCAATTTACTTCTTTTATTTTTTATTTATTTATTTTATTTATTTATTTATTTATTTATTTATTTTTTTGAGACAGGGTTTCTCTGTAAATCCACCTGCCTCTGCCTCCCAAATGCTGGGATTAAAGGTGTGCCACTGCCCGCCCATTTTTTTTAAAAATATTTATTTTATTTATGAATATCCTGTAGCTGTCCTCAGACACACCAGAAGAGGGCATTTGATTCCATTACAGATGGTTGTGAGCCACCATGTGGTTGCCGGGAATTGAACTCAGGACCTCTGGAAGAGCAGTCAGTGCTCTTAACTGCTGAGCCATCTCTCCAGCCCTCATATTTTCATTACATAGCATAACTTATGGTTGCGTTTCTACTCCATTTGGCTGAATCCTGTTCCTTTGAAAATGAAAGAGTAACGCGCTCACGTGCTCATTAGAATGGTAAATTAGTTACAGAGAACTCAAAACACAGAAGCCAAACTTAAATTATGCAGTGTTTACTCAGTTTGAGTATACAGTATAATTGCATAATATACCTTGGGGCCCAGGTACTGGTGTTGGAAATCAAAGCAAAGCTGGTTTGCTATACACACACACACACACACACACACACACTGGTTTGTTAATATCTTTTTTTTTTTACTTTTAGTGTCTATGTTTGTCTGTGTGGGCGTGCGCGTGCGCGTGTGAGTGAAGGTGCCCACTGAAGCCTTGGGTCCCGTCAAGCACGGTCACAGGGGACTCTGAGCCACCCGATAGGAGGGCTGGGAACTAAGCTCCAGTCCTTTGCAGAACCATCTTGACTGAGAAGCAGGCACAGACTGTGGTCTGCTTAATCATGGAGCTGTCTCTGGCCCCGGGTATTGGTGTTTTTACAAAGTTCCCCTAGGGCTGATGAGATGGCTTAGCAAGTGCTTAGTGCACAAGCCAGGTGTCCCGAGGTCCATCCCTGGAATCTCATAAAGGCAGACATTGTCTCCCCACAGTTGGCCTCTAGACTTCAGTGCACCCCCCTCCCCAATAAATAAACATAATCTAAAATAGTTTTTAGAAGGCCTAAAGCCTAGCCTTCACGGCTTTTCCTTGACTCCTGAATGGTCCAGGTCCTCAGCTTGCAGGGACCAGCACATGCGACCAGAGCGGCCACTACCAACACTGACCACTGGGCCTCGTGCCTTGGGAACTTGTTTTCTCTTACCCAGCTTTGTCTCTCCTTCCACACAGATGAGGTGCAGGCCATCACCACCTTGATTGAGAAGCAGGCACAGATTGTGGTAAAGCCCAGGGTGGTTTCAGAGGAAGAGAAGCAGAGGAAAGCGGCCCTGCTGGCCCAGTATGCCGACGTGACGGACGAAGAGGAATATCCTTTCTGGAGGCTCAGCTCCATCCCCTGGAGGCTCATGCTAGGAATGTTGGACAGTTCACATCACCCCCGAGGAGTTCAGTCCCCTCAGTAGTGGCCTCTTTCAAAATGACAGTGGCCATGGGCCTTTGTGGGTTCGAGAAATGATGTTGGAATAGTTGACACATGACTTCTAATTCAACACATAACTGGTACACTCCAGATAGAATTAGACAGTATGGTGATTCCTTGCACTAGTGGGACACTGTACTAGTTACTCTCATTTTGGCTTACAGTTTGAACTGATACCCTCCACCGTGGTGGGGAAAGCGGGGCAGCAGCTGGTTACATTACATCCAGTCAGAAAGCAGAGAGAAATCAATGCTGTTATCAACCTGCTTTTCCTTTTGATTCAGTCCAAGTCTGTAACCCAAGGGAAGGTTGCCTCCCACATTCAGGCTTAGCCCATCTAGACATCCCAGAGGTTTGTGTCTGTGATCATCTAAATCCCATCCAGCTGACAGGCAAGATGACCTGTCATGGCTGCTCTTAATACGTGGTGTAGTATCATACTTGCTTTCTGCCAAAAACAACTTTTTTGAGACAGTCTCATTATGTAGATCAAGCTGCCCTCAAACTCACAAAGATCCTCCTGCCTTCCCTTTCCCTCACCCAGATTAAAGGCATGCAGAACCATGCTTAGCTTCAAAAAACAGCTTTTAAAGTATGAGTTCTCCTCAGGTTAAAACACAGATCTCTAGGCTTTTTCTGAGTTTCTGTCTGCCTTAAGATAGAGACCATGGATGAAATGGTGTGTCTGTGTGTTCTCCTGAAGCAGAGGTGGCTTTGAACTCCTGATCTTCCTGCTTCCATCTCCCGTGTGCTGATGGGAGCTGTGCTGTTTCAGAATGTCTAGCCCCTGGCTTTTAGGAGATGTCAGTGAGGTGGTATTTCCAGACCTACTGACCCTTCTTTTTAGCCTCTAAGAGGATTTTAGAGACACTTCAGACGTTTCCCCCATGTTAAGATTTTCACAGATGAGTCTCGGCAGTGCCCGTCCTCACTGCATCCAGCCTGCTTCTTCCCCTCGACGATGAAATGCTTTTTAAGCTCAGTTTGAGATGTGTGAGGCCTTTATTCTACCTGGTGTTCCTTAACGTCACTCACTGAAGGGGATGAGAAGGACGATCCGGGTGCTTCAACAGCAAACATCGGTTCCGACAAAAGTATCCTTCTCTTTGTCCATCCCTTTTGTTTCTCCACAGTCCTCCTGGAGATCAGTTGTCATTTTGCTGTCACTGCCACAGGCTCCCTCTCCAAGGAAGTCATATCATGGCTGTATTGGGAGCCCTATGCCTAGCACAACCCTGGGTAGCCAACTTAGTACAAAATACTCTACCCTAAAAACCAAGTTAACAAGGGCTAGCCTCCACCATGCCAGGATGGCTGAATTCCTCATCTCTGCCTCCACCTTCACGAACTCTGATTAAAAGCCCACACCTAACAAAGGAGGTATTTTTTTTTAATTAATTTGTATTATTTTGTTTATTTTGAGACAGGGTCTTACTAGATAGTCGTGGCTAGCCTGGAACTATCTATATAGACTAGGCTGGCCTGGAACTTACAGAGATATGCCTGCCTCTGTCTCTTGAGTGCAACGATTAAAGGAATGCACCACCACACCTGGCTTCTTGTTGGGTTTTTGTTGATTTGTTTGTTTTTTTTTTCATTTGTTTTGGGGTTTTGTTTTGTTTTGAGACAGGGTCTCCCTGTGTAGTTGTGGCTGTTCTGGAACTTGACATTTGGTATCTAAACCAGGCTGGCCATGACCTCTCAGAAACTGCCTGCCTCTGCCTCCCGGAATGATGGGATTAAAGGTTGTAGACCACCACAACAGGCCTCACCTGGCTTTTTTTTTTTTTTTTTTTTTTTAAAGACAGGAGTGTCTTTTAGTCCAGGCTAAACTCAAACTGGATCTATTAGAGGCTGTCTTTGAATTCCCTTCACCTCCTGTAAGGTATGAGCCACCATACCCAATTAGAGGAAAAAACAGATATTGCCTGGAGCTCTGAGTTGCCTCGGGGCTGTGGGAAAGTTTTAAATGTTAAGGTTTTTTTTTTTCTTTTTTATATAGATTTTTTTTTTTTTTAAGTGTATGTGAGTACACTGTCACTGCCTTCAGACACACCAGAAGAGGGCATTGGCTCCTATTACAAATGGTTGTGAGCCACCCTGTGGTTGCTGGGATTTGAACTCAGGACCTCTGGAAGAGCAGTCAGTGCTCTTAACCGCTGAGCCATCTCTCCAGCCCAAATGTTAATGTAATTGAAAAAGAACAGAGACTAAATTTTTGAAGCTGAAAATACAAAATATTGAAATAAGTGTTGAGGAAAAAGGTCCCACTAACTGGTCACTCTGAGCTGTTTCCTAAGAAGGTAAATTTAGGACTCCCCTCTGAAGTAAGAGGTTATAGTGAGCTCTCAGGGACTGTCTCAGGAAGTCACTTTTGGTGTGACTGACTGTAAGGCCTGTGTGTGCTTAGGCTAGTACTCTGCTGCTGGTACTTTTTTTTTTTTAGATTTTAGTGTTTTGTCTGCACGTGTTCCATATGCGTGTGCATGATGCCCCCAGAGACCAAAAGAGGGTGACAGATCCCATGGAACTTGAGTTACAGATGGTTGTAAGCCACCACCATGTAGGTGCTGAGAATTGGACCTGGGTCCTCTGCCAGAGCAGACAGTGCTCTTAACTGCTGACCCAGCCCCTGATATTTCAAAGTTAAAAGAAATAAGGAATAAAGTTTTTGGCTGTTTTCTAACTTTTGTTAAACTCATTTTATATGAGTTCAATGTTGACTGCATAACTTGGTTTTTCACTTAGACTTTAGAAAAAAGGTCAAATTAACAAAAGCTAGTAATAATTAACCTTAATTGCTTCCAAGCATGTTGATGGTCCAGGTGCATAAGCATCTCTTCAGCCACAGTGCTGCTCTCTTCACTCGTGTGCCCTAGGCTCCACAGCAGTTATTTTGCTTTAGACTGTTTGGAGTGAGATTTTTTTTTTTTTGGATCAACTTTATTTGCAAATATAAACTGTATTTTTCAGATGTCCTTGTTAATGAAATTAATTTTTATAAAATAGTCCAAAGTTCAGGCTTAGTTTTCCAAATAAGATTTTTTTTTTAATCCAAGGAACATTTTAGGGTGAATTGTAACATTAAGACTTACCATTAAACCAAAGATTCTTTTTGTTTTTTAATGAGTGTTTTGCATGCATATATGTGTACTTGTGCCTAGTCTGGTGCCTGCAGAGGCCAGAAGAGGGCACTGGATCTCCTGGAACTGGAGTTATGCAAGGGAATGAACCAGTGTGGGTCTGAACCCAGGTCCTCTCTGCAAGAACACATGCCTATGACCACTGAGCCATCCCTAGTCCAAACTAAAGATTCTTTTCCTAGACTAGGAATAGCTAGAGTGCATTTAGGACTCAGTGTGCAGAGGGGGCAGCCGGACTGAGGAAGGAGCAAGATGATTGCCTGTAGGACTTGGGCCTGAATCCCTTAACTCACTGGCAGCCCTGTTCCGAAACACCAATGTGGAAGATGTTCTCAATGCTCGGAAATTGGAGCGAGACTCACTTCGGGATGAGTCCCAAAGGAAGAAGGAGCAGGACAAGCTGCAGAGGGAGAAGGACAAACTAGCCAAGCAGGAACGCAAGGAGAAGGAAAAGAAAAGGACACAGAGAGGCGAACGGAAGCGATAACCTTGGCCCACTCTGTTCCTTCTACCCATGAATTGTGTGTCTGTGTATTTAAGAGAACTGAGACTAATGTATTTCCCAAAATTTCCTAAGGCTTTCCCCCCCCCCCCCCCCCCGTTGTTTACATGTTCAAAAGGAAAGTCGCAATCACTTGTAAATGTGCCATGTTTTGGTGACGTGGGCAGTCAATTATAGTTAGTATCTTTACCAAAGATCTGGAATTAGGGTAACCTTTCTATTTTAGTACTGAACTCCTGTGCTCTTCTTTTTTAAATAGGTCTTCCCTCATTTTGTATATTTAGCCAGATACAGAAAGCTAACATCCTGAAGGAAACATGACCATTCCTTCTGAGTTAAAAGCAAGTACAAATTGCTTCTGAGGCAATATTTGCCCTAAACTATAGTGGGCTTTTGCTTGGAGACTGGGTTTCATTCTGTAGCCCAGGATAGCCTTGAACTTGTTGCAGTGTCCTTGTCTGTTTCTCAGCTTCAGGGTTATGGACATTAACCGCCACGTCTGGCTTATAACTATTTTGAGGCTGAAGTAGCTAATGAAGAGCCCTACCTAGATCCAGATTTTATGACATCAAATTAGGGAAGTGGAGGAAATTATTTGGAGTGTGATAGATCTAAGGTTTTTCTTTGTTTGTTTTGGTTTTTTTAGTGTGTTGACTTGGGCTCAGGCTATAGTTGTGTTTTGTGCCTACTTAGCATATTCAAGGCCCTAGCATTGAGCCCCAGTATGGAAGAAAGAGTTAACCTATGGGAAAAACAAGTATCTTTTTAAATAGAGAGCTATGTATTTTTCATATCTTTGGTTTCAAGAAGGATGTTTGGAGTATAAGGATATCATTTTGTTAGCTAGATTCTCTTTCTTTTTTCTTTTTGTAATCATGAGTTCTCTTGAATCACCTCGATTTTAATCTTGATTTATCCTGCAGGCATGTCCTACCTTTTGACATTGTGACATGGCTTTTTTAAAAACTTGCAAAAAAATTATGTTTTAAATGTTATGATTTTTGTGTTAGGCTGAATTTATAGCTGTCCTTGACCACGGGTTGGACACACCTGCAACATGAATAGTAAGACCTAATAATTCCTGGCTTAGAGAAACTGAAGGAATTACTCTTTTAGAGAAAAAACACTGGAAATTTTGCTAACACAATACTTAAAAGTATATGGTTGGTGGTTACACTTATGAAATGAGTGAGTGGAAAAACTGGGGGAGTGAAGGGTGACAGAACTCTCCAAGTCTACTTCTGTCACAGCCACATCTAGTTGTATATAAACTCCTTCTTTACTTGACTTTGGGCAACAGGTATCAAAAGCCTCAAGAGAACAATTTCTCTGATAAGATTATTTTATACCAGGGGTCAGAAGACTCCACTCACAGGCCAAGTTTGGCCCAGTCTTTTTTGTATGGGGCAAAAACTAAAATGGTTTTTTACATTTTTAAAAGGTTATAAAAGGAAGACATTCATGATTGAGACCATATGTGGCCTATAAAACCTAGTATCTGGAGAAAGTTTGCTGACTTTTGTAACATTAGCTACCTTTGTGCAGAAGAAAAAAAAACATGGTTAAGGAAAGGAGATATGCTGCCTCTTTGTCCTACAACCATGGCATTGCAAAAATAACCACCTTTTTCTTTTTTTTAAATAAACTTTATTTAAGTCAGTGTCTTCTGTCTTGTTCTTTCCAACTGCTGGTGAAAAGATGCTTGTGGCTGCTCCCTTGGGAATGGTTTTTATTGTCTGGTCAGCGCAGTAGCCATACTCTACACATGCAGTGTCTTTTCCCTTAAATGTATAAATCCTTTCCAAGTTTTCTGTGAAGTAAAGATTAGCTCAGAGGATTACCTTTTTAAGAGCATAAGTAAGTTGGCTTTGAAGTTTTTTGAGGTACTAGTGGTTTTGGTTCTTTATTTTACAATAGCTGTGAGCCACAGCTCTGCAGAGTATATGACAACCTGTTTTAATAATCCTTACTTTATGCCGGGCGGTGGTGGTGCACACCTGTAATCCCAGCACTCTGGGAGGCAGAGGCAGGAGGATTTCTGAGTTTGAGGCCAGCCTGGTCTACAGAGTGAGACAGCCAGGGCTATACAGAGAAGCCCTGTCTTGAAAAAACCAAATCCAATAAATAAATAAATAAATAAATAAATAAATAAATAAATAAATAAATAAAATTAATCCTTACTTTAGGACTTAGGTTCTCACCTTCATTTTGGCTTCTGAAGGAGTCAAGACTATATCCTTTCCTTAAGGGTACTTGTTTCAATTTGCCAGTTTGTTTTTGTTTCTTTTCTCTTTTGAGACAGGATCTTGCATAACCCAGGCTGCCTCCAGCTGGCTTTGTCATCTAGGCTTCACTTGAATTCCTGATCTTCTGCACCTGCCTCCCAACCACTGGGATTATAGGCATGTGCCACCACACCCAGCTAATAATTAGTTCTTTTTTTTCTGGGACCCTTTATGTTAGAGTGTACACCCAACTAATGCTTAAATAAAAAACATTAGGCTTTGGTAAAGTTATTCACTTAACAGATGCTAATTAACTTTTAAAATCAGAAATGTGAAAGGGCAGGTTTTAAATTACGTCTTTTAGATTGAACTTTGGCCAAATAGGATTTTTTTTTTAAATTATTTATGGTAGTGGAGAGAATCTCAGCAGTTAAGAGCATATGGACCCAGAGGTTTGATTCCCAGCACACCCACTGTAGCTCACAACTGTAACTCCAGTTCTAGGGGGTCCGAACCCCTCTTCTGGCCTGTTTGAGCACCAGCCATGCACATGGGGCATAGACAAATGTTAGTACAATATTCATATACTTATTTTTAAATCTAAAATTTAATTTTTTTGCTTTGGTTTTTAAGATAGGGTTTTCCTTTTTTATTTATTTATTTATTTATTATATGTAAGTAAACAGATCTCTTTATGGATGGTTGTAAGCCACCATGTGGATGCTAGGATTTGAACTCTTGACCTTTGGAAGAGCAGTCAGTGCTCTTACCCGCTGAGCCATCTCTCCAGCCCCAAGATAGGGTTTTTCTATGTAGCCCTGGCTGTCCTGGAGTTCACTGTAGGCCAGGTTGGCTCTGAACTCAGAGATCCCCCTCTCTCACCTCTGAATGCTGGGATTAAAGGCATGCACTTCCATGCCTAGCTAAATATTAAAATTGTATTTTTATGTGTATGGGTATGTGTATGTATGCAGTGCTATTGGAAGCCAGAAGAGGGCATGGAATCCCTGGGACTGGAGGTAGAGGTGACATGAACCACCAGTGGGTACTGGGAATCAGCCTAAAACCAAATTCTCTGAAGAGTAGCCAATGGCTACTCCTAACTGCTCAGCCATCTCTCTTCAGCCCCTCAAATGGAATTTTAATCACAGAAGTAATTCCTCCAAAACTTTATTGTAACTATTTTACCCAAATGCAAAGGGTACTGATAGAATGATTCAAGATAATTTTCAAATACCTCCATATAAATTTGTGTCTGGTAGCTACATGTTTGTGTGAAATGTGAGCATGCTGTATGGAAGCCAGGGGTTGATGTTGGGTGTCTTCCTTGATCTCTTTCCACCTAATTTAAAAAGCACTTCTTTTATTTTGTGCTTATAAGTGCTTACTAACATGGAGACATATACATTACTCTTTTAAGGAAAAACAACCAAAATAAAAACATGGGCTAGGTTAGTAGGGTGTGTAAAAAGATTCAACAATTGGAGTTTGATCTCCAGAACCCACATGCTGTCAGGAGAGACAAAACTGCCCTCTGACCCCAACACCCACTGTATTTTATGTGTGTGCATGTATAAACACATTTTAAAAACACATAAAAAAAAATCACCACTGCCAGCCTGAGGTCCAAATAACTAGTTACAGGACAGCTAGGCCAAGGGATCTCTATTACCTCTATTACCAGTGGTTCTCAGCCTTCCTAATGCTGTGGTCTTTTATTACAGTTAGTTCCTCATGTTCTCATGAGCCCTAACCATAAAGTAATTTTCATTGTTACTTCATAACTGTAATTTGCTATTGTTGAGTTGTAATGTAAATATTTTTGAAGATAGGTTACTGAAGGGGCCATGACTCGCAGGTTGAGAACCACTATAGAAAAAGACAATAAAGCAAAATTTCAAAGATCTTGTTTGTGATAGGATAGCCCCAGCTAACCTTTGTTATTTAGCTGAGGCTGGCCTTTAACTTCTGATACTCCTGCCTTCACCTCCTAAGTTTCCCAAGTGTTAAATCTGACTCATCCTGTATTACAGGCTAGCCTCAAAAACTTCATCACTGCATATAACTTTGCTTTTCTGATCCTCCTGCCCTCACCCCCTCTAATGCTGGGAGTACAGACACTCAACCACACATTTTTATACAGTACCCAGGAGCAACCCAGGGTCTCCTCCATACTCTAAACATTCATCCAATTGAGCTATATTCCCAGGCCAGGGTTTGGTTTTCCTTAACCAACTGGTATTTCACTTGTGACCATTGTCTTGTAAAGGTCTCCCCAGAGTTTTTATTCAGCAAGGGAAAGTATCATTTTGGAAGGTCAGGTGGGATCTAAGTTTATCTGAATCACAATCATCTGTCAATATTCTTATGCGTTAATAATGAAATTTAAATCAGGAAGGCTTTTAGCTAAATGAATTTTGTGTGGTTTTCAGACATAAATACAATGTTAAAAGTTAACACAAATGCCGGGCGGTGGTGGCACACGCCTGTAATCCTAGCACTCTGGGAGGCAGAGGCAGGCAGATCTCTGAGTTCGAGGCCAGCCTGGTCTACAGAGTGAGTTCCAGGACAGCCAGGGCTACACAGAGAAACTCTGTCTCGAAAAAAACCAAATCCAAAAAACAAACAAACAAACAAACAAAAATTAACACAAATGTAAAAAATGAAACTAAACATTTCCAACAAAGTAATTTATTTTTTCCTGAGAGACTAAACTCAGTACAATATTTGTTTCCATAACATTCAACATGTTTTATGTCAAACTTAACCACTTTCTATGCAGTGACTGTGGTCAGGTAGTCTATTTTATTTGACTGCCCTCAATGTAATTCATTTGGTAGTTCTAAAGCATATCAGTGATCAAAATGTTTCTCCCTACAGTTACTCCTGCATTCTCAATCAGTTTCTTCCGCACATCATCTAAAGAAAATTTATGTGGTGTGATTACACTCTTTTTAATACCAGGATTTCTAAAGCTAAGAAAAAAACACTAACATCAAAAACATCAGTGTTTCTAGTCAAGGATATTTCAATTAAATTTCATCAGTACATTATATTATAGTTTAACTCATGCTAGAAACTTTAAAACCCAAGATCTTCTGAGTCACATAATACCAACATTTCATATTAATGAATAAATTATTCGGGTTCTAATACAAAGATATTAAGTGATGAAAACAGAAAAAGCCAAGCTTTCAAGTGCTCTTTTAAAAAATACAGAAGCAAACAAATGAACATAACTACACAAAATATACACTAACTAATTGAGAAACTAAACTAGTTAAAGATTAACCTAAAAATACATTTTAGAACTTCGTGATACCCTCATTAAAGACAGCAAACTAAGGGTATTAAAACAAGAGTCATTATTTTAGTTACTAGGCATCGAGTCTATAAGATCCAGATAAAGGAATGTTTTATTTTGATTCAATTTAAATACCTTAAAATTGGAAATATTTAATTGATAGTATAATTAAAATTTAAAGAATATACACTAATGATTTGAACAGGTTTTATATTCAGTAACTTGCATGGTTTTCACACTGGCACTTTCATCACTAATTTAGGAGAATCAGATACATTTCCCTCCATATACTTAGGCACTAAGATTTCAAATTTATAAATATGGTAGTATTTTAAATATTAAATTTTTACATGAATATTGGGTTTATTATCCCTGTTTTCCTTTGTTTCCTAGGTATTATCCAGTTTTGTAAGGAAAATACTTTTAAATCACAATCAAAACTTGTCTTGGTTACTAAACTGTAGCCATAATTGGGTTACAGTCACTTAGACTCATTATTTGGAATTATACTTACTAAGGCAGAACTAAATGAAACTTATCTCCTAGAAGAATTTCACATTTGCATTTACCTGCACTGAAGAATGGATTTAAGCAATTTTTAGCTGTGAGGGGATATTTAATAAACTTGCTATCTTTGACTACTCAGAACTCCTAGAATAATCAACTTTACCTTTGAGTTCCCTTTAAACTGTATCTGATTCATTCCAAGCAGATTTTTAAATAGAAGTTAGACTTCATTGAAGTATTAACTTTAAATCTGAAAGAAAATTAATGGACTGAAAGTTTGACAAGTTCATTAAAAATTTTAGCACATCTTGATACATTTACTTATCAGCTTTTAAACTCTTCCTTCTGCTGCATTTCCTTAATGTTTGCTTGTTTCACCTCTCTGGTTCATTGGATTGCCACTATTTATGCTTTCATGGACTTTATCTTCACAGTTTACTAGATCTTGGAAAGCCTTTTCCATGTCAGCTTGGCCTGCTGTACTTGCTGTTTTTGGCAAGGTCATCTGCAGTGCACACCACAGGGTAGTGCGTGCTTTTCGAGTAGCTACACACATCTCTTTAATTGCTGTGGCAAGAGCAAAAACATCTGTAAAACAAATAGGGTTATTTCTTATTATTTAAATACTCCTTACATTTAAGAAGTTCAGTGCTGTTGCTACCAAGTGATCAAACATTATTTTTACAGAAATGGTGATAGCTAAGATAATGAAATACTTTAAAAAAAATAGTTTAAAGCACTGTTGCTTTATCTTTGATCTGTATAGCAATAACTATGATTTGGTAAAAAAAAAAGACTATATCTTAAAACAAGAATTATAATTATATGCATAAAATTAACAAAAGAGAACAATATACTTTGGGAATAAATAATCTGGTGATCATTTTTAATTTGTTCAGATAAGTTAATTTTAGAAATTCAGTCTTTTAATCCCAGAATCTGATTTTATTAATATTCAAATTCTTACACTACTGTATCAAAAGAGTTTGAATAAATGTTTGTACCTCTGTCATCTTGGCACCTAGGCACTCCTTGTCTTTGCCGATTTGAAGCATTAACAATTTCATCCTTTCTCCGTGACTGTACAATGTGAATTGATTCCAAGTGTCTATCAAGAGCAGTGGAGATATTAGCATGAAGGGGAGAGCTTCGAAGACGTTCCATTTTGCCTAGTAAAGTCACAACCTGAGGGAAACATTTAAATTTTGATAAGGAAAACTAGTCTTTAATGAAGCATAATAGAGAACAACAATAATCATTCAATAAATAAATGGATGCTTACTATGTCCTAATACTATGGTAGTGGAAAGAAAAATGGAAAGTCTCTCTTTTTTTTTTTTCCTTCGAGACAGGGTTTCTTTGTATAGCCCTGGCTGTCCTGGAACTCACTCTGTAGACTAGGCTGGCCTTGAACTCAGAAATCCGTCAGCCTTTGCCTTCCAAGTGCTGGGATTAAAGGTGTACGTCACCACTGCCTGGCAGAAAGTCTCTATATTTGTGTATGGTAATTCTAAAAGTTATAGTTGATTACTGAGAATAATGAAAAGATCTAATATTCAAACACATATATATCACTGACAATGCTAAGATCTGATATTGGGTTTTTGTCTAGTAATAGCTCATAAGTAGAATGCTATTAGTAAGGATCACCTAAAGAAGAATTTCCGTTAAAGTCATCTGGGCATGATGATACACATCTTAATCCCAGAACCTGGGAGAAAAAGATAGATCGATCTCTGAGTTCAAGGCCTGGTTCACACAGCAATTTTCAGACCAAACAAAGCTTCATTGTGAGACCCCACTCAAAAAGATGTCAAAAGAGGGGATGGGGTTGCTGAAGAGATGGCTCAGCAGGTTAAGAATTAACACTGCTCTTCCAGAGGTCCAGAGTTCAATTCCCAACAAGCACAAGGTAGCCCACAACCATCTGTAATGGGATCCAATGCCCTCTTCTGGTGTGTCTGAAAAGAGCAACAGTGTACTCATATACATAAATAAATCTTTCTAAAAAAGACATGAACTATTTTTTATTAATCCTGACCTCAGCAAGTCTTCTTTCTGGGTCTCCAATATTTTCTTTTTGGAGATCAGAAATAGACCATTCAAACTAACAATTTTTTCCCTAAGAGATTGTGTGTGTGTGTGTATGTGTGTCTTGTCTGTATGTGTGTGAATGCCAGAAGAGGGTATGAAAGCCTCTGAAGCTAAGTCATAAGCAGTTCTGCAGCCCACTGTGGGTACTGAAAACCAAACTCATGTTCTTTGTTTTGTTTTGTTTTTTTGTTTTTTTTTGGAATTTGGTTTTTTCGAGACAGGGCTTCTTTGTATAGCCCTAGCTGTCCTGGAACTCACTCTGTAGACCAGGCTGGCCTCGAACTCAGAAATCCACCTGCCTCTGCCTCCCAGAGTGCTGGGATTACAGGCATGCGCCACCACCGCCCAGTCAAACTCATGTTCTTTGGAAGAATGGTAAGCACTCTTAACCTCTGAGCCACCTTTCTAGCCACACCTCTTAGTTTTAAGGCAACCATAATGTTGCCTTAACCATACTTAACCATAGTAACAGACAATATTTAAATTTACATTGAAGTGATATAAAGTATTATAATTGCCAAAACTGCTAATAAAAGTCAGCAGTGATTTTAGTGCTGGGATTACAGGTGTACACCACCATATCTGGTTTATACAGCACTAGGACTATGTGTGTGCTAGACAAGCATTCTATCAACTGAACTACATTATTTTGAATCCCAGGAAAGTTTCCAATATTTTTGTTAATGAACTTTTAAAAGGGTACCAGGACTGGAAAGATGGATTACTGGATAAAGTGCTTGCCACACACGTGCAAATACCAGAGTTCAGATTTCCAACACTCATGTAATCTTGGTAGCCTGCCTGTAATCCCAGTGCTCCAGAGGCAGAGACAGGCTCCCTTGGGCAAACTGGTGAGTTGTGGGTTCAAGTGAGAGATCTTGCCTCAGTATATATGGTGGAGAGTGAATAAGGAAAACAATACCAACCTCTGGTCTCCACAGACATCTGCACACACATACATGTATACCCTCACATGTGTGCCCACAGATATAAAATACACACACAAACATGCATATACATGAAAAGCTAAAACATTACTGGGTATATTAAGTTAGTATGGGGAGTTATGTTTAATATGCCTAACATGTTTCAAGATCCAACCAATGTAAAGAACTTTTTAATTGACATGTGACTATCAAGTAAGTAAAATAATTACCACTGGGAACTAATTATTAACAAGTCTGTTCCAAGTGTTAAAAAATTTCCTCCTTATATACGCCAGTCAGATCCTTGAGGGCTAAACAGATGAACAGTAACAATCCAGTGAGGTAAAAAGTATTTCTCAATAGGGGAGGGCCAAGAGGGTAATGGGGTAAGAAAGACACGTAGCTAATGTTTTTCATCATGTGGAATCCAGATGTAAATGTATACAACAAAAGCAGAGAGACTACTTGAAGAGAGAAGGAACAAGGGAAGGTAATGGGAGGTAAAAAGCAAGGTATGGTGAAGCGTACAATCAAAATGTCATTTTTTTTAATTTTTATTTTACATTTTTAAAAAGATCTATTTGTATAATCAGAGGATAAAGTACAGGAGTTGGTTCTCTCTTTCCACCCATCTTGTAGCTTCTAGGAATCGAACTTAGGTTGTTAGCCTTGGCATTCAGCACCTTTACCCACTGAGCCATCTTTCAGGCCTTTTAAAGCATTTTAAAGTGTTGGTTTTAAAAGCATTCTCTCTGGGGCTGGAGAGATGGCTCAGCAGTTAAGAGCACTATTTAAGAGTACTTAATGAGACTTTAAAAGACTGCTCTTCAAGAGGTCCTGAGTTCAATTCCCAGCAACCATTACATGGTGGCTCACAACCATCTATAATGGGATCTGATGCCCTCTTCTGGTGTGTCTGAAGAGAGCTATGGTGTACTCATACATATAAAAATAAAATCTTAAAAAAAAAAAAAAGCATTCTTTCCATCAGGGGTTCCTTTGCCAATGTGTATTTGAAGAGAAATTCTTTAAATTACTAAAGATACTATGTTATGATGCTGGGGATGTAACTCAAGGCTTCATACATGTTAAATAAAGGTAAATCTACCAGTGATTGATAACCATCTCTAGCCCACTCAAGTTACTTATTAAATGACTATGGAACTATTGTCATTCCCTAATATTGAGCATAGTTATAGAACCAAACATGAGTTTGTTTGAGTTGTGTTGGAGAGGTAGTTCAGACAGTAGAGTGCTAGCTGAGCAGGCATGAGAACCTGAGTTCAGATCTTCAGTACCCATGGTTCAAAAAGGAGCCAAATAGCCGGGCGGTGGTGGCGCACACCTGTAATCCCAGCACTCTGGGAGGCAGAGGCAGGCGGATTTCTGAGTTCGAGGCCAGCCTGGTCTACAGAGTGAGTTCCAGGACAGCCAGGGCTATACAGAGAAAACTTGTCTCGGAAAAACCAAATTAAAAAAAAAAAAAACAAAAAACAAAAAACAAAAAACCCAAAAAACAAAAAAGAGCTGAACACAGTGATGGCCACCTGTAATCCCAGTATTGAGGAAGTAGAGATAAGAGGGTACCTAAGTCAGCTCATAAGCTAGCCTAGATGTGACTTCCAGGTCCCATGAGACCCTGTTTCAAAAAACTAAGGTGAAAAGCAATTGAGGAAGACCCTAATGTCCATCTGTGGCCTCCATATGCACATACACACAAAAGTTTTTTTCAGCTATATGTAATTGATTTTACTATGTTTTTTGTTTGTTTTGAGCCTAGGCTGTTCTCAAACTCACTAATATTGCTGAGGCTGGCCTTAATCTTGATCCCCCTGCTTCTACCTCCCAAATGCTGGCATTTCATACATACACCATCACCTGGCTGTAAATGTGATATTAAAATCCTTTACCACTCTAACTTACTGAAATTATTAAAATTTTTATCAAGTAATTTTTAAAAGTCCATTATTGGACGTTTTAATAGCTTACTCTGGCTTGTTCTCGAAGTTCATCCACAATTAACCGATCAACTCTAGATGGGTTGGAAGTCAGTCTTGGAATTGGAGTATTATTAGTACTGGATACTTTTTTTCCTGGATAATTCTTGGCAAGGGCTAATTCAGTCTGTGAAATATAATTTTTAGAGACTAGATTTTAAAGACACGATTCACCTGTAAATATTTTTCACAGTTTTAAGAAATATAAAAATTTCCCCTTTACTTGGTGTCAAAAGGAAATCAATATAAACCACATTTATATGCTAACTTAGAAAGTGAAAAACTTAAAAAAGAAAAATGACAACAAATAAAAAACACAGTACCATAATTTTTTATAATTATTATATTTACTTTAAAACTCTCCAACAATACAAAAAAAAAAAAAAAAACCTGTAACCCAATAAGGAAGAAAATCTACCTTTTAAAAGAGAAAAGTAACAACTGCTTCAAAACTCTAAACTTTCAATCTTTAAGTAACCTAGTTATGTCCTTTATAGCATTGAATAAAATACTGTACAGCAACAAGCTAGAAATACTCTTAAGTTGGGCAGTGGTGGCTCACACCTTTAATCCCTGCACTCAAGAGGCATAGGCAGGAAGATCTCTGAGTTCAAGACCAGTCTGGTCTACAGAGTATCATGAAAGCAGCCAGAACTATTCAGAGAAGCCCTGTCTCAAAAAAACAACAAAAAAGTACTCCTAAACCAAGCAAAGTAAACAAAAACAAGTAGATGGAACATACTGTTACTTCTAAATGGATAATTCTGTTACCTTTTTTCTCTCCTTTTCCAAAGCTCTCCATTGTTCATAGCACTCTTCTAGACGAATATGAAGCTCACTAGCTGGTCCACTACGGGTTTTAATTGGTCTTTGAAATCCAAAAGTTGGCACAAAACCAGAAAAGGAATTATCACCATACATCATATCATTAAAATAGGGATATAAATGGCTTAAGTCATCATAAGAAAACAAATCATAGGAATCCAACAGTGGAACAACTGAATGGCCAAATGGGTGGGTAGATCTTAGGGGAAACCCATTTGAACCAAGTTGTTGAAAACCCTGATTATGTCGTAAATCTCCCATCATATAATTATTAGAAAAGCATGAGGCCTGTGTGCGATTCACACGGCTATTAATATTGCTGTCTCCACTTCCTTGTCTGTGGCTATTAAAATGACCCTGTGACTCTAACAGATCTTGATATGTATTTTGAGGTAAGCCATCAAAATGCTTTGGAATGTCCTCAGGATCATAATGTCCACTCTGGGGCTTGGCTTGAAAATTATGTTTGTTTACATTTTCTATTATTCCATACTGTGAAGCTGAATAGCTATCACAAAATCCATTCGGCTGCTTTATTTTTTTCTCTGTAACCGATTCAAAAAGATTATCTTCTCCAGTTTTTGTTAGTCCTTCCATGTGATTCACAGATTGAATTCTTTCTGCACCATTGTAACTAAAATCAAAACCAGAAAATGCTGAAGGGTTTTCTTGGCAATACTTCTGAAATAAATTGCTATTTGAGGTTAAATTTGTAGATGAGAGTTGGGGAAAATCTGAAGAATGGTTAGAACCCTTTGAAGCTGCACTTAAATGACTATTCAATTTCATCAAGTTACCTTGATTTCGATAAGGAATAGGAAGGTTATTTTTTGTTTGAACATTCATCCAAGTTGGTCTGTTTAAACTGATACCTCCTGAAGATGTTGCTGAATTCGAGAATAAATTCACTGATTTAAAATATTCAGAGTTTAGAGGATCAGGCTTAGCAAACTGTTGCTTTTCAGTGACATTAGCAAAATCATTATTAGCTGGACAAGCTGTGTGAGGCTTTAATCCATATTCTGATTTTAAGCCAAAATCAGCAGTGAATGCTGCTTCCTTTGCAAACTGTTTTTCTGTCAGATGTGGTGTTGTTTTTGGAAATGCAAAATTCTGCTGGTCAGGTATTGTCTCCTCCATTTTTTTCTGATTTGCTGGCTTAACTTGAAATAACTTCGTATAGGCATCTGCTTCCACAGTTGGTGTTTCAGGTGTACCATTGGCTAATTTTTTACCATCTTGGACACTAAAATTTGAACATTTGTTAAGCTTTGTCTTATTAGGATGAGAATATTCTGGGTATCTACAATAATCTGCATTTTCATTATATCTATTAAATTGGGAAAGAAATATCTCTGCCCTTTTATGCTGTAATGGTGTTTCAAGACCTTTAGTACATATTTTCTCTCTTCCATAGGCGTAAGTATCAATTCCTGATTCTTTCATGATATCAGACAGACCAGTCTGTGGTGTAAAACAGTTTTTGATAAATGGATATTCTTGGAAAGTTGCCTTAACTGTATCATTTGTCTGAATGTTGTAACAGTTAGAATGATCACTTCTTGAGAGGTACAACCACTGTTCTTCAAGGTCTAAACCAGTATATCCATGATAAAGTTCATCTATTTTTTGCTGTGGTGTGAGAGTATTATTATGCATGTATTGCTTTTCCACTGCTGACACAGATTCACCACTATAAAAAGCTTGCTGAGAGATAGATGTATCTATTGGCCTTTTGGTTTCTGTTAAGAGGTCATGGTGATCTACAAATCTGCTTGTGTTCATTGGCCAAACTGACTTTAAATTGGAGGAGCAGGTCCTAGAACAAGTAAACATATTTAATTACAATTTAAGTCTTAGAGACTTTATTTCCTTTGGAAATATTAGGAAAGAATAAAAAGAAATTCTCTTCCCCCCCACCATTCTCAAGTCTTTACCAACCCTTATTTATAAACTACCACTGTTTCCAAACAAGTCAATAATATGAAATGTGCCACCTTCTGTAAGAGTTGTGTGCCAAATAAAGGTGACCACATATATATGATGGTGCTTTAAGATTACGAGTGGAAGTGGAAAATTCCCTCTGCCTTAGTGGCATAGCACAAAGCATTACTTATGTTTGTGGTACTTATATAAACATGGTTACTGTACTGCCAGCCCTTTAATAGTATAGGACAGAGCTATGTATAATCTATAATATTAGGGGATGATAATGACTGTTACTAGTTTATAATTTACTGTAGAATATTTAAAATTTTTAGATTTATTTTTATTAATTATGTCTATGTATATGTGTCTGTATGTGGGTATGTGTCTGTATGTCCAGTTCCCTCAGGAGCTAAAGGCATTATATACACTGGAACTGGAGATATAAAAGGTTGTGAGCTGTCTCACATGGGTACTGAAAAACAAGCTTGGGTTCTTTGAAGAATAGAAAATACTCAACCACTGAGCCATCTTTCCAGCCCCTGTATATGTTTATTGCCTGTTTATTTATTTTTTAAAACATTGTAAAATTGTCATTACACCATCAACAGCCTTGTATATTCTAAGGTTACACTCTCTCATTTCTCTCTGTCTTTTGTATATTTACAGACAGGATCTTGTTATAAGTCAAACTCAACCTCAAACCCTCGAACCCTCTAGGTAGCCAAGGGTGGCCTCCAACTTGATTGTTCTACCTCAGCTCAAATTGAAATTATAGATATGTGTACCCAGTTGGAGCACTTTATGGTTACTGTCTCTTTGACTACATCAAGGAGGTATACTGAATGACTGGCCTATACATGACACAAACATATCCTATACTTTTCTAAAAGTCATTAGCCAATGCCCAAGGTGAGTAACTTTAGGGTCTTACATGAATTGTTTATACTAAGCAAATAGTTTTTCCTCTGAATAGGTTATTATATGATTCAAAAGTATGTTGACCAAAATTTTTAATGAAAAAAGATGTGTTTTGCTTAAAATATTTTTGAAACTAAAGTATTTTAACTGGTTACACATGTATGGCATATTTTCTTATTAATAGGGCACTTGGATAATATGGCTTCCACACCCAAATAAAACAATTAAAATATTTTAAAACCTCTACCCACATGAATAAAATCCATATGTATTCCTGCAATGAGTTTTATCCTTCGAGGTCTAAGTTTAAAGCCTCTTAGAACTTATATGTTCTTTAAGCCAAGCTTCAGGCTCATGAACTTAAGGGAAATAACTATGAATTATGCAAGAATTTTTTAAAATCAAAGTTCTTAAGCAAGCAAAACATTATCCTGAACATTCAATTGTATAGCAAGTACTTCAGCAAAATCAAGGTTCCTAAAAACAAATATTTCGACCCATTGTTAAATATAATTAAATATTAAACAATGAAGTAACCTAGTATATGTCAATTAAAAGGACTATTATACACCATAAAGTTTATATACTAACCCTTCAGCAAAATATGGCTGCGACTTATCCTGTTCTTCCAAAATGTTAGACACAAGTCCATATAAGTCTGTTTCACTGCCATAGTCATTTCTTTCAGTCTGAATCCTAAAAATGAATATCATATAGAAACTATCTTATTTATTAAAATATATCAATTTCTCCTTCCATATTCCATTCTTTTTTTGTTTTTATTTCTTTTTCATTTGTGGTGCTAAAGATCAAATCCAGTATCTCATACATGATAGATAAGTGCTCTAACATTAAACTATATTTCCTCCCCTTTTATCATCTTTTCTGTAAGATAGATTGCTTCTATACATCATTTCAAACAAAGAAAAGACAAGAACATTTTCTAGTTTAGTATATTATCTATTATATAAATATTTATCATTTCAAGTCCTATGCCTAGTTTACAAAATATGCTTACCTCTTATTTCTCTATAACATTCTATTGATTTAAAGTGACCAAGATAAAAATTTCTGACCAACAATGTCACAGAAACGCTTGGTACCAACTTCTGAAAGCATGTCCAGTATAATTATACATCATTCTAAATCTCTTCAATTTTTTCATTTGTTATTTAAAAACCAAATGGAGCTAGAGGTATGGTAGCACACTCCTTCACTGCTAGCACTCAGGAGACAGAGGCAGACAGATATCTATGACTTTGAAGTTAGCATGGTCTAGTCAGCAAGTTCCAGGCCAGCCAAGGCTACAAAGTGAGACTGTCACAAGAAACAAACAATACAAAAGCAAAAACAAAAAAATGGAAGGAAGAAACTAAAGCAAAACCAAAACAACCACAAAACTATGATACTGCTGATGCTTTTAGGCCCCTGTGTTAAATATTGGATAAAAAGATGTAATGAGATATGGACATCATAGACAACGTGATAATTTTACCATGTTCATTAAATATAGTAGTTTATGGGCTATCCCTATATATTTGCCAAGTAATGATTAAGCTGGAGTTTCACATCTCTGAAATGCTATACAGCAATTAATAGGATCTAATACAGTGATTCTCAACTTTGAGTCATGACCCCTTTGGGGGCTTTGAATGACTTTCACAGGGTGTCACCAAAGACTATACAAATATTTACATTAAGGTTCATAATGGTAGCAAAATAACAGTTATGAAGTAGCAACAAAAATAATATTATGGTTGGGGGAGGTCACCACAACATAGGAACTGCATTAAAGTGTCACAGCATTAGGAAGGTTGAGAACCACTGGTCTAATACCTGAATGAAAAGACACAAACACTTGGAAAATTGCTATCTTCTACTTTTTCTAGTTTTAAAAATAATTCTTTCCTAAATGTAATGTTTTGCTGTTTTAAAACGTAACTTCTAAGCAATTTTATTAACTTACCTATTCTTTACACTGATCTGAGAACTAGAAGGTTGTTTAATATCATCTCCATAAGTAGACCATGGTGCATAGAAGAGTGAGGAGTCTATAGAACTTGCATACTCTGTTGATGAGGAGAGTGGAGTGCAGGTCTGCCTTAGGTCTACATTGTCTTCATTCTGAAAATTTAAAGAAATATTTCCACATTAGAGAGAACAAATTTTCATTTATTAGAGAGTATTAGCAAAATAGTAAGAAAACATAATAATGCAGGTGCTGGAAGAAGTTGGGATAGCTACTCAAGAACTCTGTCAATAGCTGGAATACAAACATCTGAGGGGCATTACAATCTGCTGCAATTCCTCGGCTCTGTTCTAGCACTGACGCTGAAGCAACTACAACAATATATAAACAAATGAACATGGTTTTGTTGCAATAAATTTTTATGTACAAAAAGTTATTGGTCAGACCTAGAGTTTTTGTTAAACTAAAGACATATCAAGCCTCCAAGGGATCAGCCAATGAGACTGCTCAGTGAGTAAAGGTGCTTGCCACCAAGCCTCATGACTTGAGCTTACATGGCCAAGATCCATGTGGCAGGAGAGCCAACTCCTTCAAGTTGTCCTTGGATCTTAACACATGTGCCACAGACACAAATACCCTGTCTCCCACCACTCCCCAAATGATATATGTAATCTTTTTTAACTCATAAAGGTAGGAGCGGAGAGATGGCTCAGAGGGTTAAAGTGTTTGCCCTCGAAAGCTTAATGACCTGAGTTCTATCCCTGGGACCCACAATGGATGAGAAAAATCCTGAAAGTTGTCCTGTGCCCTCTTTGTGTATGCCATGGAATATGTGCACTTATATTCACATGCGCATATCATAACACAGTAGAAATTTTAATGTAAAGGTTATTTTAAGAAGAGGACATCATTCCCTTAGGTCCCTCTTTGCAAAAACTTACTGATAGGTGTAATTGCTGTAGTTTTAATATTTGAAACACAGAAGACTTTGTGTGGATATTGATGGTATTATTTTAAGTAAATTCCACACAAAATTTACTTTGTTTTCCTAGACAGGATTATAGAAGTTTGGTCTGGCTCTGAGAAATAAGACTCATACTCAAAACATATTTACATATACCTTGGCCATATATAGCTAGGCTCTTTTATAACTAGATTATAACTTAATATAACCCACTTATTCTGATCTACATTCTGCCACATGGCTGGTTACCTGTGCTTAGGTAGTATGTGTACCTTTTGTCACATCTTTAAGGGTCATCAAATTTATTATTGACAGATGCCACATCCATACAGACATAAGATATTCTCTCTACACAGGACCTCATATAGACCAGGCTGGCCTTGAACTTACCGGGAATGGCCTAATATTTCAAAACTCCCAGTAGCTCTATCTTTCAAATGCTACTATTTTAGGAGTGCACCAACCATACCCAGCTTTACAAAATTTATTCAATGAAAAACTTATAACTTTGTAAGACTTTTATTTTCATAGAAATTCTACATATATTATTTTATTTAGTCAACTTAGGAAATGGGAATTATCTGTTTGTTATTATCGAGACAGGGTCTTGCTCTGTATTTCAGGCTGGTTTGGAACTCATTTTATAGCCCAAGCTGTCCTTGAGCTCACAGCAATCCTCCTGCCTCAGAATTCCCAAACACTAGGGTTACAGACAGTGCCCCATTTGGCTTTTCTATTTTAAAAACAAACTGAGTCTGAGAATATAGCTCAGTGGCAGAACACTTGACTATTATCATAAAAAAAAAAAGTTGCCGGGCGGTGGTGGCGCATGCCTGTAATCCCAGCACTCAGGAGGCAGAGGCAGACTTCTGAGTTGGAGGCCACCCTGGTCTACAGAGTCAATTTCAGGATAGTTAGGGCTACCCCAGAGAAATGAAACTGTGCTTTAAGAAGCCAGAACAAGCTGGGCAGTGGTGGCACACGCCTGTA
This sequence comes from Apodemus sylvaticus, assembly GCF_947179515.1. Classification (NCBI taxonomy): domain Eukaryota; kingdom Metazoa; phylum Chordata; class Mammalia; order Rodentia; family Muridae; genus Apodemus; species Apodemus sylvaticus. The sequence goes on from NC_067481.1 coordinate 20,295,555, forward strand.
ATCCCAGCACTCTGGGAGGCAGAGGCAGGTGGATTTCTGAGTTCGAGGCCAGCCTGGTCTACAGAGTGAGTTCCTGGACAGCCAGGACTACACAGAGAAACCCTATCTCGAAAAAAACGGAAAAAAAAAGTGGGTTTTTTTTCTTTTTCTTTTCTTTCTTTTTTTTTTTTTTTTTTTTTTTTTTTTTTTTTTTTTGATTTTTCGAGACAGGGTTTCTCTGTGTAGTCCTGGCTGTCCTGGAACTCACTCTGTAGACCAGGCTGGCTTCGAACTCACCGATCCGCCTGCCTATGCCTCCCGAATGCTGAGATTACAGATATGTACCAACACTGCCTAGCTTAAATGTTTTTAAAAATTAAAAAAAAAGTCCAAAACCAAGTGTGTATTATGCGAACTCTAAAATATTTTCCTCTGGACCAGTCAGATGTGGGCAGGGTGCTTGCGGCTGATCCCGAGGACCTGCGTTCAAACCCTCGGGGACTGAAAAGTCCTCTCTTATATCTGCCTGTTTATCATGGCACGTTTCCATGCCGATCTGTTCTATTTATTTTTCCAGTGAAAGGTATTTTGATAGAGCTTTTCATTTTATAAATACACAGAGTTTGCCGGGCGGTGGTGGAGCACGCCTTTAATCCCAGCACTCTGGGAGGCAGAGGCAGGTGGATTTCTGAGTTCGAGGCCAGCCTGGTCTACAGAGTGAGTTCCAGGACAGCCAGGGCTATACAGAGAAACCCTGTCTCGAAAAAAATAAATAAATAAATACACGAAGTTAACCAATATATGTATATATTACAAAATTTGGTATCTATATAGAACTAGATAAATATAATAATAAAAAAATAATAAAAATAATAGCCCCCAGTTTTCCCCAGCCTCTAATTTTGACTGGAGTTTTTTCAACATGTATGGGGACTGAAGCTGAAGGTCCTGGGGGGGGGGTGCGTTAGCGCATGGGGGAGGGGGGAGGGGAGGCGAAAACTGAAGCGGGGGGGGGGGGGAGGAGGGACAAGGGCGCAGGGGTAGGGGTGGGGGGGAGGGAGATGGGGGGCAGGACGGGCAGTATTGAGGTTGTCACTGGACCTGCGACTTGTAGCAGTCGTAGAAGGACGTGGAGCCGGTCAGCATCATGCTGTTGAACACATCAGATAATCTGCTGCTGGTGTCCACACTGAGGTTCCAGCACCGATTCGCACTTCCGCGGAACGCCACCTTCGGCTGCTCGGGACGAGGAAACGCGAGGTCACCACGGAGCCCTCGGCCCGGGCGGGGACACTAACTTGGGGTCCCTCCCTCGGTCCCCCCACCACACACACACGCACACGCGCGCGCGCGCACGCCGCCCCCCGCCATTCCCTCTTCGAGCCCTCCTCGCCCCCGCGCACCAGCTCGGAGACGCGTCGGGCCCTCGACGGCCCTGACAAGACGCCTCCGCGCTACAGCCTCGACAGGCCGACGGAGGTGGCGGCTCCGCTATGGAGGCCTCGGGGAGGTCAACCCTCGCCCAGAGGCCCCCGTTCCCCACTCGCGACTCGGCCCGACGACATGTTGAGCCCCACCCGCGACCCACAATCTCCCGTGCCCCCCACACCGCAGCACCACCGCCACCACCCCGGGCGCCTCCTTAAAGAAGCGTGCAGTCGGACGGACGCGCCCGCTCCTCAGCGTCTCTCCCGGGTCGCCATCCTCGAAGGCCCCGCCAGTTACCTCAGGTCCCTCCCTCAGGCCTTGGGGGTGACGGGGCCGGCAGGTGTCTCCGCCGCTCACCTCCATGGGGGCCCCCCAGCTTCTCCCGGGCTAGCTACAGCTCCCGGGGTACGGGGATGAGGGAGGACGTCGAGGCCCAGCTCCCTCAGCCCGCACCCCACCGCTGCCGCAGCCGCCGTCGGCGCTGCCTGGAGCCGGTCTGAGGGTGGGGGGGCCGAGCCGAGAGGGTGCGACTCAGAAGAGGCCGTTACATTGCTCCGGGTGGCTCGCGACTAGGCACCGGCTGCCGGCGCCCCGCCCACGCCCACGCCCAGGAGGCCCGTCACCCCTCATCTCGCACCCCTCATTGGCCGGCTGCCCAGCCAATGGGCAACCGCCTCCAGGGTCTGTTACCCCCCCCAGCCCCCAGAGACAAGGCTACCAAGCAGCAGTTAGCCGACTTCGCCCTAGGCTTGCTCGGGTCTGAAATTTTTCCCGCTCAAAGTTAGCTCGCTCGGGATTGGTCAGAAGGGCCGAGCACCGGCCCGCTGATTGGCTGATAGGAGGCGCGCGCCTACTGGCTTGGTAGCGGTGCTTGGAAGATTAGGGAAATTGCACAGCAACTGGCTAATGACCTTAAAGCCCTCTGCCCCGCACCCTGGGCCAACATCTTCGTTTTGTGTCATGTTCTCTGGCCCTAGTTCCCAGAATTCCACAGAACCGCCAGCCCAATAGACTGTTGTAGCCTTTTGCAGAGGGCAAAGAAACGAGACCCTTAGAGACCTAATGACGAAAGCTGCCCTGTATGCTAGGCCCAGGTTTCCTTTAGGGTGAAGGTGCTTTGACTATTAAATATGAATATGGCTTTTTGAACAAACTTAACCCTGAATTTATTTGTTTTGTTTTGAGGATGGGTGTTTGTTTGTTGTTTGAAAGCTATTCCGGCGACCTTACGAGATGATGACATTGGCAGTCTGATTAGGGTCTTAGAAAAATGCAAAGTCCATCCCCAGACAATCCTCAAAATGTGCGTATGTGGGAGCACGGGGACAGGGGAGCACTGAAAATGTTAAGAGGCATAAACTCAGGCATTTTAGGGTGTTTATACTTAAAATAAAAATTTGAGACGCACCGGATTAAGCAGATGTTCATTTAGCTCGGGCACTAATGGAAGTTGACTAGGAGAATGAGTTTACTGGCCCACATAGACCTGACAGCCTTTCTAGATTCACAGCCATCTCTAACTCAACATGGAGAATGATAGAAGAAATATACCATATCAAACCCCGGCCTCCAACATAGACACAAACGGGCAAGTACGCGCACACGGGCACACACACAAACACAAATTAGAAAAAGGGATTTGGGATTGGGTTGATTTACTAATTACTTGCCTTCAAGTGTGAGAACTGAGTCTCATCCTCAGAACCCAGGACAAAAAACAAAAACAAAAACAAAAACAAGCCGGGGGGTGGTGGCGCACACCTGTAATCCCAGCACTTGGGAGGCAGAGGCAGGCAGATTTCTGAGTTCGAGGCCAGCCTGGTCTACAGAGTGAGTTCCAGGACAGCCGGGGCTACACGGAGAAACCCCGTCTCAAAAAAAACAAAGACAGTCGGTCCGGTGGTGGCGCATGCCTGTAATCCCAGCACTCTGGGAGGCAGAGGCAGGCAGATTCTTGAGTTCAAGGCCAGCCTGGTCTACAGAGTGAGTTCCAGGACAGCCAGGGCTATACAGAGAAAACCCTGTCTTGGAAAAACCAAATCCAAAACAAAACAACAACAACAAAAAACCAAAGACAAAAACAAAAATAAAAACGAGGCATGATAAATGTATGATCCCAGTATGACCCAAGTTCAGTTCCGAGCACCCACATGGTCTGACAGTCATTCCAGTTCCCAGAGAAAGAACACCACCCTTTTCTGACCCTCTGGGAACCAGGCATGCACACAGTACATGGACATACATACAGGTAAAACAACCAAACATAAAATAATTTTTAAAAGTAAATATGGAGCAGTTGGAGAGATGGCTCCACGGTAAAGCTGCCTGTGCATGAGAACCTGAGTTTGGAGCCTTAGCGCCCGTGTAAGAGCCAAGCAAGTCTTAACCCCAGCGAAGCAGGAGGATCCGGGGCTTCAGCCAGCCTCCGTGAAATAGTGAGCTTCAGGTTCACTGAAATAAAATTCTGGGCTGGAGAGATGGCTTAGCAGTTTAGAGCACTGGCTGCTCTTCCAGAGGATCCAGGTTCAATTCCCAGCCCCCACATGGAGGCTCACAACTGTCATTAACTACGGTTCCAGGGGATACAGGACCCTCAAACAGACATCCAGGCAAAACACCAATACACATAAAATAAAAATAAATAAATCTTTATATAAAAAGACCCTCCTTCAAAACCTAAGTGAGATTAAAGACAGTAGCTATCCTCTCACACAAGCAGAGATCCCCTCACACAAGCCCACATTCATGCACACATATGTACTCTCAAACATATTTTATAAATAATACAGGGTTTCCAGAATTTTTTTTCTGCTATTGCTTTTCTTTTATGCTGGGACTAGAACTCGGGCCAACATGAATGAAATGATAGGTAAGTACTGTACCACTGAGTTACACCCTTAGCCCTAGAAATCTTAAACTAGGTCCTAACTTGTTCTGTAGACCTGTCTGGAGCACCTGCTTCTGCCTCCGAAATGCTGGAACTAAAGGTAAAATATTTGGCCCCTTGATGTTTTCAAATTCATCTTCATCATCAGTAGTAGTAATAGCAGCAGTGTGTGACTGTGTGTTGTGTGTGTGTTTGTATCAGCATACACAGGCACAGGCCCAAGTATGGAGGTTAGAAGACAATTTTCAGGGTCAAATCTTGCCTGATATTTATTTCTACATAGCCCATAAGCTAAGAATGGTTTAAACTAGTAGTAGTAGTAAAAAAAATTTAAATGTAATAAAGTGGGTGCTTGGTCACAGAAGTGTAAGTCTTTAATACCAGCACTTATAGGGGGTGATATGCAGAGGCCATCTCTGTGAGGTACAGGCCAGCCTGGTCTAAATAGTGAATTCTAGGACATCCAAGTCTACATAGGAGTGAGACATCTGTCTCTAAAAGAGGGGGTCAAGGAGGAGGAAGGAACTAGTCTTTGATCTTTCTCATGTAAGTATTTTTATACGTATTTTTTTAAAAGATTTCTATATTTCATTTATATGAGTACACTGTAGCTGTCTTCAGACACCCCAGAAGAGGGCGTTGGATCCCATTACAGATGGTTGTGAGCCACCATGTGGTTGCTGGGAATTGAACTCAGGACCTCTGGAAGAGAGCAGTCAGTGCTCTTAACCACTGAGCCATCTCTCCAGCCTCAGTAGCCATGTTTTAATAGGGCATGTCTTAATATGATAATAGTCAACTTCTCCATAAGATGGCGCTCAAAGACTAACTGTGATGTATTTCTATTGCATTTTATTTGTTTGGGGGGTGCAGATGGCTGTGGATGTGCCGCAGTAGATGTGGAACTCAGGGGAGTCAGTTTTCTCCTCCCACCTTGTGGGTTCTGAGGCCCAACTGAAGCCATCAGGCTCGGGAGCAAGGACTCTGACCCGCTGAGCTGATTCTGACCCTCTGGAAGAATTATTTTTTCTTTTTCTTTTTTTTTTTTTTTCTTTTGGATTTGGTTTTTTGGAGACAGGGTTTCTCTGTATAGCCCTGGCTGTCCTGGAACTTACTCTGTAGACCAGGCCGCTCGGCCAGAATTTTTTTTGTTCAAGACAGGGTTTCTGTGTGTAGCCCTGGGCTCTATGGACCAGGCTGCCCCCAAACTCAGAGATCTACCTGCCTCTGCCTCCTGGGTGCTGGGATTAAAGGCCTATATCATCTCCACCCAACCTCCCATCCCCCACTGCATCCCCATGTCTCATTTAATTCTTTTTTTTTTTTTTTTTTTTTTTTTTTTTGGTTTTTTGGATTTGTTTTTTTCGAGACAGGGTTTCTCTGTGTAGCCCTGGCTGTCCTGGAACTCACTCTGTAGACCAGGCTGGCCTCGAACTCAGAAATCCGCCTGCCTCTGCCTCCCAGAGTGCTGGGATTACAGGCGTGCGCCACCACTGTCTCATTTAATTCTTACAGTGGTCTTTGGAGTAGTTTGTTGATGACACTCATAGAAAGTCACTTGCCTAAAGTTCCTGCGCCTAAGTGTCAAATCGAAACGCTCACTCCAGGTTTGCCTGACTACAGCACATTCTACAAACCAGTACTGTCTCCATTACAGCCCCCACCCCGCGAGTTCGTCCAGCCTGGGTTTTTACTTCATCGGTATAAGCAGGTGTGCTTACACAGAGCTCCTGCTGGCTTACATGCTCGGCGTCTTAGTCACTTTCATGTTGCTGTGATAACATAGCTGACAGAAGCCGTGGAGTGGCAGGTAGGAAGCGTTACTCTGGCTCTGTATGGGAGAGCCTGTCCTGGCCATCCTGTTGGGAGAGGCAGGGAGGAGTGGCTCTCGTGGTGAAACAGGAAGCCAAGAGAGCGACTTTAATAAACCGGGACCAGGCTATAGTCAAAGGCCTGGCCTTATTTACCTACTTCCGCTGGCTAGACCTTACCTCCTAAGGATTGCACAACTTCCTGTCATAAAATATAACACTGGGAGGGGATACCTGGCCGGCTCATGCCAAGGTGTGCCCCCGGGCGTGCAACTACACCACGCAACAGATCTGGTATAAAGGGGGTTTACTGTGGGAAGGGAGAGGAATGAGGACCTGGGAAGGGGTAGAGGCAGGCTGACAAGTGGACAGGCAGACAGGCTGGAACAGAGCCACGAGGATAGAGAAGGACGGGGTTGGGAGGGGGGAGGAGAGAAAAGAGGGGAGCAGAGAGCCCCGGAGTGGCGGGCAGTCCTTTTATTCACACCTGGCACACCTGGCAGAGGTGACAGGGGTGGAGGCAGGTGATTGTGGCTTAAGTCATCGCCTATGTCCCTGGAAGAGCCTAGCGGAATCCTGAGTAAGCTAATACCTCCCATAAATAATGGAGCCAGCTGAGGGGAGAAAAGACTTTCCCAGCGTGAGCCATTGTGGGATATTAGCGTAACAGGCAAGGGCAGATGTGGTAGTGTTTGCTTTTAATCCTGTCTCTGGGGATGCAGAGGCAGGCAGACCTGTATGAGTTCAAGGCCAGCCTGGTCGACATAGTAAGACCCTGCTTGTTCTTGTGGTCTGTTTGAATTTAAACCCCAACAGACAGGAAGCATCAGAGAATAATTGTTTTTTTCCCTTACATGACCTGACTACACACCCCAGCCAAGCTTTCAAAGATCAGATTCATCCGTTGTTTTATTATAGTCTTAGCGCTGGCTGGCCCAGGTGTTATAAACCGCTCCCTTTGCTGGAGCTGGCACTGGAATAAGGAAATAGAGGCAGGCTCAGCGTCCACTGTAGGGTTGAACGACATCATTTCCTGAACAGGAGAGCCCAAGGAGTGCCTGGGGTCTCTCTGGGCCCAGTTACCCATACTTGGCCTCTCTCTATTTCCTGTCATTTAAAAATGTGTGAAACTCAGTGATGTCTGCCTTTTTTTTTTTTGAGAAATTAAATTTAAATGAATCAAAAACACATGGATTGGCTTTTCCTCAGAAGGACACTCACATTTTAAAATGGAAAGGAAAATAAACGGGACACAGACCAGATGGATTTTTAAATATGGAAGCAGGGTTGAAATATTTGGGAAAATTCTAAAGCAGTCAGGCGTGCCCAGCCCAACCTCTCCCTCGCAGCCTGCAGAGAGACAGGCCACCTCTGGGATGAGCAGGCCTTGCTCTGTGGATGGCTGTGGAGTCAGAAGGTATGAATTCATGATACACCAATGCATTGTAGAGGTTATCGTGATCTCGGGACTGGACAAGCCACTTACTTGGCCCTTACATTTTTAGTTATCTGTTAAAAAAAGAGGCAGGCCACGCCAGGCGGTGGTGGCGCACGCCTGTAATCCCAGCACTCTGGAATTTCTGAGTTCGAGGCCAGCCTGGTCTACAGAGTGAGTTCCAGGACAACTAGGGCTATACAGAGAAACCCTCTCAGAAAAAAACAAATCCAAAAAAAAAGAAAGAAAGAAAGAAGAAAGGAAGGAAGGAAGGAAGAAAGAAAGGAAGAAAGAAAGAAAGAAAGAAGAAAGAAAGAAGAAAGAAAGAAGAAAGAAAAAAGAAAGAAAGAAAGAAAGAAAGAAAGAAAGAAAGAAAGAAAGAAAGAAAGAAAGAAAGAAAGAAGAAAGAAAGAAAGAAAGAAGAAAGAAAGAAAAGAAAAAGGGAAAGAGGCAGGCCGGGGCTGGAGAGGCAGCTCAGCAGTTAAAAGCACATACTGCTCTTCCAGGAGACCTGTGCTCAATTCCAGGCACCCACATCTGGCAGCTTACAGATTCCTCTAACTCCAGCTGGGGAGGGGGGGTGTGGGGGGGAATCCATCACCTCTGGCATCAGCAGGCACCTGTGCTCATGTGCAAATATCCATATGCACACATCACACATCAACATATAAATAAAAATAAATACTGCTGGGCTGGAGAGATGGCTCAGTGGTTAAGAGCATGGACTGCTCTTCCGAAGGTCCTGAGTTCAAATCCCAGCACCCACATGGTGGCTCACAACCATCTGTAATGGGATCTGATGCCTCTTCTGGGGTGTCTGAAGTCAGCTACAGTGTACTTACAATTAATAATAAATAAATCTTTAATAAATAAATACTGGGGCTGGAGAGATGGCTCAGCGGTTCTGAGGGTTATGCTCTTCCAGAGGACCTGCATTCAGCTCCCAGCACCCACGTGGACACGCACCTCTCTAACTCCCACTGCACCATACTGCCTTCTCTGGGAAACGTTTTCACAGGGAGGATTGTATCTGAAGGCTCCCCATCCTTGATGTTCTCCAGAGTTCTGAACCCCTACTTCAGACTCCATTTCCTATTAACAGCACCCCGACCCAGGATGTCCTGGGGCTGTCACGGATTCTGTCCCTCTTTCTATTGTCTCCTGCTAAAGCTCCTCTTCTGCATGCCCCCATTTCTGTGTCCTCTGTCGATCCCCTGCTTTGATTCATGCTAGGGGACAGAGAGATGGCTCAGCAGGTAAACAGTGCTTGCTGCCAAACCTGAGTTTGATCCTTGGAAGTCACAGAGTAGAAGGAGAGAGCCAAAGCCACAATGCTGCCCTCTTTCCTTCACATGTATGCTTTGGCATGTACACACATGGATGTACATACACACACCACACCACCACACCACACCAAACACACACACACAGAAAGAGAGAGAGAGAGAGAGAGAGAGAGAGAGAGAGAGAGGGAGAGAGAGAGAGAGAAAGAGGGAGAGAGGGAGAGAGAGAGAGAAGGAGGAGGAGGAGGAGGAGGAGGAGGAGGAGAGGAGGAGGAGGAGGAGGAGGAGGAGGAGGAGGAGGAGGAGGAGAAGGAGAAGAAGAAGAAGAAGAAGAAGAAGAAGAAGAAGAAGAAGAAGAAGAAGAAGAAGAAGAAGAAGAAGAAGAAGAAGAAGAAGAAGAAGAAGAAGAAGAAGAAGAAGAAGAAGAAAAGAAAGGCAGGAGGGTGAGAGGGAATAGACTGTAGAGGTGGCTGAGCTTTTTGGTCCCCCCCGCCCACTTCCCCCCAGACAGGGTTTCTCTGTGTAGCCCTGGCTGTCCTAGAACTCACTCTGTAGATCAGGCTGGCCTCAAAATCAGAAATCCACCTGCCTCTGCCTCCGAAGTGCTAGGATTAAAGGTGTGCGCCGCCGCCGCCACCACCCGGCCAGAGTCAGCTGAGCTTTAAGAGCAGCTCTAACTTTTGCAGAGAACCTGAGTTCAGCTCACAGGAACCGTATCGAGTGGCTCACAACCCATGGAACTCCAGCTTCTGAGAGATTCATGGCCCCTGGCCTCTGCCTCCATGGGCACCTGCCATCACAGGAACATACTCCACATTTACATATTCATATTCTAAAAAATAATTTATTTTTATTTTATATACATTGCCTGCATGCATGTTTGTCTGTGTGAGGGTGTCATATCCTCTGGAACTGGGGGTCACAGACTGTCGTGAGCTGCCATGTGGGTGTTGGGACTTGAACACAAGGGTCTCTAGAAGAGTGCTCTTAACCTCTGAGCCATCTCTCCAGCCCCACATATACATAATTTTATTAAAAAGTAAACAAATAGCCGGGCGGTGGTGGCAAACGCCTGTAATCCCAGCACTCTGGGAGGCAGAGACAGGCGGATTTCTGAGTTTGAGGTCAGCCTGGACTACAGAGTGAGTTCCAGGACAGTCAGGGCTATACAGAGAAACCCTGTCTCGAAAAAAGCCAAAAAAAAAAAAAAAAAAAAGTAAATAAATAATCTTTTAGAAAGACAGGAAGGAAAAAAGGAAGGAAGATTTTTTGACACCCCTCTAAAATAGAAGGGGATTTTTGAAAAAAGAATTATTACTTATATTTTTATTTAGTGTTTGTGAGACAGGGCCTCATGTAGCTAAGGCTCAGCTCCTCCTGTCTGCACCTCCTAAGTGCTGGGGTTACAGCTGTGCACCAGCCTCTGCTCCCAGTTTAGAAGAATTATTACTGCTCGATAACTTGTGTCAGATGGGTTGGGCCAGGCCACGTCTCCTCGACCGGCTTCAGTTTCTTCGCTTATAAGATGCCAAGATGTAAGCTACCAAACACCTGTTTGCAAAGTACGTGGACGTTGCACACATAGAAGACAGCAATGGGAGATTTAGAGATCCCTCCACTTAATCCCCACCGAAATCCTATGAAAATGTTATTGTCAACCCTAATTTCACATTCGTAAAACAGAGGTCTCTAAATTGAATAATTTACTCTAGATTTCCCCCCCCCCCAGATGGTGGGTGGTGGAACTGGTCATTCTGCCTCCTGAGTCCCCAACTTTGCCGCTGCCCGATACTGCCTCTTACTACCTCGTAAAATGAGGGGCATAGTTATAAATAATCCCGTAGCATTTTAACGGCACTTTTCCTCATTCTGAAGCACTGTTCTTGGTCGTGCTTTATTTGATCGTCACAACTACCCTAAGGGTAGGTGTTATTAACCCAATTTATGGGGCAAGAGCAGACTTATTAAGAGGGTCACGTGTCCCAAGACATGCTGCTAGCAAAGGCCACCAGCGCGCCATCACCCAGCGCTGCCCGTTCCCAGTGTGTCCAGGGCGTCTCATCCATCCCTCTCCTCTAGCCCCAGCATAGTCCGCTGTTCTTTTGTCTGCATCTTTCTTTAGAGAGGCACCGGTGTTTTCTCAGCAGGCCTCCTCATTGTGACCCCGGTGTCAGTGTGCTCGCGCAGAGTGCGTGCTATGCATAGCTCTGCACAGGGTGTGCTCTCAAGCAGCAGCAGGGGGCGCTGTGGACTAACTCACCAGTCCGGCGCTTCAGGAGACCCTGTTGGTGGTCACAAACTAGTTCTGATAAACCTTTTTTGTTTTATTAATGTTTTTGATTTTTATAAGTACTACTTGCATGTGGTGTATGTTCTTAAAGGTATAATTGAGCATACGATGTATCTGATTCCCAGCTCCCCAGTTCTCTCAGCATTTGAATCCAAGAAGTGGATGCTTATATAATCAAATGTAAGTTTTTTTCCACCCAGATGATAGCATACAAACACCCACACATTATCTTTTCTTTCCCATACAAATTATATTATACGATAGCCACTATTCTTACTCCAGATATTTCAAGATTGTTTATCTTTTATGTATGCTATTGTTTTTGTTAGTGAGGCAGAATTTCATGTAGCCCAGGCTGTCCTCAAACTCACTGTGTAGTTGAGGATGACTTTGAAATTCTAGCTGGGTGGTGGTGGATGCTTTTGATTCCAGCACTCCAGAGGCAGAGTAGATCTCTGAGCAGGAGACCAGCCTCCACTACAGTGCGAGTTCCAGGACAGCCAGGGTTACACACAGAAATCCTGCCCCTCCTCCACACACCCCCAAAATAAAGAAAAGAAAAAGAAAAAAGAAATTCTAGTCCTCTTGCTTCCACCTCTCACTCCGCTTCAGTGGTGCTGGGAATCGAATGCACAAGACAGGCAAGCCTTACTCATCGGAGCTCCAGCCTCCAGCCCAAGGTGACTTATCACACAGATCAGCCCACGTCAGAATTTCCAATACCTAATCAAATGGAGATGAGCCAGAAGCCATTTGATCAACTCCTCTTGTACAGTTATAGCTGAAGCTTTGTTAAAGGCAGTGGCGCTTCAGTGGCTTTGGGCATGCGTGGTTCTGAAGGCCGGCTTCTCAGAATCCGAGTTGTCTGCAATTTGTAATGTCAGTCACTATTGCTAAGTTCTATACGCAAGCAATACTCACAGCTGCATTCATGTCCACGTGGACTGTTTCTCACACGCTCGCCAACCCAGAGACTTACTACGATGGAGTCTGATCTTCGCTGATAATTTTTCATTGATTCTGATAATGAGTGCTCTCTGACCTCTGAAATTCGTATATACATAATAATTAGCAGGTACCTTTCCATACCAGGTTCTGCTGGGGCTTCTCCCCAGTTAGCCTTTGCCCAACTTTCTTTTAAGTGTTAAGTACATCTATCTCATTTATCTATCGTTTATCTTTCAATCTACCTATCTTTGTATCATCTATTCTTTCTTTTTTTCTGGCCCAGTTGGATCCAGCCCCGCAAGCCCCAATCGCCTATTCCTTCTTATCTGTCTTATTCTATCTATCTATCTTTCTATCTATCTATCTATCTATCTATCTATCTATCTATCTATCTATCATCTCTCTATCTCAGTTGAGGTACACCCCATGACCTGTGTGTGGAGGTCAAAGAACAACTATTACAAATCAGTTCCTTCCCTTTACCAGGTGGGGCCCAGGGATTGAACTTGGGTCATTAAGCTTGGCTGCAATCACCTTTGGGCACTTTCCCATCTTGCTGGCCCCTTCCTAGCCCAACTTTCATTTTATTTCTTGCCTAATGTGTATCCTCCTGCTTTATTGTATCTAAGAAGCCATTTCCATTGCGTGACCATCTTTACCAGGCCAAGCAGACCTTGCTTGGCCTTCTTACCTTACAGCGTTAAATTGGAGGAAAATGTGATGCTTTTTGTTTGACCTCTTCCTTGTTTCCCAAGATTAATTCCTATAACCCCTCTGAGCAGGGCTTTGAGGAATATGGGATGGTTAGAGTTGGTCCTGAGTCCTTCTGTTTCTGAGACCCACAGTCCAAGTGTCTCCACACCCCAGCCTGTGGGATATTTAGAAGGTAGATATGTTGCAGATACTGTGACCTTATCTATGGTCAAGAGTCTTCTTAGCCAGGCCATGGTGGCTCACAGGTTTGATCCTGGCACTCAGGAGACAGAGGCAGGTAGATCTTTGTGAGTTCGAGGCCAGCCTGGTCTATAGAGTGCGCTCCAGGACAGCCAGGGCTATACAGGGAGACCCTGTCTTCAAAAAATAAAATAAAACAAACAACAAAAACAAAAACAGGAGAGAGAGTAGACCACATAGACTCACTATGTAGACCATGCTATTTTGAACTGATGGAGTTCTGTCTGCTTCTGACTTTCTGCCTCTTTTTTATTTTTAAGATTTATTTATTTAGTATTTACTTTACATATATGAGCATGCTGTAGCTGTACTGATGGTTGTGAGCCATCATGTGGTTACTGAGAATTTTGAATTCAGGACCTCTGCTTGCTCCAGTCACCCTCGCTCACTCCGGCTTAAAGATTTATTTATTTATTGGGTTTTTTTTTTCAAGACAGGGTTTCTCTGTGTAGCCCTGGCTGTCCCTGGCTAAAGATTTATTTATTGTTATATCTAAGTACACTGTAGCTGTCTTCAGATGCACCAGAAGAGGTCGTCAGATCCCATTATGGATGGTTGGTTGTGAGCCACCATGTGGTTGCTGGGATTTGAACTCAGGACCTTCAAAAGAACAGTCAGTGCTCTTAACCACTGAGCCATCTCTCCAACCCCTTCCTGCCTCTTGAGCACTAAGATTAGAAGCATGTGCCACCATGAACTATTGTTCTTTTCTTTTGTGTGGACCGTGCCTGTGTGTGAGCATGCCTGTGGAAGCCAGAGGTTGAATATCTTCCTTGATCGATCCCTACCTAGTATATGGAGGCAAAGTCACCTTGAGTACACAGCTCATTGACAGGGTTAGTCTAGCTCCTGTCTCCATCCCTTGAGCACTCTGGGGTTACAGGCAAGGTATTCGCCAGCATCATTTGTCATGTTTTCAGGGGACCTGGGTTTAGTTCCCAGCATCCATGTGGCAGGTCATAACATCTGTAACTACAGTTCAAGTGTATCTGATGACCTCTTGGTCTTTGTGGGTACCAGGCACGTATGTGGTATGTATACATATATGAAGGCAAAACATTCATACACATAAAATAAATCTAAAAGAAAAATATCTTTCAAATATTTACTTTTATGTGCATGGTGTTTTGCCAGAATGTATGTCTGTGTGAGGGTGTCAGATCCCCTGGAACTGGAGTCACAGACAGCTGTGAGCTGCCATGTGGGTGCTGGGATTTGAACCCGGGCCCTCTGGAAGAACAGCCAGTGCTCTTAACCTCAGAGCCACCCTCTAGCCCCTAAAAGAAAAGTTTGAAGTGGAGCTTATTTGAAGAAAAGGTTAGAATACTAATTCCCTTCTCTGTGAGAAAGCTCTGAACTATTTCTCAAAGCCCAGAACACTTTCCCCCGCAGGTGAGTCCCAACCAACTGTTGCAGACAGCTGCTCCGTAAACTGCTTCTGTCGTTAGCTGTGAAGCACCCAGAGGCCCCCTTTGCCCCTCTCTCCTCAGACCAAAGAAGGAATCAACAGAAGAATGTTTGTCTTTATTTATTTACTTATTTGTTTAGATAGGTTCTGTTTTTGTTGTTGTTGTTTTGTTTTTGGCAGCCCAGGCTACCCAAACCCGTTGAGTAGCGGAGGGTGACCTTACACTCTTTTACCCTTCTGCCGCCACCCCCAAATGCTGGGGCTACCAGCATGCGCCTGGTCTATACAGTGCTGAGGGTTGAACATAGAGCTTTGTAAAGCCAGGTGAGCCCTCTGTCAACAGAGCCACCTTCCTGGTCCTACAGGGGACTTTCAAGTGGGTTTACTTTTGCCTTTCAGCTTCTAAGAATCCATCCTCCGGGAGGCCCGTCCCCTTAGGTGGTAGCTTAACTCACCAGGCCTCTGGGTTCTCGCTGCCGCCTACGCTGCCTACCCTGCTTTCCTTCTGTTCACGGTGCCCTGTTCTCCCATAGCTAATCCAGTCGTCTGGGGAGGTTTCCCCGAGGCCCACTAAATGAAGTGCACATTCTTTAGCTTGGAATTTAAGGGCCTTGTGATATGACTCCTGTCTACGTTTCTGGTCCTTTTTCCACTACCTCATTCTCTAACCATACTGAGTTTCTCC
This sequence comes from Apodemus sylvaticus, assembly GCF_947179515.1. Lineage (NCBI taxonomy): Eukaryota > Metazoa > Chordata > Mammalia > Rodentia > Muridae > Apodemus > Apodemus sylvaticus. Next base: position 20,310,663 of record NC_067481.1, read on the forward strand.
ACAGGTCTCCTGTGCCTGTGTGCCTCCTGCACTGAGTTGCCCCAGCCAAGGGCACACCCATCTGCGCACACATTTCCACCTTACTCTTCCCGTCAGGCCCTTGTTTGAAAAAGAGAGGCAACGTTTTGTTTTGTTCTTATTTGGGTTTTATGAGATATGATCATAACTTTGTAGCCCTGGCTGGCCTCAAACTAGCTGTGTAGCCGAAGATAACCTTGAACTCCTGACCTTCATCCTCCCAAGCGCTGAGAGTACAGGTAAGAGCGTCATGCCAGGCTCAATGCTTTCAAAGAATGTATTAGGGGCTGGAGAGATGGCTCAGTGGTTAAGAGCGTGGACTGCTCTTATAGAGGTCCTAAGTTCAATTCTTAACAACCACATAGTGGTTCACAACCATCTGTAATGGGATCCTATGCCCTCTTCTGGTGTGTCTGAGGACAGCTACAGTGTACTCATATAAATAAAATAGGTCTTTAAAAAAGATTGTGTGTGTGCGTGCATGTGTCTGTCTGTCTGTCTGTCTTTGTGTCTCTCTGTGTGTCTGTGCACATGAGTTCAGATGCCCTCAAAGAACAGAGACATCACATTCTCCCTGGAGCTGTAAGCTGCCTAATGTGGGTTCTGGGAACAGCATCTAGAGGAACAGCAGTAAATTCACTCAGCTGCTGAGCCATTCCTCCAGCCCTTGAGATTTTTTTAATATGTCTTTATTATATTTTTATATGTATTGATATCTTTGCCTGCATGTTTGTCTGCACTGCATGTGTGCAGTGCCTACAGAGACCAGAAGGCAGCATCAGATCTCTTGGAACTAGAGCTAGCTGCCCAGTGGATGCTGGGAACCCACCCATGGGTCTCATGGAAAAGTGGCCAGAGCTTTGAACTACCTACCCATTTCTCCAGACCCTGTTTTGGCTTCTAATTATGTGTATATTTGTGTGTCTGTGTGGGGGTTATGTGCATGGAAGGCTGCAGCCTTCATAGTGTTGGGATTACGGACCCGTTTCCACTGTACCTGACTTTTACACAGGAACGAGGAATCAGAGACCTGGTCCTCATGTTCACCTGGAAAGCACTTTGCCAACTGAGCTCCCTCTAAGATTTACTTTCTGATTTCTGTTCATTTGTTTGAGACAGGGTCTCATTGTGTAGTCTGGCTGGCCTAGAACTCACTATGTTCTAGGCCATACCTAGCTATTTTTAATATTTTAAATTAGGTGGATGTGTCCATTCGTGGGTTGTACATGTGTCTCCAGGTATCAGATCCCCCTGGAGCTGGAAGTACAAGTATAGTTTGAGCTGAGCTGTCTGAAGTGGATTCTGGGAATCAAACTCTGGTCCTCTGGAAGAAGAGTTCCTGATCTTAACCTCCGAACCATCTCTTCAGTTTCACACATTTTATTTTATTTTATTTTATTTTATTTTATTTTTTATTTTATTTTATTTTTGGTTTTTTCGAGACAGGATTTCTATGTATAGCTCTGGCTGTCCTAGAACTCACTCTGTAGACCAGGCTGGCCCTGAACTCAGAAATTTGCCTGCCTCTCCCTCCAGAGTGCTGGGATTAAAGGCATGCGCAACCACCGCCAGGCTCAACACAACATTTTAAATTTTTAAGATAGCATCTTGTTAGGCCTTGGTCACACATGCCTTTAATCCCACACTCAGGAGGCAGAGGCAGGTGGATCTCTGAGTTTGAGGCCAGCCTGGTCTACAAAGTGAGTTGCAGGAATGTGTCTCTCTCTATAAAGACAGACAGCATCTTACAAAATTGCTGAGACTAGCCTTGAACTTCCTATCCTCCTGTCTCAGCCTCCTAAGCAGTAACTGGGAGCATAGGCCTGTGACACCAAGCCTGATTTTTTTTTTCCTGTGTGATGATGAGGATGGAATTGAAGGTCTCATCCATACTAGGCAACTCCCTCCAAGCCACACCCCCAGCATCTTTCCTGATTGGCATCTGGTCACTCCCACGGCTACAGGCACACTTCAGAGTCTTGGAATGTCAGGAGATAATGTAACTCTGCGTGCCCCCCTGCACCCCCCATTCCCCTGTACACACTCTACAGAGCAAGTCTGCCTAGGCGTGGAGACAACTACCATGTGTGAGGCACGGCACCCCGCAAATATGTCTAACCGATCAGCAGGAAGAGCTTTTGCTTACTCGGAGGAGTTGAAATACACGCAGCTGGAAAAAGAAAGCTGCTTGTTGCCCCCAAGGCCCTGGTGTGCCTGAAGCTAAGAGATGAGCAGAGACACTGCTATGCCAAGGACCTGTGTGCATGATGGGCCGTGATCTGTGTGCCAACAAAGCTGGGAGAGGAGGAGGAGGAGGAGGAGAAGGAGGAAGAGGAGGAGGAGGAGGAGGAGGAAGAGGAGGAGGACTTCCAACTTCCAACACATCTGCAATGAGGAGAGTGAGATCCCAGAGTTAGTTAGGAGGTTTGCTTCTCCCTCCAACAGCCCAGCTGATCTTAGCCAGGCTCCTTAATCTCCCTCACCTAAAAATAGAGATAGCTGCACCTTCTCCGTGCTCTCCGTGTGGACATCAAAAGAGAAAATGTACACAAGAGTGCCTTGCAAATTATATTTTTAAAAATATTTATATCTCGCCTTGCTGGGGGATGGATTTACAGGGTTTAAAGGAATGTAAAATATAAAAATAGCAAAAATTAAAAACGGGCAAGAGCAGAATGAGTCGGAAACGCAGACAGATGCTTACATTGGTGTGTGTAGGTTTCTAGGTAATGTATGCTGGAAAGTATATTCTGAATCCGTGGGAGAGGTCACTTGGGGTGATGGTGTTTTGGGGTGCCTAGAATGGAAACTGAGGGCTCAATAGAAAAGCTGACTGATTTGGAATAGGCCATGGATATGAGAGCAGGGGCCGATTTCAATCTCACCCTTTGTCCAGATGTTACTTCTCTAGTCCAAATCCAGATGTGTTCGGACCTGGGGGCAGCCAGGTCCTTCTTCCTACTCACACATACAGCAATATGACACCTCCTTCATGAAGAAGACAGAAGGATCAGGAACTCAAGGTCATCCTCAACTTCATAATGTGCTTGAAGAGAGCACCTAGGTTATATGAGACTCTGTCTCAAAACAACAAAAAATTAGTTTTATGTTTATACACATATGTATGCATGTATAAGAAACATCATAAAGGGTTAGAGAGATGGCTCAGTGGTTAAGAGCACTGACTGCTCTTCCAGAGTTCCTGAGTTCAATTCCCAGCAACCACATGGTGACTCACAACCATCTGTAATGGGATCCGATGCCCTCTTCTGGTGTGCTTGAAGACAGTGACAGTGTACTTATATACATAAAAATAAATAAATAAATAAATAAATAAATAAATCTTTTAAAAAATGTCATAAAATTAATTGTTCCATTTCTTTTTGAGATGAGTTGCTGTGTTGCCCATGGTGACCTAGAACTCTTGGTCTTGGGTTCTGTTCATGCTTCAGCCTCTTTAGTAGCTAGAACTATAGGAGGGTAGCTCTGTCCTTACACAAACAACAAAAACTTTAGGACAGGATATGATGGCCTTTAATGGAAGCTCTAGGGAGGCAGAGGCAGGCAGATCTCCATGAGTTCGAGGCCAGCCTGGACTACAAAGCGAGACAGCCAGAGCACAGAGACCTTGTCTCAAAAACACCACCACCACCAACAACAACAACAACCACAACAACAAAACTCAAAAGAACAAAAAACAAACAATCAAAGGCTTTTAAAGAATGTTTGTTTTACTTAATGTGTGCATGTGTGTGCCTGTGTGAGTTATGTGCACCCCGTGCAAGCAGGTACCCTCAGAGGCCAGAAAGCATCAGATCTCCCTGGAAGAAGAGACACAGGCAGTTGGTTTTAAGCCTCTTAAACATGGGTGCTGGGAACTGAACCTGAGTCCTCTGCAAGAGCAGTGAGCACATTTCACTACTGAACCATCTTCCCAGCCCCGACTCATCCTTTTAAAATGCACGTATCAGTGGTTGTTTAAGAGTCTACGAACATACTTCAGATCTGTGTCAGCGCCACCTCAGTCTGTTCTTTGCCACACAGACTCAGCCCTTTGTCCTCAGAGCTCCTCCTGCCTTCCTTCTTAATCTCCCAAGAATCCTGGACCTAAATTGTGTAACAATTGCCTCATATTCCAGCATTTTCCATCTCTGTTCCCTCTCTTTGCCAGTGTGCCCCCCACCCCCCAGATTAGCCATATAGGAAGTAGTGGAGATCTAGAACTACGAGGCCTCCAGAGGCTGTAAGGTCAAGGGGCGACCTATGACAATCCAGGCCGCATGAGGCTGTGGGCAAGAGAAGCCCAGGGAGCGGCAGCACTTGACAGATAACATTGTTAGACTGTGACTCACTCCTGTGGCAGTCTGGTAGCTCAACCCTCAGCTTTCAGAGCCTTCAAAGGACTGCACATGACCCTCTGCGACACTGTTGGCAAGCCAGAGTTCAGACCTCTTAATTCCAGAGGCAGACTGCTCCGTGTCCTTTTACCCCATATGGAAGAGCCCCACACTTTAACAGTTTATGTATTGGAGTTGGGTGTGGTGGTGTTCCCTGATAATCTCAGCACTCAGGATGCTGATGCAGGAGAATTAGGGTTTCAAAGACAGCCTAGACTGTGAAGTCCTGTATAAATAAGTAAGCAAATGTATACTTTTTATATACTATATATTTATATATGAATGTGTGTGTGTGTGTGTGTGTGTTGGGTGAGGGAGAAGAGGGAGTCATTCTCATCCAACCAGAGGTTTGGCACCTGGCCCTTGCCTCATCGTGGGGACCCTAAGTCAAGCTATGGAGTTAGAATCAAGCAGGACTCCCTAAGGGACAGGCAATTCTCTTCTCCCATTCTTGAAGCAGGATCTGACTGGAGCTGTTGAGAAGGTGTCCCAGAACTCCCTCTGCGAGGGGAGACAGTGCTTAGCCTTCAAGAACTCCCCATCTGGTGGAGGAATTTAAGCTAAAACAATCAGGAAGTCTTTGACAAAGCAGTATTGTTTCCAGTTGCAAATGCTACAAAGACAGCCAGTACAGCCACTGGATGGCTTTGTGGCAAGACTCTCCAGAAGCACGCTCTGAGCGGCTCTGAATCACACAGGGTCCCGCAGCGCTTCAAACACTCTTTTCTAGGGTTGGGGTATAACTTGGTAAAAGAACACTTGCCTAGCAATCTGAGGCCCTGAATTCCACTGTGTCACTGGACCAAATCTTCCATATAACCTTTTTGAGAACCATCACAGGCATATGGGTCACATGTAAAGACAAGAGTCAACGCTGGGCTCAATTAGGAAGCACAGCCTCTAGCTTAGATGTCCTTAGGAATAAGAAAGATCCCCAAACCCAGTGTCCTACTACACCCAGCCACTACGATGACTTCATTGAGTATTCTTGGGGTGGAAGTGACAATACAGGGGATGGAGACAGTGTGGGCATAAGGAGATCTGCTCGACCTAATGAGGACCAGGGACAGAGGAGCCAGATGGTGGCTCACACTCACCTGTAATGGGAGCTGATGTCCTTTTCTTGTGTGCATAAAGACAGTGTATTCATAAGATAACTAAACAAATCTTTAAAACGAATAAAGATTGGGTGATTTCTTTTTTAAAAAAGCTTTTTAAAAACATTTTTTAATCTTTTTAAAAAGATTTATTTATTATATGTAAGTACATTGTAGCTGTCTTCAGACACCCCAGAAGAAGTGTCTCTTTATGGATGGTTGTGAGCTACCACGTGGTTGCTGGGATTTGAACTCAGGACCTTCAGAAGAGCAGTCAGTGCTCTTAACTGCTGAGCCATCTCTCCAGCCCAACATTTTTCAATCTTTTATATATATATATATATATATATATATATATATATATATATGAGAGAGAGAGAGAGAGTCAGGCTGGGTGGCATCTATCTTTAATTCTAGCACTTGGGAGCCAGTCAGAGCTCTGTGAGTTCTCGGCCAGGCTGGTCTACATAGAGAGTTCCAGAACAGCCAAGGCTACATAATAAGACTCAAAAAAAAAAAAAAAAGAAAGAAAAAAAAAGAGGTGGGTGAAAGAAAAAGGAGAATAGGCTGGAGGGATGGAGAGATGGGGAGATGGAGAGATGGAGAGATGGAGAGATGGAGAGATGAAGAGATGGAGGGATGGAGGGACGGAGAGATGGAGAGATGGGGAGATGGAAAGATGGAGAGATGGAGAGATGGAGGGATGGAGAGATGGAGAGATGAAGAGATGGAGAGATGGAGAGATGGAGAGATGAGAGATGAGAGATGAGAGATGGAGAGATGGAGAGATGGAGAGATGGAGAGATGGTTTCTAGCCTCCATAGGCACAGACACTTCAGGCAAACATTACCCATACAAGTAACAATAAATAGCAAATTAAAAAATAAAATAGAGGAAGGCTAGAGAGTTGGCTCAGCAGTTAAGAGCACTGACTATTCTTGCGGGAACCCAGGTTCAATTCCCAGCAACTGCATGGCAGTTCACAACCATCTATAACTCCAGTTCCAAGAGATCTAATACCTTCTGCCTCCACCTGTACCAGGCACCCACATGGTACACAGACACATATACAGGCAAAACGCCCATACACATAAAATAATTTTAAATAATTATTATTTTTTAATTTTGATTTAATTTAATTTTATTTTTTGAGACAGGGTTTTTCTGTGTAGCCCTGGCTGTCCTGGAACTCACTCTGAATATCAGGCTGGCCTCGAACTCAGCACTCTGCCTGAGTTCTGCCTGGAGTTTAATCTCCAGTGCTGGAATTAAAGGTGTGGGTTACCATGCCCGGCAAGAACACTTTTTTAGAAGTTTATAGACAGGGTCTTGCTAAGTTGCCCAGGATGACCCTGGCCTTTCAGTCTTACTTTCTCAGTCTCCCACAGTACACCCCTCTTGCTTTCCAAGTGAGATTCCAAGGACCAAAACGACTGACACCTGGCTGACTGGAGACTGGAGATGCAATCCTGTTTTCTGATCTTAGGCTGGGAGCCAATCCACGATGCTGTCTTGCCACCTCACAAGGCTAGTCTCCCTTCCCTGGCCATGGCTGACTCTTGGGTCCCTACCCTATCCCCTTTTCTACTGCCCAAGCAATTTTTCCTACCCAGGGTTTGGGGCTTTTATCTACATGGCTACCCAAACTGCTCTCAGGCTGTGTTTGATGTCTCTGCTCTCCTACCCAGCCCACCTCTACCTGCTTAGCCCCAGATGACTTGCAGAGGGCAAGGCCAGAAGGGTTTTCTTTCCTAGTGAGAATGGCTAAAACTCTTCCATCTCCCATAGAAGACAGAGGCAGGTCTGGGATTTCCATGGCTCCCCAAACTGGCCAGATAATTGGAGACAGATTTGGGGGCTCAGATTGGCGGGTGAGGCTTAGAATACAGTCATCGAGCCTCCTGTGGGTCTGTGTGCGCTCAAGCATAGGTGGCTTTGGTGGGATTTGTGTGTGTGTGTGTGTGAGAGGGGGGGGGGTATGTAGATGCTTGTGTTTGAGTCCTATGGTGCACATGAGAAACACATCTATGTTCCTTGTATTCTTTATTAGTATGTATGGTGTGTATCTGTGTGTGTGTGTGCATGTATGTATGTGTGAGTGTGTGACTGTATAGACATAAGCATTTGAGTCAGTGTGGGATGTATATCTACAGGACACAAGAGAAACATGCCTACGTTCCTTGTATTCTTTGTTAGAGTGATGGACTGTGTGTGTGTGTGTGTGTGTGTGTGTGTGTGTATCTGAGACACTGTGAGAAACTTCCCTGGTTTGGTTTAGTTTCCTTTGTGAGATTCAGAACAGCTTGGGGAAACCTCATCAACCCTTTTAGGATCCTATTATCTAAGACTTGATGAGTAAATGTAAAACAATAATTAAGATTAAAAAAAAAATACAGCCGGGCAGTGGTGGCACATGCCTTTAATCCCAGCATTTGGGAGGCAGAGGCAGGCAGATTTCTGAGTTCGAGGCCAGCCTGGTCTACAGAATGAGTTCCAGGACAGCCAGGGCTACACAGAAAAACCCTGTCTTGAAAAAAACAAACAAACAAAAAAACCCAAAAAACAAAAAAAGGTCCCCCAAAAAACAAAAAGCAAAAATAGCCGGAAGGCAGATGGCCTTCAGGGAGAGGATGTATGGGGACATCCAAGCAGAGTTAGAAAGACAGCTAAGGGGGACCTCTGCACAGGACCTTGGAACTCCTTGAAGTGCAGACAAAGCCCCGGCTTCTTTTCCTCTCTGTTAAAGGCTGTCGCATGCTTCCAGAGTGTTTCAGAGTGCCCCAAGGTCACTGGGGCAGAGCAGCCCTGCCTTCTTACCTGAACCTTGGCCTCAGAAGGAGAATCGCATCTTCCCTCAAAGCCCCTCTGCATTAACGAGTATACATGTTGACAGAAATTGGAGGCAGGTTAGCTGGGCCATCACTAGGTGTGAAGGACCTACTGTGTCTTAGACCCTGGCCTAGCTGCTCTACAAATAGATTGGTAGGATTTTGGTTTGGGTTTTGTGGTACTCGGGGATCCTAATCAGGCCTTGGTGGGTGTTAAGCAAATGCTTTACCAATAAGCTATATCCTCAGCCCCAGCTTATACACAGTTGTGTGTGTGTGTGTGTGTGTGTGTGTGTAAAGCAGTTATGAATAAGCTAGATACTACTATTCTGGAGAGAAAATCAGGCTTCTGAAAGCAAAGACCTTAACCTTCTTTAGTCCCTTGAAATGATCACGTATCTACTGTCTATCCATTCCACGACCTTGCGTGGGGCCTGGGGACAGAGATGGGTTGCTGGAGTGCTTGCTTAGCATTCACACAACCCTGGGTCAGAGCCTTGGCATCACACAAGCCAGGCCTGGTGCCACATACCTGTAATCTCAGCCTTTAGGAAGTAGAGGCAGGAGGGTCAGAATCTCAAGGTTATGCTCAGCTCTGTAGAGAACTGGAGGCCAGCATAGGATAGATATGAGCTACTGTCCCCCCCCCCCAAAAAAAACAAACAAACGGGCAGGCAAAAGAAAAACAAAAAAACCAAAAACAAAACCCTTGGGCATGATATGGGGCACAAAGATGGGTAAGATGCAGGCCAGGCCTTCACAGGATCACTCCACAGGAAGGACTTCAAGGAGGACCTTTCTGTTGCTTAGCCGGAGTGACTGTCCTCAATACAGACACTGTTGTGTGTGGTCTGAGGACTTGTCGCCATGACAAGAGTTACTCCCCAAATCAACGGTTCCTTATAGAGAACCTTGCAGGAAGGCCTGGGCGCGGAGACGGCTACATGAGTTGGGAGATAGATGTATGTTCTGGGGAAGACACAGCAGTGGCACGACTGTCCTGGCCGACGGCTTCGTAGCTTGGCATTTCCTAGGTGCCTTTAGATGGTGGAAGGGAAGGAAGCAGGGAAGACACCCACACACATCTGATCTCGCTGAGCTGCTCTCTGCCATCCTGAAGCTGGTTGGGTCCGGTTGGGGGTGAGAGTCCCCTCCTCATTTGTAACAGCCCGACTCAATTCCCCAGAGGAGCCACCAGCCTCCTCCAGGCAAATCGCTTCCAGTTTGTTTAGTCAAGCCCTTGGCCCCAACATCAAAGCTCCTTTAGAGTTTCTGGGGGTTGTTGTCCTTACATGGTGTTTACTTCAGAGATGGTTTGGCTGTCACTGGCTGTGTGGGGTGGGGCAGGAGAGACTGCCTGAGCCTTTAGATTTCAGAGACTCCAGGTTGGGAAGGCGGAAGAGCAGTTTCATGACAGCTACCCCCAAGGGACACTTACTCCCCACCCCGCCCCCCAGGCCAGCCTCTAGCTGGGACACAGGTACATGAGACAGAAGGCTGCCTCATCCCCTGTCCAGAGAGATCCCTGCAGCCGCCCAGTGGGCCAGCCCCAACTCCTTCCTTACCTGAATGTCTTTCTGCCAAGGACTCTCATGCCTTTTCTCTTTGCCCAATTAGCCGAGCCTGTGCTTGGCTACCCGCGCTTTCATTCGGTCTCATTTGGCTCTGGGCTCTTGTAACTTTCTTTTCCTTGGAACTGCTGCAGGTTCCGGCAGATCTCCCTTGTAACCATCCCAGGTGCCTAGCTCAGGGTGAGTGCTCGGAAAGAGGAGGTCTGTTGGGGCTGGGAGGTGTGGGGGAGGGTCGGGGTGGTGCTGATGCAGGTCCAGGCGGAAGCTGAGTTCCTAGGACTCTCTCCAGGCAGGGAGAAAAAAAAAATCCACCCTGGATGAAGGGAAGACAATTCTTTGGCCTGAACCATTCTTTAGAACAAGAACAAAGGAGAAAATGCAACAGACGCCAGCGCGTGTATGTGCCACGGAACCAGGGTTTCGCTAACCAACTGAACAGGAAAGGTTACGACTGTGAGTCGCAGCAACAACTTGGTCCTGGGCTGACTGCTGCTTTTTACATGGGGTCTATAGAAACCAGAGGGGTCTCCAGAGGCCCCTCACCCTTTTCCTCTCCTTCTATGCCTCCTCTGCCCCTGTGTATTCCTATGCTGTCTCTTCCTGGACCACACTCTTCACGGACAAAGGGAACTTTTTACACCTTCCTCACCAGCTCGTAGCCTCCCCTGTCTGATAAGTAGAAGTGCTTGCTAAAAAATGAGAGATCAGCCAGGAGGTGGTGGCACAGACCTTTAATCCCAGCACTTGGGAGGCAGAGGCAGGCGGATTTCTGAGTTCGGGGCCAGCCTGGTCTACAGAGTGAGTTCCAGGACAGCCAGGGCTACACAGAGAAACCCTGTCTCAAAAAAACAAAACAAAACAAAACAAAAGAAAAATAAGAAAAAAGAAAAAGAAAAAAGAAGAGACAAAGGTCTAGAGGGATGGCTGGGTAAACAAGAAGGCTGTCCTTCCAGAGGAGTTCAAGTCCCAGCGCCTACATGGTGGCTCACTTCACACAGCAACTCTCAGCCATCTGTTAACTCTCATTCCAGGGGACCCAACGCTCCCTTGTGGCCTTCATGCACACCAGGCATGCATGTGGTGCACAGACATACATACAGGCAAGACACACATGTGCATTTAAAAAAAAATATTAAAGTTAAAAACAAAACAAAAACCAAAACCAAGGGACCAGCTGGGAGAGATGAAGTTGAAGACTGCCGTGAAGTTAGCTATTGTCTCTGATAGGAGACAGGAGAAAGGCCTGGAGCACACACTTGTGAGACAAGAACTGGGTCTTTACTAGGAGCTGCTGTCTAGACACTTGGCTGGCCTAAGGTGAGCTTCCTGCTATGTGTTAGGGTGGGCCCGACTTGAACCTTCCCCCCACACGATGTGGACCTGCAGAAGACCTGGACAGAGTCTCTCCGTCTATAAGCCAATTTCTCCTCCTCTTCCTCATCATGGTAGCCATCAGACTCAGGGTCTCAAGAATGCTAGGCAAGTACTGTGTCTCTGAGCCTGGTGTACCGTCAGCCCCAGCACTGTCTTTAATGCCTTAAGGAGCCGGTCCAGATTAGGAGTTAGATGCCCGCTTTGATTCAGTCAAACAGGTATTTCTGTCAGCACCAGAGCCTCCTCCAATGTCCATCACACCTTGGCTGAGCAGTTATTTGTCAGCAGCATTAATGTGGTTGCAACTGGTGATTAAAACCACTGGTCCGACTGAGGACGAGCAGATCCACATCCCTGGCATAGTTGCTAATCCTTTGAAAATATGTCTTTAATAAGCATAGGAGAGGAGGTCAGGGTGGGTGGTCCTGAGATCTGTGATCTAGCCATCCCTGCCCCCTCCTACCCCCCCTACCCCCCCCCCCGTTCCCATGGTTTCTCCTGGGCAGACACTCTAGGGTGTGCTGGGAAGACTGGCCAACTCTCCAACAGATGGAAGTGGCGCCAGGTCCACAGCTGCTACTAGCATTCAGGGACAGGACTGTGCCAAGGGCGTGGCTAACTGAAGTGCCCAGGGTCAAGAAGCGTTTTGCCACAAGGAAGGATTAAGTCTGAGCCTTGTGCAGTTCTCACTCCAGAGCTAAAGGCCTGAGGAAGAAGTGCGGACTCCAGGAGTTCCCTTACCACAGCGACCCAACCACAGGCTTCTTCGGACTCTTTTCTTAGAAGAGCATCAAGTTGTAGGACCCCACTCCTACTCACATAGGCGCCAGGAGTCCCCCAGCTGTCCCCAACCATCTGATTAACAATAGAATGGCAGGTACATACTAACTATCAACTATATATTACTAGAGTGTATACAATATAATCATTCTGGGATACATTTTATTGATTGGTTTGGCGGACCCAGACGCGGGTGGCGGCATTCATCTCTAAACTCAGTACTCAGGGGGCCAAGGCAGGGGCCATAAGTTTAAGCTTGAGGCCAGCCTGATCTATGTACAAGTTTTAGGCTAGCCAGGGCTACATAGCAAGACCTTATCTCAAAAAAAAAAAAATCAAACAATAAATATACATACTTATTTCTTCACAACAAATTGCCAAACAATCGTTACATCCTATGTTACCTTCAGTGTTGAGGATTAAAGCCAAGATCTCCTGCTAGCCAAGCACTCCACCACAGAGCTGTATTTCTAACCTTGTTATTGTTTTTTGTTTTTTGTTTTTGTTTTTGTTTTTTGTTTTTTGTTTTTTTTAGAGGTGAGAAATCTGAGGCTCAGAAAAGCTAAACTACCCAAAGACACAACGCAAGTAAGATACAGGGTTGACACCACCCTAGGTCTCTGGCCAACTTCAACCTGGTACTTTTCTAACTTCAATACAATACCACAGAGAACATGAAGACTAAAAACACTATAAAATCGTCACTACCAAGATTCAGACCATCATAATCAGGTCGGGCATGGTGGCACACATATGCCAGCATTCTGAAGGTGGAGGCAGGTGGATCTCTGTGAGTCAGAGGCCAGCCTGGTCTACATAATGAGACCCTGTCTCTAAGAAAATAAAACCAAAAACCAAAACAAACAACAACAAAAACAAAACAAAACAGATAATTGGCTCCTCAGATGAGACGCATATACACACACTAAAATACCGGTTCAAGTTTGCTTCCCAGACCTTGCAGTTGAGAGCCTGGAGGTTCAGAGGCCTTTGAGAATGACAGAACCAGCCAGCCAGTGGTGGTGCGCGCCTTTAGTCTCAGCACTCTGGAGACAGAGTCAGGTGGATCAGTATGATTTCAAAACCGGCCTGGGCTACAGAGTTCCAGGACAGCCAGGGCTACACAGAGAAACCGTGTCTCGACAAAAGAGCCACCAAAGTCATCAGATCAGAAGTTGGTGCAGCGTTAAGTCAGAAGCCCCTCCCAAGCTCATATCTAGAATCTCCAGGAAGCTAGTCCGAGCTGGAAGAAGGCCATCAGGGCTACCGCCTGGCTCACGCTGTGCCCTCCAGTTCCTGGTCCTCCAGGCTGTGAACAGCCTCCTCCACGTTCTCCTGCAGCCATAGACTGCTTGCTCTGCCATGGCTTTCCTACCGTGGTGGGCTGAAACTGTGAACCAAAATCAGTCTCTCCACCCTTCAGTTGCTTCTGTCACGGAGGTGACAAAGTGACACAGGTGACATCATGGTAGTGGGTGTATCAGGCTGGCTTACTGAAGCCTGTTAATGCTTATGTCCTGTAAGCAGCTCTCAGCGCTCTCTCTCTCTCTCTCTCTCTCACACACACACACACACACACACACACACACACACACAAACACCATTCTCTTTTTTGTTTATTTATTTGTTTGTTTTTTAATGTATATGGGCATTTTGCCTGCACGTATGTCTGTGTATCATGTTTATATCTGGTTCCCATAGAGACGAGAGCATCAGATCCCCTGGAACTGAAGTTACAGACAGTTGTGAGCTGCCGTGTGTATGCTGGGAACAGAGCTCAGTTGCCTGGAAGAGCAGACAGTGCTCTCGATTGCTGAGCCATCTCTTTAGCCCTGGCCCATTGGTGACATCTGCAGGACTTAGGGTAAGACTCCAAACAGAAGGTCATAGATAAAAAAGTTATAAATATTTAAAGTTTATAAACCAAGAAAATCATCCAATAAAACATTTATCTGGACGCATGTGTCCCTGGTGACTTGGGGTTTTGAATGAGAGCATGGTGGCGCCCCCCCCCCCCATTTCTTGGCATCCCCATTTTCTCTTCACTGATCTTTTTAAAAGAAGAAATCCACTTTTAAGATGACAAAATCAGGCCTGGAGAGATGGCCCAGAGGTTAAAAGCACTGACTATTCTTCCAGAGATCCTGAGTTTAATTCCCAGCAACCACATAGTAGCTCACAACCATTTGTAATGAGATCTGGTGCCCTCTTTTGGTGTGCAGGCATACATGCATGCAGAACATTGTATATATGATAAATAAGTAAATCTTTTTTTTTTTAAAGGACAAAACCAATATTACTTTTATTTTCTTTTCATTGACTTATTTATTTAGCCTCAGATCCAATGTGATTTCATCCTCTGGTGCAGGGCCCCAGAACAGAGGATGAGAAAGGCTGGACAGGGCCTGGAGGCTGCCAGTGTAATGATGTATAGAATGTGTATGATGTTATAACGAGGCCGTGGGGAAGGAAGGAGTACAGCAGGCCCAAGCCAACGTGTCCCCCTGAGAAGTTATGGAGGAGGGGGTAGAGGCTGATAGACAGGGACAGAGCCATGAGAGCAGGGGAGTGGGGGACAGAGAAGGACAGGGAGAGACCAGCCTGGAGCGAAGGGGGGTGGAGGAGGGGAGGAGTGGGGGAGGGGAGAGGAAAGGAAGGAGGGGGAGGGAAGGGGAGGGAGGGGAAGAGAGGGGAGGGAATGGGAAGGGGAGGGGAAGGGGAAGGGAGGGGAAGGGAGATGGGATGGGGAGGGGGAAGGGAGGGGAGGGAGAGGGAGGAGATGGGGAGGGGAGGGGAGGGGAAAGGAGAGGGGAGGGGGAGGGGGAAGGGAGGGGAGGGAGAGGGAGGAGATGGGGAGGGGAAAGGAGGGGAAAGGAGAGGGGAGGGGGAGGGGGAAGGGAGGGGAGGGAGAGGGAGGAGATGGGGAGGGGAGAGGAGGGGAAAGGAGAGGGGAGGGGGGAGGAGGAAGGGAGGGGAGGGAGAGGGAGGAGATGGGGAGGGGAGAGGAGGGGAAAGGAGAGGGGAGGGGGAGGGGGAAGGGAGGGGAGGGAGAGGGAGGGGAAGGGGGAGGGGAGGGGGAGGAGGGAGAGAGAGAGAAAGAGAGAGAGAGAGGACAGAGAGATAACAAGGGACCTTTTATATGCCGCCACCCACACTTGGCGGCAGGTAATGGCAGCAGATGATGACGTAAAGCCATTGCTAAGTCCCTGGGAGGAGCTTGGTGGAATCGCCTGTAAGCCAACACCTAGAACGGGAATCCAGTCTCGTGGAGCCACAGCATGGTGGGAAATGAAAATTGCACACGAGCTTCAGCACCCAACAGAGCATCCGACATTGCCTTGGCCCTCAAAAATGAACAGCTCTTGAGTAAATAAATGAATAACACTAACTTTTCAAGGGTTACAGGGAAGGTCACGCTCTGTGCTACCCCGGGCGTTTTGATGTTGGCTGGGCCAGGGATGGAAGCAGAAGTAAGAATGCTGGCTGAGGTTTAGAGAAGCAGGATCGGCTATCCCTGGACAGACTTGGGGGCCGGGGTCTCAGAAACTCAACCAGAACTGGGTTAAGAAGACAGAAGGGGCCTGGGAGTGTGGCTCAGTGGTGCAGCACTTGCCTGACTCTCGGAAAGTCCTGGGCGCCCGCTGAATAATACAAAAGAGGAAAAGAGGAAGGGATGCGGGATGGGATGCAGGATCCTGGCGGGTGACGTCAGAAGAGGCAAGAACTGATGGGGAGGACCGGGGACACAAGGCAGGGAACCAGAGATTAAGCAGGAGCAGCAAGCAGGAAAGGGAGTAGTGGAGGCCCGCAGGAAGAGCAGGGGTCTGGAAGGAGCACGTGGGTCGCGTTTCTCTGCAGTGAATCAGCAGGGGCCTGGAGAGGGGCAATCGAAGGCTCTGAGTGGGGATCTCAGAAGCCCAAAATGGAATGAGGCAGTTCCTCAGGAAGGGCCCTCACAGTTCCCTCCCACCTAACTCAGGTTACACATTGGTATTTCCTATTTCAGGCTGAAACCCTCACCGGTTACCCAGCTCCCTTTTGTCTCTCTCTCTTTCCTCCCCCATCTCCCGGGGGAAGGACAAAGACTCTTGGCTATGAAGTCTTTCTACTTAAATGCTTGGGAATCCCACAATGGCTCAGTGTTTGACGGGCCCCATCCTCCCAGCTCCTTCCTCCTTCTGTCTGGGAGTCTGGGAAGGCCTGCATGCCTTCTGGGATGTCGTAGAGAGAGGGGCATGTGGTGGGAACAACCCTCCCGCCCTTGAAGTTTGGGGCTCAGGTGATGATTTCTGTGCTTTGGATCAATTTCTTCTTTGCTGCCTAAGTCCCTCCCTTTGGTCCAAGGGAGGTTTGAACACACCTCCTCTCGTAAAAGATGTGAATCCAAAGGAGAAGGAAATTTAAATTTTCAGTTTTCCAATGTCTCCACCCACCACCACCCTGACCTCCCCGGACCCCACCCTCACCCTCTGTGCCAGGCATTGGGGTGGTGAGGCTGTTACAAAAATAAACTTGATTCCCCTGGAAAGGTTTTTGTTGTGTGTTTCTGTCCAGTAAAGTGCTTTGTTGTGACTTGTGTGTGGGGAGGGGGGAGGGACAGTGCGTGTGCACCTGACAACGACATGGAGACCAGGCCTCAGTAGTGGCTATCCTCCTCAACCAGGTTTCACTCTTGCTTTGGGAGACAGGTTTCTTTGCTGAATCTGGGCTGGCTTACCAGCAAGCCCTGGACCTCGCTACCTAGTGTCACAGGTATTTCGTTGTGTTTTTGTTGTTGTTTTGTTTTGTTTTGTTTTGTTTCATGTGTGTTCTGGTGATTAATGTCCAGTCCTCTGGCAAGCTCTTTACTCACCGAGCCATCTCCTCAGCCCTCTCTTGGGATTGTTTGAGGTAGATGCTCTCAGAGTGAAGGGATACTGAGGCGGACAAGGCAGGAGACAGCATGGCTCATGTTCAAGACTTGGGTTGCAGCCAACAGACTTGAGACCAAATCCTAGTCCTTGGCTTCCTCAGCTCTGTGGCTGGAACAAGTTCCTGCACTCCTCCCCATAGCCTCGGTTTCCCCCATCTGCTGAGGAGAGTGGAGGACTCTCCACCCAGTAGTTAAAGGAATTAAATAGAATATCATACCTAACACATCTGGCAGATGGCGGGTGCTGAATTTTATTCTTGCGAGTCTTGGTGAGGTCTAAGCATCCCTGGGCACTCCCCAGAGAGTTTATCTTGAAGGAAGGACCCTGGGTCTGGGGTGTGGGCTTCGGCCCAACGGTTAGGAGAGCCAGAGGAAGCACGTGTTTAGGGGAGCACACCACTCCCATTTCCCAGGAGCCTGCTAGGGAAGTACAGATGGCGCAAGCCTGAAGTTAGGGGCCCTGAGGACACAGACATCCCTCCCACCCACAGGGGTGGGGGTGGGGGACAATCCACTCCACCTCAGTGGGTGGTCTCTCTTGCCTACTAGCTTTTTCTGTGACTCAGGGAGAAATTACTGTTGGCCCCAGGGCTGCAGTGGGGACTAAAACTTCCACTCTTACACCATGTCCATGGCTGGTTCTTCTTGTCTCCGATAGTCACCCTTGGGACTTTGGAACAATGTTTCCTCGGAGGAAGTTATGCACGCACCATTTGGGAGTATGTGCATCTTATTCTAAATGAGCACATGTGCGTATATGTCTGTGCACACAGCACTCCTATTCACACTAGGGTTCCTGGGTGCATGTGTGTGCTGTGTGCCAGGGTATCTACTTGTGTCCACGTGCATGACTGCTTGTCAAACAAAAATCTCCGGAGCTGGGCTCTGCAGGAAGGGTCAGTCTGAGACACTTTTCACGTGTCAGGAAAGCCAGGCTCCCCTTTCAGGAAGCCCTCCCAGGGAAAATAAGCCAGCTGAGCTCCTGGGGCAGAGCAGAGGGGGCTAAGGGGGGGTCGGGAAGTGGGAGTGGGGCTCTGAACAGAGACGCAGCAAAGGAAGGCAGTCAAACGATACCCTTTGACCCTTTGACCTCCCCATAAATGCATTTCCGAACCCTTCATTCCTTTCCCTTTGCTGCATCCTAAGAGGCCATTGTCCTCCTTCTCTCTTTAGATTCTTTGCTTTGTTTTAGGTTTTTTGAGACAGAGCCTTACTATGTAGCCCAGGCTGGCCTCTGACTCAAAGTCCTCCTGTCTCAACTTCCTGGGTGGTGAGATTACAGGCAGACGGTACTTTGTGTGTGCCTCTATTCATTTATTTACTTAGTGACTTTTGTCCCTTGGTGCCAGGTGGGTCACAAGCCCTCGGCTACTGACTCCGGGTCTTTCATGCGGTGATGGGTCGGCTGATGAATGATATCCCGTGCCCGGGTAGTGCCAAGGTTGGTGCTTGGCTCTCGAGCTGCATCAGAAAGAGTACTTGTCTTGGGGAATTTATCAGTCTGAAAAGGGGAGTCAGAAACCAATCAAAGCTACACAGCAAAATACAAAGCTGAAACAACTTAGGCTGGTGAGATGCCTCTGGAGGTGACGTTTCTTGTCACCTGACTAAACTGAGCACAGTCCCTGGACCCATAGAAGGAGAGAACAGACTCCCAAAAGTTGTCTTCTAATACGTGCGTGTGCACACACCCAGCACCTACATTTATTATATTTCTAGTTCCAGGGGGTCTGATGCCCTCTCCTGGTGTCTGTATACACATCAAAGAAAATTATTTTTTTTTAAAGAGAGGGAGAGACAAGCAGTTTTTTTCTTTCTTTGTTGTTTGTTTGTTTTGTTTTGTGTTATTTTTTTCTTTTCCTCAGACATGGTCTCACTGCGCAACCCTGGCTGGCCTCTGCCTCCTAAGTGCTTAAGGGTGTGCAGGACGCCACCCAGCAATAGCCAGGGTTTTACTCTGTTGCTCTTTAGGCTGCCTCCTGAGCACCTGGGTCCAAGTCCTTTTGCTTCAACCTCCCAACCTCCTGGGACGACAGATGCACAAAGCCACAGCCAGCAGAATTGTTTATTTTTTTACCAAACCCAGGCTGTTGCTGCTGTCATTATTTTATCAGTGCTGGGGATGGAACCCGGGCTGTCAAATGTTGGACACGATACTTTGTCACTGAGCTATTAACTCAGCGTGATACACTGTGTGTGTATGTATGTGTGTGTGTGTGTGTGTGTGTGTGTGTGTGTATGCCTATGTATATGATGTATACATATATGTGAGTTTTATTGTTGTTTTGTTTTGAAATAGAGACTCTCTGTAGCCCTAACTGTGTTGGTATTCACTATGTAGATTAGGTTGGCCATGAACTTTTAGCAATCCCCCTGTCTCTAACTCCTGAATGCTGGGATTACAAATATGAGCCATCATGCATGATTGACAATGTTGTCAAAGTTAAAAAAAGCATACATTTATTTTTTTTTAAATTACAACAATATCTCCCACACATATTGACAGTGTCTCCTAGGTCTACAGGATACAGACCTAGGAGACACTGGAAACACCCACAGATGACACTCTGGCCCTTTACAAATCCCCAGGATTCTCAGAGACTGTGAGTCACCATGCTGGGGAAGAGAGACAACGGGCCCACGATCACCCCGCTGTGTTACAGGGGCCTGGGCACCACAGAAGCAGCCAAGCTAAGCCCAGCTCCACCTCCTCCTACTCCTGTGGGGCACTGAGCCTGGCCCTCTGCCACTAGGGCCATGTGATAGTCTTGAACAGCTGGCATGGCTTGTGGATGGTAGGGTGTGGAGACGGGTTAGACAGCTGAGCAGAGAGACTCCGGGGATAAGCATGGCCTGTAGACCCTGAGTATCGGTAGCAACTGAGAACATGTTGGAAATTCAAATTTCCAGGATCCACACCAGATCCGATCCATTTCCTAAAGTGAGTCAACGGATGAGCTGGTTGGGGAGTGGCCACCCAGAACAGGCATGGTGCACACCTGTAACCCCAGGACTCAAGAGGCGAAGGCAAGAAGACCAAGAATCCAAAGTCATCCTTAGCTATTTAGCGAGCTCAACCACGTATCCTGAGTGTGAGGCCAGTCGAGACTTCAGGAGATTCTATCTCAAAAACAAATAATATATAAAATCAAATAAAAACAAACAAGCCACCCAGACAACTCACCAGCACAACAGAGTTCGAAATCCAGGACCCTGAGGATAAAGACTAGTGGGAAATATCCCAGGCTAGTCCCATTAATGGGAGTTGAGCACTTCACCTGAGCTATCTCAAGGCCCTGCTGCTACTTTCTCCACCTCTGCAGCACCAGAGTGCTTTTCAGGCAGGTTCCCTCCAGAGTCTGTCTGTCTGCCTGTCTCTCTCTCTCTCTCTTTTTAAAGATTTATTTATTTATTTATTTATTTATATGTGTACACCATTGCTCTCTTCAGACACACCAGAAGAGGGCATCAGATTCCATTATAGATGGTTGTGAGCCACCATGTGGTTGCTAGGAATTGAACTCAGGACCTCTGGAAGAACAGTTGGGTGCTCTTAACCGCTGAGCCATCTCCCCAGCCCCCCCCCTCTCTCTCTCTCTCTCCCTCTCTCTCTTGAAAGAGGGTCTGCTTCATGGAGGCTGGCATCAGACTCACAGAGTAGAGGAAGCTGGTCTTGAACCCTTGATCCTTCTGTTTCCAACTCCCAAATGCTGGAATTACAGGTGTACACTGCCATACAAAGTCCTCACGCAAGTCTTCTGGATGGAACCACAGAGAGGGGAAGGGAGCAGGGCTCTCTAAGGCCCTGCTTGCATCTGCTCTCACCAGTCTCTGTTTCCTGGACAACCCAGCTGTCCCTTCGGATCCATACACTAGCCCCAGCTCCTCAGCAACAAGCACACCCACCCAGCAGCTGCAGGAACCACCCAGCCTGGCCTGGCTGGCCCCAACGTCCCCAAGCTCAAGGAAAGTGGAGTCCAACCTTTGCTTCTGTGCCTGCCCAAAGGACACAGACCCACCGCAGCCTGAACCTTGACATCTCTTCTTCTCCCTCACACATTTGCCTAATAGAGGGTCAGGAGGACAGCCTGAATCCCCTCAAGCCCTCAAGCTGTACCCCAAATCCCAGCTGGCAACCCCAGGCAGCAGATCTTCCTTGGGTCACAACCCACCAACACTGAGTACCACCCACACTGTGAGTGGAACCTCATCGCCACACGGGCCCAACAGCTGGCTGGACCACCTGCCTCAAGACGGACCAAATGGAAGCAAACGGAAGATCGGCCATGCGGGAGGTTCTGAGGGAGAGAAAGCATGATGAGAGGCCAGGAAGTCTAGGGTAGTCTGGCTTGAAGGGATTTAAGGATGGATTCAACTGGTGCCATCTTACCATTTTCCAGGCTCAGAGAGGTCGTGTCTTGCCCAGTGTCACACAGCAAACTGGAGAGCAAACACCTAATCCTTCAGTCCAGTGCTCTGTGCACTGCCCTCCCTTGGGACAGGCACCAGGGTACTTGTGTCTAGAAAAGGGTCATTTTTCTGTTCCCCTCCAATACAGAGGATCCTCTAGCATCATTTAGGCAGCGCCCCTAATCTCCATCATCCATGTTTGGGGAACAGAGAGGAAGGCACCAAAACCTGTCTTTAAAGAACGGGTTAGCTCTGAAGAATTAGCTTTACATAGTTGAAATCGATGACCTCATGGGAGCTGAGGAGGAGGGCGGCTGAAACACATGGGAGAGAAGGCTAGTGAGGGGCCCTGGGCAGCCCTGGAGACGGCTCTCTACCTTAAAGTCAATCCCTAAAACTCTGGCCATGGCCAAGGCTGCAGAGACTTGTCTCCCCCTTCCTGCTATGGGACTTTGTAGTTCAAAATGTCTCCAGTGTCCAAAGAGTCCCTTCAAAATATCAGAGAATTTTCCATGGGAGCAAGTGGGACAGGAACACTAAGGTTAACTGTTACCGTGACAGAAATAACTGGAATCCTGAGGATGAACGAGGAATTGGGACGTCTGTCTGAGATTTCCCCAGTTATGTCTCCAAATGCCACTTGTCCTCTTACCCACAGTCCTTCAGCTGAGTACTCCTTGTCTAAGGGTTGTCCACACGTGCATCCCAGATCATGTGGGCAGCCGGGTGGTGGTGGCACACTCCTGTAATCCCAGCACTCTGGGAGGCAGAGGCAGGCGGATTTCTGAGTTCGAGGCCAGCCTGTGAGTTCCAGGACAGCCAGGACTATAGAGAAACCCTGTCTCGAAAA
This sequence comes from Apodemus sylvaticus, assembly GCF_947179515.1. Taxonomy (NCBI): domain Eukaryota; kingdom Metazoa; phylum Chordata; class Mammalia; order Rodentia; family Muridae; genus Apodemus; species Apodemus sylvaticus. The sequence goes on from NC_067481.1 coordinate 20,332,900, forward strand.
AACAAAAAAAAACAAAAAAAAAAAAAAAAAAACAAAACAAACAAACAAAAAAACCAGATCATGTGGGCAAGGAATTAATATCAGAACTGCTTGTTAAAGAAAACGGGGTTGCCGGCTGTGGTAGTGCACACCTTTCATCCCAGCACTCGGGAGGCAAGCAGATCTCAGTGAGTTCAAAGCCAGCCTGGTCTACAGAGAGAGTTACAGGACGGTCATGGATGCAACACAGAGAAACCCTATCACCAATATTCAAAAAAGAAGGAGGAGAAGAGGAGGAGGAGGAGGAGGAGGAGGAAAGGGAGAAGAAGGAGGAGGAGAAGAGAGAGAAAAAAGCAGGAAAGAAAGAAGGAGGGAGAAAGGGAGAGAAGGAAGGAAGGAAGGAAGGAAGGAAGGAAGGAAGGAAGGAAGGAAGGAAGGAAGAAGGAAGGAGACTGGGACTGATAAGAAGCAGGCCTCTGTAATTCCGGAGGCCCAAGACCTGCTTTGAGACATTTCTTAATCTGTATAGGAGACAGAAACTTCTCCCTTGGAAGGGAATGCCATGTCTTCTAGACATACCTAGTGTGAAGATAGACACATCATAGCTTCTGACCACACACACAAACACACACACACACACAGAGCTGCAATTGAACTGAACTAATGAACCCCCTGCAGTTCTCCCTCACTGGAGATGTGACAGAGTTGCCTGGGCACCCTAACTACACGGAGGCCTCAGTTCTGCCCACTAGATCTGCGTTGCTGCCTTCCCAAGCACCATCCCGAGACTGCTGACGTACACACACTCTGCACACTCCACAGCACAGCGTCAGGCTCAAGCGTGTTTCACACTGACACCACGTTTGCATGTGCACCGGACCCAGCCCACACCCCAACACGTTCGAGCTGCTTAATGACCAGCGGCCTCGGCAACCACAGAGCATGTGGCACGCAGTCACTTAAGCTTGATGGATGACTTGATGCACGGATGCATAAACGGGCAAGGAGCATGAACATGACGCTTCGAGTGGCTGGGGATGTAGCCAGAGGTGGGGGGCTTATCTAGCACACCCCAGCAATCCAGCCAAACAGCGAGATGCATAGGGCAGACTATTCCAATTAGCAGATGGGAAAGGAAGACTCAGACACAGCTAACCCTTGCCTGGACCTTTTCTGGCTTATAGTATCAATTTAGAACCAAACCCAGACCCCTGTTATCCCAGCCTACACCCAAGAACGCTGTGTATGGCTGGGCATGTCATACACTGCACAAATCTCCAATGTACTCCTCCAGTTAGAGCCCCAGTAGATAGCGGTTCCTGGAGCTGCTGCAAGCTGTCAACCTCTTGACTGTCTGCGGACACCCTGCCTCCAGTCTCTCTCCTGAGCTGCTTTGGGAACACGGTCAAACAGTTGACACATGAACCCCATGCCCCTTTCTCCACTACCCAGGGTGCCAGCCAGAAAGAGCTCTTGGAAGGCAAGAGAGGGTACCCCAGGAATATGCAAAATCCCTCTCAGGACCAGTAATGTCCCCTGCCTCTCCCAGTAAAAGCTCTTCTGTCAGACCTGGTCATGTCCCCAAGAGGCCTCTCACAAGGGTCCACACCTGGCTCCATGATTGTCTCCCTATAGACATCAGTATTCTGAGGTGGAAGGTGCAGATGTCCAGTCTCCTATCTGAGACACAACCAAGCAGGGGCCTGAGGGCTGGGGCCCACCTCTTCCAACAAAGCCCCCTCCCCCTTCACTCGTGTGCGGGGGCCCTGGCCCCACCCGGGGAACAAGGCTGGGATTAATAAGCGGCCCGGCTCCCTCCCCTAATGGGCTCCAGCTGCACAAACATTCCCAGAATTCAGAGCCGGCTCTGTCTGGGGCGGCCCGGGCCTCAGCCCCAGCATTCCTGACCCCCTCCCCCCCGAGCCTGGGACAGCTGCTCCGGAACTCGGCAACTGGCTGGGGATCGAATCCCAATTCAGCTTTTCCAGAGGTAGGGGGCACTGGGAAGGCTGGGGCTGTGGGCTGGGGGGTGGGAGCGAGGAGAAGGGAAGGGAAGAGAGAAGGAACTTTAAGGGACTCTGATCCTGCTCACGGCCCCTCCCCCCGCCTCTCCCCTCCTCCAGCGCTGACCGCTCTCTCTGCAGTAGGTATCAGGGGCCTGCTCAGTGTTACCTAATTTGTCTCACCAGGCAGTGCCCTTGCCTGGCACGGCCCAGAAGGAGGTAGCAGCCTGTTCTGAGAGAAAAGATAAGCATCTGCCCTTATGTTTAATAAAGAGATCCGGCTGTGTCTTCTCAGACTCTGTGGCCAGGCAGGAACTTGTACAAACAGGTTCTTATCAAGAATAAGAAAGAAGCCCGGGATGCAGTTAAGTGCTTGCCTAACGAACGTGCAGAGGGCCTGGGCTTGACACCCCCACCCTCACCCTGAAAAAGAGAGTGGGGAGGTACACAGGGAGCAGTGATGGACATTTGGGGACCCAGTGGCAGGAGTCCCAAGGGGACACAAGTATACTGTATTGCTAATATGCAGTTGTCAATAGACTTGTCTTCTTTCCACCTCTGGATCCAGAGCCAGAAGAAGTTATGCGTGTGTCCTGTACCTGTCGCCCAAAGTTATGCTAGCTATAGACAACAGTGAGGGTCCATCTGGGTGACTGGGGGACCACATAGGGACTAATGGAAGTACAGGCATGAGTGTGTGTGTGTGTGTGTGTGTGCGCGCGCTCGCGTGTGTGCCCGTATATGTGTGTGTGTGTGAGTGTGTACGTATGTGTGTGTGAGTGTGTATGAGTGTGTGCGTGTGTGAGAGAGTGTGTGTGTGCATGTGTGTGTGAGAGTGTGTGTGAGTGTGTGTGTGAAAGAGAGAGTGTGTGTGCACATGCATGTGTGTGTGTGAGAGAGTGTGCATGTGTGTGAGTGTGTGTGTGCGTGCATGTGTGAAGTTGCTCAGAAGTGTGCCTATGTCCCTCACACATTCAATAAATGAGTCAGGTACACACTCGCCAGGGAAGGCTGCCTGTTGCCTGTGTTCCTAGTTAGGGTTTTATTGCTATGAAGAGACACCATGACCACAGCAACTCTTACAAAGGAAAACCATGACACCAACTCTATAAGGGAAACGTTTCATTGGGGCTAGCTTATAGGTTCAGGTTTAGTTCGTTACTGTCATGACAGGAAGCATGGCGGCATGCAGGCAGACATGGTGCTGGAGAGCAGCTGAGAGTTCTACACCTGGGTGGCCAGGCAGCAGCAGGGACAGAGAGTGACTGACTTGAGCTTCTGAAACCGCAAAGCTCACGCCCTGTGACACACTTCCTCCAACAAGGCCACACCCCCAATAATGCTCTTCCTCTGAGTCTGCGGAGGCCATTTTCATTCAAACAACCACACCCATTATTACCCCAAGTTCTGAGTCCCCACCACTCTATGCTGGAGGGAAGCTGGGGAAGGAAGGGTGGGGAGAGAAGGGACAGATTGGGATGGGGAAGGGGGGGGGCACTGGCAGGGGTTGGGGGTGGGTTATGGGATGAAGAGGGTTGCCCTGAAGAACATAAATGGACCTGGCTTCAGCTCAGTCAAGACACATCCTCTCCCTGACCTTGGCCTCAGTCTCATTACCTTGAACTGAGAAAGTTGCCAAGAGTCTCCCCTGAGTCCCTCCTTTGATTCCACTGGGACAAGAGCTGGGTTGGGGACATAAGAAAGATCCTTCATCTCCTCAGATCTACAAGAAATAGGACTGTGAAGGAGCCTCCAACAGGAATGGCTCACAGGGGCTGTGTAGAGGATCCCCAGATGCCTTCAGCCCTGGGAGGGAATCCTGGGTGAGATCTCTGCCCAGACTGTGTAGAAGCCTTGTATCCCACAACGTGGGGACAGAAAAGGCTGGTTCTTCCACCTGGATGAGTTGGCAGTAGTCCTGAGTTAGGGGAGGAGAGGGCAAGTGGGTCAAAGAGCCCAAGTCCTTCACCTTCTTCAAGTGCATACAACAAGCACACCCACTCCTCTTAGGGCCTAGGCTAGGAAATGGGGCGGGGGTGTGGCTCTCAGAATCTTTGTCCCTGTCAATCACACTGCCCTTGCATGTGTTTTGTCTTGCTTTTAGGCTCAGCTATTTCTCCATAACAACACAGAAGTATGGCTCTCTGAGTTCCTTAACTCATGGTTACACATCTCCCGAGCCACTCTGCCACCAGCCGTGGAATCAGCTTCATCGAGAAGACGGGTGTGGCCTTCTTTCCATAAATGGGGAAATCAGGGAACTTTGATGGGAATCAGAACTCAGGACTTGGAGCCCGCTTAGGATTCCATCAAGTGAGCCTCACTTAGCCCTGCATCTCTGGCACTTAGTAAATGGCTGCTTGGTATGGAACCCTGAACCAGGAAGCTTCTGGCCTGGTGGCCCACGTCTTTAATCCTACCCCCAGGAGACACAGGAAGAAGATCTCTGTGGGTTAAGAGCCAGGCGGTGGTGGCGCACGCCTGTAATCCCAGCACTCTGGGAGGCAGAGGCAGGCAGATTTCTGAGTTCGAAGCCAGCCTGGTCTACAGAGTGAGTTCCAGGACAGTCTTATGTGGTCACACAGTGGCTCACAAACATCTGTAATGGGATCTGATGTCCTCTTCTCATGTGTCTGAAGACAGAGACAGTGGACTCACATACATAAAATAAATAAAATCTTTAAAAAAAGAAAAAAGAAAAAAGAGAACAGCCTGGTCTACATATTAGTTCTCAGGATAACACCACAGTAAGATCCTGTTTCAAAAAGGAAAGAGAGAAAAGAAAGAAGAAAGAAAGGAGAGAGAGAGAGAGAGAGGAGAGATCCAAAGAAAAAGCACATTCCCAGGAGTCTGAAGTCAGGGGAAATAAAATGATTTCCCCTAAACTGAAGCTAGGAAGCAAGCTGAGACTGACCCAGGGCAGCCACAATCCACATGCAATTGGATTACAGAGCGTTTATGGGACACAAGAGAAACAACAGACCAAGACCCTTGAACCTTCTGCAGAGAAGCAGAGATGAGGCAGTGCACCAGGACACTGGGGACACTGGGGATAACGGGCCTCTTGTTCCTCTCTCTTTTAGTTACCCATTGAGTGGCAGTCTGTCCCCTAAACCGAGAGGCTTAAAACAATAGCAATTTAAAAGATTTGTCTGCAGTTCTGCAGTTTAAGCCCAGTATACTGTAGGCAGCGCTCTGCATCATGTGGTGTGGCTGGATTAACCCCTGCAGTTCTGGGGCATCCAAAATGGCACCACGAATGTCAAGGGGCTTCATTAGGGCAGCTGGAAAAAATGGGGTCGCGTGGACTTCTCCTTCCCTAGGCAGTCGCTCCTCCAGGCTACATCTTTTGCTACCGTTGGATTTTTCAGGGCTGGGGATGGAACTCTGGGTCTCCTGCATGTTGGTAAGCACACTGCCACTGAGTCGCATCCTCAGACCTCTCTCTCTTTCTATGTAGCTTTTCTCTCTTTCTGTACAGTTAGACTTCTCTGTCATCAATGGCTTCCATGAGGGCAGAAGTAAAATTTGCCTGTTCTTGGGCCTGGAGAGATGGCTCAGCGGTTAAGGGCACCTGGTTTGGGTTAGAGAGATGGCTCAGCGGTTAAGAGCACTGACTGCTTGTTCAAATCCCAGCAACCACATGGTGGCTCACAAGCATTTGTAATGAGATCCGATGCCCTCTTCTGGCACCCAGGTGTACATATACATAAAATAAATTTTTTTGAATCGGGCATGGGGGCACACGCCTGTAATCCCAGCACTTGGGAGGCAGAGGCAGGCAGATTTCTGAGTTCGAGGCCAGCCTGGTCTACAGAGTGAGTTCCAGGACAGCCAGGACTACACAGAGAAACCCTGTCTCAGAAACAAAACAAAACAAAAATCAAAATTAAAAAAAAAATTGCCAGTACGCTTAAGACCTGGATCTGAACTGTCAAGGTATTGGTTTAGGTACATGCTGTCCGTCAAAGCAAATCGCAAGTCCTAAAATTCAAGGCGAGAGGCAATGGACTGAAGGGGAAGCCACTGGTGAGGGTGGTAGCTGCCTAGACCGTGGCATTTCTGGTAACTTACTCTGCTTCCCCTTGGTTTGCAGACAGGCCATGCGGTTCTCCCCATGAAACCCCTCCTCCCCTGTCCACGTTACACGTCCAGTGAGTCCCCCGAGTCCTCCTAGGGTTTCTCGAGTTACACGGTGGCTTGCTCTCGGCTTGGCTGGCTTGAGGTTTCATCTCCACTGTCAGCTTGACTGGGTCGAGAATACTGTGGGTGATATACTGTATCTGTAAGTGCTTCCAGAGGAAGGAAGACCAGTCCTGAGTATGGGAGGCACAGTTCCATGGGGTGACGTTCTAGACTGAATAATGGGGAGACCAGTGTTCATCTCTCTCCACTCCCTGGCCGTAGATGCAATAGGGCTGCTTCCCACTTCCGCTGCCACCCCGTGCGCACCAACAGCGACTGCATCCCTCAAACTGTGGACCAAAGGTCCTCCCTTCGTTAAGTTGCTTTTTTTGGGAGGTGTTTTGTCACAGCAATAAGGAAAGTAACCACCAGGGCATGGTGGTGCACACTTTTATTTAAGTCCCAACACTTGGGAGGCAGAGGCAATCTGATCTCTGTGACTTCAAAACCAGCCTGGTCTACAGAGTGAGTTCCAGGACAGCCAGAGACCCTGTCACCAAAACAACAAAATAAAATAAGTCGTCCTGGAGAGATGAATCCGCGGCTAAGAGCACCGACTGCTCTTCCAGAGGGCCCGAGTTCGATTCCCAGCAACCACATGGTGTTATAGAAAGATTAAAATAGCCAGGCTGTGGTGGCCCACGCCTGTAATCCCAGCACTCTGGGAGGCAGAGGCAGGCGGATTTCTGAGTTCGAGGCCAGCCTGGTCTACAGAGTGAGTTCCAGGACAGCCAAGGGCTACACAGAGAAACCCTGTCTTGAAAAACAAAAAAAAAAAAAACAAAAAAAAAGATAAAATAAGTCATTAATATCTAACTAGAATATGGACTGGATTGCTAAAAGGTCTCCTTTCTAATTCTTGATTTCCACTGGGCCAAAGTGATGATCCTAAATCCTTTACCTACAGAAAGTTTGGTGACTGAGAGACAGGAGAGAAATAGAGATTTGTATTGATTATGTGACCTCCCCCTTTGGGTAGGTTGCCTGTATATGCGTCCTGTTGTTTGCATGCAGTACCCGAGGAGGCCAGAAGAGGGCTAAGGATGCCCTGAACTGTAGTTAGTGATGGTTGTTAGCTGCTATGTGGGAACCAATCCTGGGGCCTCTGAAGAGCAGCCAGACCTCTTAGCAGCCTAAGCATCTCTCCAGCCTCTCATTATGTGCCCTTGTAGCACCTGTGTATCTTTCTGAGAAGTAAAGTGCTTTAAACATTGACCTAGAGGGAGCTGGAGAGATAATTCAGCAGTTGATAGCACTGACTGCTCTCCCAAAGGATTTGGGTTCAGTTCCCACCACCCACATGGCAGCTCACAGCTGTCTGTAACTCCAGTTCCAGGGCATCTGACACTGTCACACAGACATACATGCAGGCAGAATATCAGTATACATAAAATTAAAATTTAAAAAAAAACATATTTTTAAAATATGGCCTAGAATAAAATTTAATTAATAAATAAAATAATCCAATCCAAAATAATCCAAAAATAATCCAAAAAAAATTATCATTGTTTCCTTCTTGGACTAAGAACTCCTCGGCCTTGGCTCATGGCTCCTGGGATGAAGTTCAGAGTCGGGCTTGAATCTTGAGTGTTTTCCACAGGGTAATGTGTTATTAAATTAATGGTTCTCGGCCTTCCTAGTGCTGTAGCCCTTCAGTATAGCTCCTTATGTTGTAGTGACCCCCCAACCATAAAATTATTTTTGTTGCTACTTCGTAACTGTAATTTTGCTGCTGTCATGAATTTTAATGTAAAATCTACTATGCGGGATATCTGATTTGTGACCCCTGTGAAAGGGTCATTCAAGAGGTTGTGACTCACAGGTTGAGAACCTCTGTGTTCAGCCGGGCGGTGCTGGCACACACCTGTAATCCCAGTACTTGGGAGGTAGAGGCAGGTGGATTTCTGAGTTCGAGGCCAGCCTGGTCTACAAAGTGAGTTCCAGGACAGCCAGGGCTACACAGATAAACCCTGTCTCGAAAATAAAACAAAAAACAAAAAGAGAGAGAGAGAGAACCTCTGTGTTCAAGGTTTCCTCCTCAGCCTGGAGTTATGGGGATCTGGCAGATCCCTTAAGAGGTGGGGCTGAGAGGGGGTCTTCAGTCATGAAGAGAGCCATTTTCTTCCACCAGGTACTCCTTGCTGTGATACTGCCTCTCCACAGGCTCCAAAACAATGGAGTGACTGGGTGCGATGACACTTGCCTGGAATCTCAGCACTGGGGAGGCAGAGGCAGGTGGATCAATGAGTTCGAGGTCAGCCTGGTCTACATAGTGAATTCCAGGACAGCCAGGGCTACACACAGTGAGAACCTGTCTCAAACAAACAAACAAATCCAGGGCTGGAGAGGATTTGGTTCCCAGCATCCAAATAGTGATCACAACCATCTATAGTTAGTCTTAAGGGATCCTATGCCCTTTTCTCAGTTCCATGGGCACCAGGCATCCAGGAGGTGTGCAGAACTCTGTCTCTGTCTCTGTCTCTGTCTCTGTCTCTCTCTCTCTGTGTGTGTGTGTGTGTGTGTGTGTGTGTGTGTGTGTCTGTCTGTCTGTCTTTTATAGTACTGGGAGTTGGACCTGGGTCCTTGTACATGCCAGATGGTAAGTGTTCTGCCACTCAAAGTGTTACATCTCCAACCCTTTTCTTTTTATTTTGAGAGAGGGGCTCCCTGAGTGACCAGAGCTGGCCTTGACCTCTGCTCTGTGGTCACATCAAGGCTTACACCACCTCCCCTCTCTAAGTTGCTAGGATAAAAGTATGTATCACCAGGCCCAGCTAACCTTTTTCTCTTTATACATGAACTGTCTCTAGTGTTAAAGTGACCAAAAGCTGACTAACACCGACACCTTCTTAGAACTTACAAGACCCTTCAAAATCTGCCCCACCCGGTCCTGCAGGCGTGTCCCCATTGTTGACCTCTCTGTGCTCTGCCAAATGGAACTCCTTTGAGCTTTTGGCAGTTCCTTGAAAGCACATCCTCCTCCCTTGTAGCTTTTGCACAGGTGACTGCTTACAACACTATTCACCCTTCTGGTCTCCCTTTAGAATTTATTTCTTCTAGGAAGTCTTCCATGGTCCATAAAGTTGGGATTTGTCTCATCTACACATTCCCTCGGCACCTTTGACATCCCTGTGGGAGGGGTGGTGTTGGGGGGGGGGTACCCATGTGTCCTTAAGCTTGAAGGTCACAAGAAAATGGGCTGTGGTTTCATAGGACTTCACAATCCTGACATATGAATCACATAGCATTATGTCTACCATGTTCAATTGGTCAATGTAGACCAAAGGAAAGAGGCATAGCCCTTCTATAGGCCTGTTCTATCTTTGTTTTGCATATGGCAGCGGTGGGGAGTGGCACACGCACGCCATGGCTTTGCTGTGAAGGTCAGAAGACAGTCTGTAGGAGGAGATTCTCTCTTTCCCCCATGTAAATCCCGGGATCAAGCTCAGCTTTTTAGTCTTGGTAGCAAGTACCGTTACCCATGGGGCCATCTTACTAGCCTTCTTTGACACAGGGTGCCCCAGGCTGGCCTTAATTCACTATGTAGCGGAGGATAATGATGTTTGAACTCCTGGTCCTCCTGTCCAGAATCCTAAATTGTGAATTACAGTTATGCAGCGCCAGCTAGGTAACACTACCCCCCCCCCACACACACACACACACAAAGTTTTCCGCATGAATTCTAGAAGGATGCCAATGAAACTACACCCCTCTTTTTTTGAGAGAAAATACGATTCTCCTGAGACTTAGGGAAAAGCAATGTCCTCCTGGCACTGGGGTAAACACGTGCAAATCCACACATATACAACTGTGCCCACCAGGAACACGTGGTCACGTGGTGAGAACTGCTACATATGTGTAACTAAGTCTGCCCCAGCCTTATCTCAGGTAAAGAAGACTCAAAATCCTCCCATAGAGTTCTTGCCCCGGCTGTGAATTTGTTGAGCATTCGTCTTTCTCCTGGCATTAATACAGGGTTCGTGGGGATAGGATCCAGTCCCCCACTGACAGGGAGAGAAGGCATGGACCCAACCTTGCTCATGTATGCCTTTGACATGTGGGTGTAGGTGTAACTTTCACCTGGCCTGCTTAAAAAATTGTAGTTTCTGACTCAACTTTTTGTTATTTTAGGGGGCTGGAGAGATGGCTCCGTGGTTAAGAGCACTGGCCTTTCTTCCAGAGGTCCTGAGTTCAGTTCCCAGCAACAACAATTACAGATGGTTATGAGCCACTGTAATGGGATCTGATGCCCTCTTCTGGTGCGTCTGAAGACAGCTACAGTGTACCTATATAAATAAATAAAATCTTTTTCAAAAATTATTTTACAATTTTTAAATGTATACTTTTGTTTTATTTTATGTATATGAAACCAAGTGTGTCTGTGAACCCAGTGTGTACCTCAGAGACCAGAGGAGGGCATCTGGTTTCCTGGAACTAGAGTTGTGAGCTGCTTTGTGGGTGGTAAAAATCCACCCCAGGTCCTTGGGATGAGCAGCCAGTGCTCTTAACCACTAAGCATCTCTCCAGCCTGTGCGTACTTTTTTTTCTTTTAAGATTCATTTTTATATATGTGTCTATATGTATTTGCACATTCATGCAGGTATCTAAGAAAACCAGAGGAGGATGTTGGAGTCTATGGAGCTGGAGTTACAGGTGTGGTGAACCAAACTCAGGTCATCCACTACAAGAACAATTATTCTTCACTGCTGAGCTTCTCTTAGTATATATTGCTGTCACTGCTTCTCCTCCATCCAGAGCAATTCTGTGGAGTCTCCCAAATAGGAAAGGCCCGATGTTGTGCTGTAGAGGTGTGGTCAGAAGCCTCATAGTCAAATCCTCATACCCTAAGAGAACAGGCTAAAAAATTCCGAGAGGCCTCTCTGATGTGGGGCAAAATGGTTTCAAGACCTCATGCCTCAGTTGAAATAGTCCGTGAACACACCTGTTTCTGCTGGGGTGAGAGTCAGAGTCTGCCGGGAAAACTTAGACCTGGGCCTCAGCCAGCACCTTCCTGGAAGATGACCCACAGCTGAACTGAGGCAGGGCAGAGTCAACTGGGAACGAGGAGCCCCTGGACCAGGATTCTTCACCCTTGAATGTATCCACAAGTTCTTGGAACCTCGTGAAGATACAGCTGCTGATTCCGAGGGTTGAGGTCAGGCCAAAGGGTCTGTTCTTCTTAGGAGCTCCCAAGGAATATATCTCCATTGGAGAGGAGGGAATAGGTAGAAAGAATCACATTGTGAGAAATAAAAGCCCAAAAGCTAATGATCCAGGAATACATACACTTTAAAGAAAGGCCTGTATCTAGGCATGCTGGCACATGCCTTTGACCCCAACATTTGAGATACAGAGGCAAACTCTTTGAGTTTGAGGCTAACTTAGTTACATAGTAAGACCCTGTCACAGAGAGAGAGACAGAGAGAAGGCCATAAAATGTGTTAAAAATTGGCCAGGAGACTGCATGTTATTAGCCAGACTGACAAATCCCTGACAGACAGGAAAACTATTACCATCTATGATTCTGTAGCCAAGTTAGACATCACTAATGGATCCCAGCACTGTGTCCTGCTAACCCAAGTGATGCCTCAGTATCCTTCTCAAGTCAGTACTCCAGGGAACTACAGGATCTCTGTGTAAGAGCCCCGACTGTCCTGGAACTCACTCTGTAGACTAAGCTGGCCTCGAACTCACAGAGATCCTCCTGCCTCTGCTTCCCAAGTGCTGGTATCAAAGACAGGTGCCACCACTGCCCAAGAAATAACTTCTTTAGCTGTTTCTGATTAGTGGTTAGAAGTCAGAATATCTTTGTTCTGCTCTGACTCTTTCGGTGGTCTTGAATCCATCTTCCATGAACTTGTACTTAAATATATATAATCTGAAATAAAGAGAGTGATCATTTCATAGATATTATTATTATTATTATTATCATTATTATTATACAGGGTCTCTCTACATAGCCCTAGAACTCTCTGTACAGACCAGGCTGGCCTCAGACTCACAGAGATTCATCTGTCTCTGCCTCTCAAGTGCTGGGATTAAAGGTGTGTGCTGCCACCATCCAGCTTAATATTATTATTAATATTATTAAGGACATAGATGTATAGTGTTTGGTATATATACAATAAGTGGTAACTACTATGAAGAAAAATGTGTTGCCTGTACAGTTCAAGGAGAAATGAAAGGTGATATGGGAGAGAACAAAAAGCAAAGAAGGGGCCGGAGAGACAATGCTGAGGTTAAGCCCACAGGCGCTCTTTCGGAGGATGCAAGGCAGACCCAGAACCCACGGGGCAGCTCACAACCATTTTGTAAGGTCAGTTACAGGGGATCTGAAACCCTCTTCAGGCCTCCAAGGACACCAGGCATGCATGTGATGCACAGACACCCATGTGGGCACGACACACATAAACATATAAGAAAGAAAGAAAGAAAGAAAGAAAGAAAGAAAGAAAGAAAGAAAGAAAGAAAGAAAGAAAGAAAGAAAGAAAGAAAGAAAGAAAGAAAAGAAAAGAAAAGAAAGAAAAGGAAAGGAAGAAAGAAAAGAAAGAAAGAAAAAGAAAAGAAGGAAGGAAGGAAGGGAAGGGAAGGGAAGGGAAGGGAAGGGAAGGGAAAGGAAAGGAAAAGAAAAGAAAAGAAAAGAAAAGAAAAGAAAAGAAAAGAAAAGAAAAGAAAAGAAAAAAGAAAGGGGGGATGAACCAGAGATAAGGGCTTGCCAGCCTGGGAATGGTAGATGGTTTGTCAGCGTTGTCTGGATGGCTCTGAGCTTTCCATCCTTTGATGGGAAGGGATGAGTGGCGCTTGTCATGGAGGTATCTGGGCTCAGAACTTCTAACTGCAGGAACCGTGTAAGGGCCGAAAGGTACGGCGAGTCCTTGCCTGTTTTACTGACCTTGAGCAATTCTACAGCGCAGTCAGCTGATGATAGAGGAAGTGATTCCACAGAAATGCAGATAGTCCAGGGGGGATGTCATTGATTACAGCCTGAGGATCTCACACGTCTGGCATCCGACACAGTCTCTAGGTAGCCTGGGCACGCCTCTGCTTTGGGTTCTCCTCAGAACATGCTAGAATAGCTTATTAATTCCTTCATCCATTAATAAGCTGTTTGGAAAGTCTGACATGTTGATCACATATTTCCTCTGGCTAATAGGAAAACATTTTTTGATTTTTAATGTTCTCATTAGCAGTGAAGTATAGGCTTCCAGAATTGTCCTAGGTAAGTTTTGCCAACATATTTTCAGGTATGTGTATATGTGCATGTATGTGCATGTGTGTATATATGTGTGTGTATACACACATGTCAGTGGGAACATGAACACGCAGGACTGGAGGAGGACACTGGCTCTTTCCTCATCGCTCTACCCTCACCTCCCTGAGACAGAGCCTCTTGCTGAGCCTGATGCTAGGTACTTGTCTTGTCTCTTCTCTTCTCTTCTCCTCTCTTCTCTTCTTTTCTTTTCTTTTCTTTTGTTTTTTTCCTTGGTTTTTCGAGACAGGGTTTCTCTCTGTAGCCCTGGCTATCCTAGAACTCACTCTATAGACCAGGCTGGCCTCAAAGTCAGAAATCCACCTGCCGGGGCTGGAGAGATGGCTCAGCGGATAAGAGCACCGACTGCTCTTCCAAAGGTCATGAGTTCAAATCCCAGCATCCACATGGTGGCTCACAATCATCCGTAAAGAGATCTGACACCCTATTTTGGTGTCTGAAGACAGCTACAGTGTACTTACATATAATAAATAAATAAATACTAAAAAAAAAAAAAGTAAAGCTCATGGGTGATATTTAAAAAAAGAAAAGAAAAGAAATCCACCTGCCTCTGCCTCCCAAATGCTGGGATTAAAGGCATGTGCCACCACATTAAAGGCTTCCCTAGGCACTTTTCAACTGGACTGGACGATCATCCCCACTTCCAGGGCTGGAATTAAGGGCCCAGGAGCCAAGGTCAGGTCCTCAGGCTTGTGTAGCAAGCGCTCTTACCCTCTCTTACCCTCTGAGGCTCACCCTACCCCCACCATCTCTTCTTCTTCTCCTTCTTCTTCTTCTTCTTCTTCTTCTTCTTCTTCTTCTTCTTCTTCTTCTTCTTCTTCTTCTTCTCCTTCAGATTTATTATACATATACATATACATATACATATACATATACATATACATATACATATACATATACATATACATATACATGAGTACACTGCAGCTGTCTTCAGACACACCAGAAGAGAGCATCGGATCCCATTATAAATGGTTATGAGCCACCATGCTGTTGCCAGGAATTGAACTCATGACCTCCGGAAGAGTCCTCTGTTCAGTGCTCTGAACCACTGAGCCAACTCTCCAGCCCCACGTTCTTAATACGTGTGATTTATTTAATGAAATATCACTCACGGGTACATTGCCTGGATGTTGATTCTCTAGGAGAACATAGCAGTGGCTTCCCTCCACCATTGTTGGTATCTTGGCTGGGCTATGAATTAAACTAACATCCTATTGAGTAGCAGAATGAACTGAATTAGACATGCACACCAAACAAGGCCCTCTAAACATGAGGCTCAGGTGATAGAATACTAGATGCTGCTAGGAGCCAGGAGGGATGAGGTGCTAAGGACCTCTGGAGAGCCGGTCACAAGGAAGGAAAGGATCAGAGGAGGCACTGGGGAGGTCGCTCAGTCAGTAGAGTGCTTGCCTATCTTGCACACGCACCTCTAATCCCAGCACTGGAGCGGGGAGTGGACCGGAAGACTGGGAATTCTGTGCCAGTGTGGTTTACTTGAGTCCTCAACAGAGCAACAAAGCTCTCAATAGGGAAATTGTATAATAGAGTTTATTCTGTTATACAGACACAGTCTCTTATGGAATAAGAGTCCTTCCTCTCCATCACACACATGCACATGCATAAGCACGCACGCACACATGCACGCACTTGATAGGCTCCAGAGCCTGTGGTCTTGGGCCTCATGCTAGCCTCTGGCATTCAGAAATAAAGACACACCAAACATAACTAAGAGGGTGGGTGTCAAGAAGACTGGATGGGGTATGGCTGTCTGCCAACCCGAGGCAGTTCTGAGGACCTTATGGAGAGGGGAAGGGAGGAGAGGGAAAGGGAGGGGAGGGAAAGGGAGGGGAGGGGGAGGGGGAGGGACTTAAATCATAGGGAGTGTAAATTGCAAAGCCAAGAGACAGGTTGGTCTGAGCCTATAAAATCCAGCTTGTGCTTCACTTGCTGTGGGAGTGAAGGACTCTGGACACTTCTCCGGGGTTCGTAGGGTTTGGTTTGATTTGGTTTTGTGTTCCGTGCTAGGGACTGAACTCAGAATCCTCCCCACTCACAGTAGGCATGCACACTTGGAAGGAGGATCTAAGCAAGGGAGCTGTGAGCTGTGTCTCCACACTGCCCGTGGCTCTCCCAACCCCCTGGGCACAAAGCACTAAGGCCTGTAGGTAGAATTTCCTACAAACCACCTCTACCGGAGACTAGCTTGGAATATTTAGACAGGAGGGTCATGTCCCGTGTCACCTGGGAGCGGTTTCTGAAATTCCCTTTCTAGCCTTTTCAGCCATCATCCCTGCCGTACTCCCTTGTCCCAGCTCTCCTACCTTAGCCCTTATGCCACCCAGGGCGTCAGAGATAAGAAGAAGCCACCTCCTTCGCCACATTCTTTCACAGACCCTTAGGGAGAGGGAGAAGCCAGAACTTCCTGGGGGACTGCAGGGGTGGGGGTGAGGGATGTGGCACAGGGGGGGTGGCAAGGGGGGGGGGAGTCGGGCTCTGGCCTCCACCCTTCTCTCCTACTGGGCTGAGGTGGTTAGTTGTGTTAATTATATCCGAGTCATTTCCGACTGGCATAAGCCCACCCACCCACAGAGCTTACCATAAGTCAGGATGCTGGGGGTTGGGGGCGGGGCATCAGCTACCCTGGGAAGGTACCCTGATCCCTGCTATGGCCAAAGAAAAGGTATTTGTCAGCCCCACCCCCCACCCCCCCCCACCCAACCCTCTTATCGGTCCCTCTTACAGGACTTCTAGTCCCCACTTTCTACCTCCACCCTCCTTCTTGCCCCGACACACAACTCCCTTTCCTTCTCCTCCACCCCAGGGTTTTGAATGAAATCAAGGGCTCTGAGTTCCCTACTAGCCTCTGACATAAACACTCTGATTGGGGCTAATTATAAGGGCCCCAACTGGAAAGCTGGAGCTTACAGAAAGCTTTGGCTTTCAAACAAAGGGCTCAGAGCTCAGCTCCTCAGCGCCCCCCACCTCCCCACCCCCGTTTGTTCCTTACTCGGCCTCTTTGGAAATGAAGAGATACTCTTAGTCAACAGGCGGTCAAGATTCTAGCTGAAAAAAAAAAAAAGTCTGAGTGCATTCCCTGTCTGAGTCGCAACTTCATCTCGCTTAGTTTTGCCTTAACCTTTCTGGTTTGCAAAATCTGGTGCCTTTGCCGAGGGGCTTTCAAGAGCCTGTGTGGAGAGGAAGCAGGGCAAAGCAGCTTGGGAAGGCTCTTAGGCTGGGAAGCGGGGACAGGAGGTGCAGAGGTCCTGGAGGAGCAGGGGGAGGCACAGGGGAAACCAGCTGTGACAGCCCTAGCCCTAATTAGCTGGTTTCAAAGCTGATGGAGAGGCTGTCCCACCCTGGTGTGTGCCCTGGTGCGTGCTCCCTCAGACAAGTAAGACATTTGTGTCCTCATCAGAGAGGGACAAATGCTGCCCACCACCACCCTGAGGAGCCTCTGGACAGTAGGCGACCATGCAGAGTCAGAGATGGAGCTTGGGAATCATGGGAAATTGTGCTCATCTGTGAAAAGAACCAGGAACAACAGGTGACATGGCCCCTGGGAAAGGTGTGTTCTTTGAGCCAGTAATTCTATTTTCAGGAATTTCTCCTAAGTAGTTGGAAAAGTGCTAAGGTTTCTTGGACATGTGCTCCGGGCTGCCTCTGTGACATTACCTCATGGCAGACTTACTTGACAGGAACCATGGCCTTCCCACCCCTGGAGACACCAGACAGACTGAGAAAAGCCTCAGAAGTGTATAGCTGACCTTACCTTACCTCATCTCTCCGCATTTAGCTGCAGGGACCTGCCTTTTGTCCCCCCAAAACACACTGTCTTGCTCATCCGTCACGGTCTGCTGTGGCTGATAAGTTGTTACCTGAGAGACAGAAGAATCCCAGCATCCAAAGAGAACCATCTAATGTGGGGGTGTTTCTGCTTTTGTTGGTCCAGTTAGTCGCCCCTCCCCAAACTGTGTGTGTGTGTGTGTGTGTGTGTGTGTGACGTGACGACACACACACAATCCTCAGCCTTCCTTATGCTGGGATTTCAGGTATGGGCTACTGTGTCCATCACACTGATTTCTGTCCCATAGCAGAAAGGAGAGAACTAGGTAGGGCTGGGGAGTTGACCAAACTGCCCAGAACCGTCGTAAATTTAAATGCGAAATTGTGCATTCATGTGAGTGGGCCTCTTCCCACCCTCCAACTCCACAGAGAGCTAAAGATTTTCCATATTCTTGGAGTCAGTGCATTTCCATCAGAAGTTTAGCTTTAGGAGTCTGAGGTGATCGGGGAGCAGTAAACCCTCAGAAGGGACAATTCAACTCAAGTGGTGGGAAACTAGCCCTGGGAACTCATGTGTATGCCTCAGAGCACCCAGGCAAGCATATCTAGAATCCAACCCAAACAGGAGAATCCTCTTGGTCTCTCTTGGAGACTTCCTCCCCCTCTTATAATCCAGGAGTTGGCCACTACAGGTCCACAAAAAAGAACCTGATACTCACTCTTTAGGATATACATGGAAGAATTTGTCTTAGAAAATGTAAGGGGCCTTTTTGGAGGCTCACTTTTTAATATTCTCTTCAAGGACGAAGAGTTTGTAACAATGAGAATGTTTCAGAGGTAAGCGCAGGATTTTGAGGGCGGGGACATCAGTCTAAACAGTCTCAAGGAGAGACCTGGCCACAGGGAAGCAGCCATGGCACCCTGGGACCTGGGGGGACAGAGAAACAGCACCTGTGTGTGACCTGGGACCTTCCAAATCTTCCTTTTCTGTCCCACCTTCCGTCAGTCAAACGCAAGGCCTTTCTGCAGAGGGAAGGCTTAATACATTTATAAGATGGGAAGTTGGTTCTGGCCTGCAAAGGTGGACCTCCGGGCCCATGAATTTTAATTCAGTTTTCCATTCCACAGGAGACACTGATTCTGGGTACAGCCTTTCCTTGGCATTCCTTCTAAGGCCTTTTCTAGCCTACAGTTCCCTCTGTGGTCTAAAGTTCCCCCTTCCTCACAGAGCCATTTCTTTAAAGTGGGAATAGGGTGTAGTGTAGAGAGGGCTCCCCTTACATTCCCCTGCTTTCTCTCAAGTACCTTAGTTCCTCAGCCACCTCTTAAATGTGTGTGGGGGGGGGGGGGGAGAGGGGGGCTGAATCTTTAGGATCTGTGGCTCTCCAAGAGGCTAATTTATCTTTCCTCCCCCGCCCCTGTCAGAAGCCACTTTGTCTATTGTAGCAGGCTCTGCACCCCTGTGTTGGCAGGAGACCTTGAGGTGGGGGGAGGGAATTGGGAAGGAAAGGCAATTGTCACCTTTTCACCTCTTTCTGAGCCGGTCCTGTGAGGGTACAGAGGCAGATGCCACAGAAGCACACAGAATCAAGACCCTGGCAACTTTAGGGGTGGGGGAGACTCTCCCCAAATCTTCAGCAGAAACCATCACCCCTTTTTCCTATTGTACTTGATCCAGGCACTGAAAACCCCACTTGATTCCTGGGGTATCACCTTGATCGCCAGGAGAGGCACTCACTCATTTGTGTGGGATTTAACCCTTTCCTAAAGCCTTTGCGAGGGGGGTGGGAGGGCCCTTTAAGATGTGAAAGGTGACACTGCTTCTTGTCCCCACCACCACTTTGATAGTTAAGGCAAATTTATATTGAGACTTGGCACAAATAATTTGGAGAGAAACTATATATTTTGGGAAAGGGGGCTCCGCAGAACCGCCCAGGCTTCAATACAACTGCAAACAAAGCCCCACATGTGACTTCAATTACCACCAAACATTTCCACTTCCCCTCCCCCAACACAAACACTTGGAAGTAGGGGTTCCAACTTACTTTCTCCCTTTGCCCCCAAGTCGGCCAACAAAAGATGATAAGAAATCAATTTTCCCATAACTCTTTAGTGAGACAATTGAGACCTTGGGCAAGGAGCCCACTCTCCCCAACCCCCAACCAAGTAGGTGAAGGGGAGGAGGGGGGTGTGGTTTGGTTAAGGGCGGTGGTGTTACAACCCTGTTAAACACAATTAAAGGGCTAGATCTGAAGATAATTAAATGCACTTTATTATGATGATTATTAGGTTTTAATTTGCACTATTTATTATCAAGAAACAGGAGAGACGGTGAGTTCGGAGTTCTGGCACACTGGTCACTTCCTTAGCATGCAAACTGTAAAGTACTCCAGAGTTGGAACCGAGGCATGCTGTAAACTGGAAATTCTCATACCAACAAAGATACTTTATATAACATCTCTCAGGTCGCTAGCTTATGCAAAAATCTTTACTTTTATTTGTGTGCAGGGGGAAGAAACAGGCTAGAAACACTCTTTATCAATGTCTTATGATATAGAATGTCATGTAAACACTCAACCACACCCCCACCACCACAAAGCGCCTGCCCAGAGAAGCCTTCTAAAGCAAACTTGTCCATTAATTTCTGTTTTCCTGAACAACTTTTTATTTTTGTTTGTTTGTTTGTTTTTTAAAGGCCAGTCTTTTGTCAAAAGAAAACTAAAAATCCCATCAGCCCATCCATTTCCCTCCCTCCAACCCAACCTATTTTTACTGCTTTTGGAAAAGAAAAACAACCCGAACAAAACCCCACACATAACACACAACCCAGCCCTACAAACAGCTAACCTGGATTCCACTGCTGAAGAGCAGACTACCAGGGGAGGAAGAGAACGGAAGCCCAAAAGATCCCAGGGGTTGCAAATACAGGGGCTAGTGGTACCCCCAAAACCCAGGGAAAGAGGGTCGTTCTTAAAATGGTGTGTGCACTGGGAGGATGTCAACACACTTCACAAAGCGTTTTGTTGCCCGTTTTCTGCACGTGGGCCAGAGCTGAAACCACAGAAGAATCTCCGTACCCACCCCACGGGGAGTGGGCTGGGGGGGGTGGAGGCCATCCCTCCCCACATCTCCGCCTTCTCCCTAAAAGCGGTATGTTTTTTCCACGTCTGCATATGGACTGGGAGGGTTCCAGATACCGAGAAGGGGGGAGACAGAACAAATGAGGAGGGAGAACGGGGTGGGGGTGAGGGGGGTGGAGCGGGGAGAACGGGAAATAAAATAAAACAAAAACGAATCCAAGTCTCGTTAAAAAATATCCAACAGCTTCCACAGGCCCTGCGTCGGTGAGGAGGCTTGCAAATTTGGCTTTTATAGAAGTTGAGTGGAACTAACTCCCAACTCCTTTAAGCCAACAAAAATAGTGAGCAGGCTAGGTGCCTCTCCCAGCAGGCCCAGCCCTGCCAAATCACCAAAAAAAAAAAAAAAAAAAAAAAAAAAAAATCGAACCAGAGCACAGGGCGGCTTTTAAAAGGGCACTTAGAAAAGGCGAGACCTCCTCCCCCACCCCTACCTCATTCTTCAGCCCTGGCGCCCTCGTAGATCTTTTTTTTTTCCTTTTCTTCTTTTAAATAGAAAATATATAATTAAATTTACAAAGACTATTTACAGTTTTAATTACAAACCTGGTGTGTGGGGGGGAGTGTTGGGCAGAGTTCTTTTTAAAAAGCGACCTATAATAAAATGGTTTTTACCGTTCTTTATTTAAAAAAATAAAATAGGAGTCCGTACGGTGCACCCCCCGCCTCTAGTGAAGGAGGGCACGGTGCAGTCCGGACCTGGGAGAGGGGGGCGCCCGGCAGGCGAGACCGCTTCACACGGTGGTCTCGCCATGCCGGCTGTTGGTGAGGCGCGTGTAGAACTTCCTCCACGAGTGCAGCGTCTTGCCGGACCAGATCCAGAAGCCCGATGTGATGCCCACGATGAGCGTCATGAGGTATTTGATCATGTAGACTGTGAAGTCGGGCGACATGCGGGGCGTGTAGTGGGCCGGGCAGGGGATGGCTAGGCTCTTGCAGTGCTGGCTTACCCACGAGCGCTCCCAGTGCTCGCGAAAGGCCTGCTCGTAGAAGTAGCAGGCGATGACGATGGTGGCCGGTACCGTGTAGAGCACCGAGAAGACGCCGATGCGCACCATGAGCCTCTCCAGCTTCTCCGTCTTGGTGCCGTCGTGTTTCATGATGGTGCGGATGCGGAAGAGTGACACGAAGCCCGCCAGCAGGAAGGAAGTGCCGATGAACAGGTACACGAAGAGCGGCGCCAGCACGAAGCCCCGCAGCGGGTCCAGGCTGTTGAGGCCCACGAAGCACACGCCGCTCAGCAGGTCGCCGTCGATCTGGCCCATGGCCAGGATGGTGATGGTTTTGACGGCCGGCACGGCCCAGGCGGCCAGGTGGAAGTACTGCGAGTTGGCCTCGATGGCCTCGTGGCCCCACTTCATACCGGCCGCCAGGAACCAGGTGAGGGACAGAATCACCCACCAGATGGAGCTGGCCATGCTGAAAAAGTAGAGCATCATGAAGAGTATAGTGCAGCCTTCTTTCTTAGTGCCCTGCACCACCGTGCGATAACCGTCTTCAGAGAAGCGCTCATTGCACACCACGCGCTCCTGAAGCACGAAGCCCGCAATGTAAGCCACTGACACCATGGTGTAGCAGCCGGACAAAAAGATGATGGGCCGCTCTGGGTAGCGGAACCGCTGCATGTCCACTAAATAGGTGGTGACCGTGAAGAAGGTGGAAGCACAACACAGTACCGACCATGTGAGGATCCAGAGACGGGCAAAACGAGTCTCCTCCTGCGAGAAGAACATGGAGCCGTCGGGCCGTGCAGGCTCGCAGGGCGCGGCACAATCTCGCTCACCCAGAAACTTGTAGCTGAGATAGGACGGCACCTTGAGGACGCGGGGACAGTGAAAAGGGTGCTCCAGAGTAGCGTAGCGCGGGGGCGCGCCACCACCGCCAGGGCCGCCCGGGGTGCCACCCGCGCCGGGCTGCAGCCCAGAAGGTGGCGCGGTGGTGAGTAGCGCAGGAGCTCCATCCTCCGAGTGGTTCTGGCCCACGCAGATCTGCTCCGCTCCGTGACGCGGGAAATGCTCGCAGCGGAGGCGCTCGGGCCACTGGAAGCCGAACTTGTTCATGAGCGCCTCGCAGCCTTGGCGCGCGCGCTCGCAGATGGAGCGGCACGGCGGGATGGCCTGCTCCAGCACCGTGCACACCGGAGCGTACATGGAGCACAGGAAGAAGCGCAGCTCGGGCGAGCACTGCACCTTCACCAGCGGGTAGAACTGATGCACCTCCAGGCCCGCGTCCTCCTGGTTCGTGTGGCCGAGAAGGTTGGGCATGATGGTCTGGTTATAGGCGATGTCCGTGCACAGCGGGATGGAGATGGGTTGGCAGAAGCCGTGGTCCGGGATGGAGATGCCCTTCTCCCCGTGGAACTGGGCCGGCCCGGCGGCCGGCAGCAGCAGCAGTGGCAGCAGCAGGCGGGGCAGGGCGCTGCGGGGCAGGGCGCTGCGGGCCCGCATGCTGGCCGCCGCCCCCCACTCGGCTCCTGGGCGCCCCCCAGCCCCCGCCCCCAACCCAGAGACCGCGCGCCTTCCCCGCTGCCGCCTAGCTGCCCGGCCGCCTCCCGCGCCTCCTTGCAAACTTTGCTCGCGGCCGCAGAGTTGGGGAGGCCGGGCGGGGGAAGGGGCGGCGCACCCGCCTGCTGGCTCGCCGGGGTCGGACTGAGTGGTCGGAGACGCCGCGCACCGCTGCCCTAGCTCCTCTTCCTCCTCTAGCCTCTGGGCTTCCCCCTCACCCCACCCTCCTCTACCCAGCGACTCCTTTGTGCCTCCTTCAGCCCTCACCTCGGCCTCTCCGATCCCAATTAGTCGGTTTCAAGGGGGCCCCCGCTGGCGGCCCCGCCCTCTCCTCAGCCCCCCCTCAAAAGGGATCCTTGAAACCGCCCCGTCGAGCTTTGCACCATCCCAAAATGTGCTCTCGGCCAATCAGATTTAAACTGGAGGACCAGCCCCGAGGGCTGGATTGGTCGACCACAACATAATGAGATCAGAAACCAGATGCCAAGAAAACTCTACCCCCCTCCTTCTGCTTTTTTAAAGAGACAAGCTATTATTATATTAGGAGCTGTTTGCTCAGTCCGCGATTTCTTCGCAGTCGCCCAGGCAAGATCCGGAGATACATTTTCTCAAAGTGGTGTCGGACCCAGGCAACTCAAGCCTGATCTGTGGCCCTAGAGCCCAAACCCTCTGAGGTACACGAGCTCTTTGCTCCTGCACCTAATCACCGCCCCCTCCCCCTTTTCAGTACCATTTATAAAACCAAGTGAAAAATCTCGTTTAAAAAAAAGAAAATATATATACACACAGAGAGAAATGTTTTTAAAGCACATAAACGAATAGCTTGCAAAGATATCGCTCAACCCCTCTCAGAGTCGAGGTAAAAGTGTCACTTCACAACTCCTAGAAGTTTTCCTTGCCCCTCCCCCTACACACACCCTAAAGTAACCCTCTGAAAAAAAGAGAGCCTGTCTCTTTAAGAGGCTCTTAAAGGGGCCGGGACTCCGGGGTGTAATTGCCCCATAGCGAGCACAAAGGAGCCCATTATGGTTCTTTGTGTTTAGTGGCACCTCAAAGTGAGAAAATTCAGGAACTCAGAGGCCAGGCTGCAGAGCTGGGGCGGGGGTTGGGGCGTGAGGTGAAGGAGAAAGGCCCGGAGCTGAGGTTTCAATCCACCCCCTTTCCGGGGAAAATCTTAATTATGCAAAGTAAAGTTTAGTTGCCATAAGGAGGAGGTCTTAATCGAAAGTTAATGGCGGGGGTGATGGGCAGTTTTGAGTAAAGAAACGACTCTCTTAGGTCTGACGAATGTTTTGGGGAATTTGCCTTCTCCCTCCCCATCCCGGCTCCGCCTCCTAAAAGCTTCCAGATTTGATCTCCTGGGAGAAAAGGGAGTTTTACCCAAACTTTAAGTGATTCCACACCAGAAAGATGGTGTGTGTGGCTGGAAAGAGGGAGGGGGCCGGGGTTGTGATGGAGAATTTCTCCTCTCACTTCTCACCTGGCTGAGGCATGAGGTGGCCCGAGGAAATGCGCCCCCGCCCCCATCACACTAGGGTTGTAACTTTCAGGTCTCGAGAGGGGAGGGAATTTGCATGGGAATCTGTGTCTGGTCCCGGATGATGGATCAATTATTTCTGTTGTCTCTCTGGAGTGAAAGAGGAGGAGAACTTGAAAAGAAGGACGATTGAGTTTAGAAAGCCGCCTTTGCGTCTCAGTACCGGCCAAATCCTCCCAGCCTGGGAAGCTGCTTCCTGCGCGCGCGTCAGGGATCGGGCTGTGTTCAGAAACCGCGGCGGAACAGCTCAAAGGACAGAAGAGGATACGACGAACCTGGCCTCACAGGGTTAAAAAAGGGGGTTAGTTGTTGTTGTTGTTGTTTCGTTTTTTGTTTTTTTTTTTTGTATTTGACCAGATGAATCATTGTAAATTCTCAGCAGCTCACCCACCTGTAATCTCAGAAGTTGAAGTTGAGGCAGGAGAATTACCACACATTCTTGGCCAGGCTTAACTAGCTGCAATATAAGAATACAAGAAAGAAGAAAAGAAGAAGAAAGAAAAGAAACAAACAGAAATATTCAAGTTCTTTACAACTGGAAAATGCTCTTTATTGGAATTTATTAAAGAGCTTCACAGTATAATCCAGGCTGACCTAAAACTTTCTATGTAGACCAAGATGGCCTCCAACTCTCAAGATCTGCCTTCTTCTAGATGTACTGTGATTAAAGGCCCATGCTCCCACCCTCAGCATCCTTATTGGAATCTTAAATATGCCCCCCCCCCCTTTTTACTTTCCCCGAGACAGGGTTTCTCTGTTTAGCCCTGGCTGTCCTGGAACTCACTCTGTAGACCAGGCTGGCCTCGAACTCAGAAATCCGCCAGCCTCTGCCTCCCAAGTGCTGGGATTACAGGCGTGGGCCATCACCGCCCCCCCCCCTCTTTTTTTTTTAAAGAAGAACGTGTTCTGGGGCTTGAGAGATGGCTCAAAGACTAAAAGTGGACCTGGGCTGGATTCCCAGAACCCACTTAGCGACTCATGAACCCTGGTAACTCCAGTTCCAGGGCATCAGACACCCTCTTCTGGTTTCCCTGGGTACTCTGTGTGACAGACATGCAGGCAAGCAAAACAACAGTACACATAAAATAAATAAAACATAATTTACAAGAAACAGTAAAGGCTGGAGAGATGGCTCAGCAGTTAAGAGGACTGACTGCTCTTCCAGAGGTCCTGAGTTCAAATCCCAGAAACCACATGGTGGCTCAAACCATCTGTAATGGGATCTGATGTCCTCTTCTGTCATGCAGATATTCATGCAAATAGAGTACTCCTGTAAATAAAATACTTAAGTGGAAATTTACTTATTCTTCTTTTTAATTAATTATGTACATGCAATTATGACTGTGAGCACCCTTGAAGTCCAGAAGAGGGTGCTAGAGGTACTGGAGCTGGAGTTATGGACAGCTGTGAGCCACCTGATGGGAATGAATTTAGTAGTTCTCTGCAAGAGTAGCACTTCCTCTTAAGCGCTGAGCCATCTCTCCAGCACCAAAGCTGACATTTAAAGTCAGACTTGGCTGCTCATAATGGTACCCACCTTTAGTCTCAGCTCTTGGGAGGCAGAGGCAAGCAGATCTTTTTGAGGCCATCCTGATTTACACATAATGAGTTTCAGGACAGCAAGAGCAAAGAGTGACAGTCTGTCTCAAAACAAACAAAACAAACTCAAAAGCTAAAATCAGGCCTGCTTGGATATATATATATATTTGCCAGGGTCTAAATTCAGGGTCTTGCACATTCTAGATAAGTGCTCTACCACTAGGCTGTATTCTCAGCATGCATACACACACACACAAATATATATATATATAAAATTTTTACTGGTTTTCATTCTTGTTTGTTTTGACTGGCCTAGAACTCCATATGTTGACCAGGTCTGTCTCTACCTCCTGAGTGGTAGGATTAAAAGTGCTACCATGCCAAGTTATTTTGCTAAAAAATTCTGTACTTACATTTTATATGTGTGTCCTTTATTTACATTTTATGTGTGTGAGTATTGCATGTATGTAAGTGTACCTCATGCATGCCTGGAGCTCTCAGAGGCCAGAAAGTCCTGGGTCCCTTGGGTCTGCTTGTGAGCTACCACGTGGGTGCTGGGAACTGAACTCTGGCCCTCTCCCAAGAGAGGCAAGTATTCTGTTTTTGTTTTTGTTTGTTTTTGTTTTTCGAGACAGGGTTTCTCTGTATAGCCTTGGCTGTCCTGGAACTCACTCTGTAGACCAGGCTGGCCTCAAACTCAGAAATCCTCCTGCCTCTGCCTCCCAAATTCTGGGATTACAGGCGTGCGCCACCACTGCCCGGCAGTGGCAAGTATTCTTAATGGCTGAGCCATCTCTCCTGCCCTGTCTCTTGACTCTTTTATTTCGAGATAGGATCTCATTCACTAGGATGTCTTGGGAACTCACTCTCAGACTAAGCATCCCATAACCCTGTGTGTGACCTTGCCTCAGCCTCCTACGCAGCACGCACTCCAGGCCCGTGCCACTCCATGATTCTTCTTTTGTTTTGAGACAGGATCTCATGCAGTTCATGTGGCCTCCAACTCACTTGCTATATAGTAGAGTCTGACCTCGAACTCCTGAGCCTCCTCCTTCTACCTCCCAAATCCCAGTATCACAGGTGTGTACCCACTCCTGGATCTTAAAGCTATATTTTCTCCTCCACGTTATAGCCCCTAATGCCTTTAAGAACTGTATGCATTTATTCACATAACCAATATATGTATATATTAAGCAGCAGACCCAGCCCTGTTCCTGTGGAGTTTAGGTCTGGTGGGAGACAGGGTTCACATTCATCACACAGTCACCAGCATGGATGGATAAATCCCAGGGCCTCACCCGATGGAGAGAAGGTCCCTGGGAATGTGAGGGCTTAATGGGGAGGGAATCTGGCAGTGGGAGAGGCAGAGTTGGAATGAACGGATGAGATAAGAAAGCCCAGAGGGCTCAGCTCTGCAGGATCCCGGATGCAGAGATATGAATTCACAAGCTAGTAGGGAAATAGGGAGGTGTTCCAAGAGTAATCAGCCTGCGCAGCAGCATGGGACCAAATAGATGGATTGCAGGACAGACAGGATGTGCTGGCCCTGTTAAGAGTTCCCTATGCATCTTGGGGGGCCGTGGCAAAGGAGGCATTGAGTGAGCATCTTGCCCAGAAGTCAGGCCTGAGGATCAGAGCAGGACACACTATAGAATCTAGCAAAGGAATAAGGGCAGCTTTAAGGAGCATAACGGGCATCCAGCGATCTAAACCTAGGGTGGACCAGGTAAGGCACAGAAAGACAAGTCCGACATGGTCTCACTCAAACACAATTAAAGAGTTCACTTCACACTGAGACAAGTCATCCTCAGTTACATGGAGAGTTGGAGGCTGGGTCGAGCTACATAAAATCCTATTAGAGAGAGGGGGAGAGAGATGACGAGGGGGGGAGAGAGAGAGGGGAGGGAGAGAGTGCTTACTTACCATACAAAAGACACTGGGTTCCATCCCTAGCTCTCTCTAATACAGTGTATCTCCATGTAGCCCTGGCTATTCTGGAACTTGCAGATCAGACTGGCCTCAAACTCAGAGATCCTCCTGCCTCTGCCTCCCAAGTACTGGGATGTTGATTTGAATAAAAATAGAGCCGGGCAGTGGTGGCGCACACCTGTAATCTCAGCACTCTGGGAGGCAGAGGCAGGTGAATTTCTGAGTTTGAGGCCAGCCTGGTCTACAGAGTGAGTTCTAGGACAGCCAGGGCCACATAGAGAAACCCTGTCTTGAAAAAAAAATTAAAATTAAAAATCTAGAAATAGAAAGTATGGGCTGGAGAGATGGCTCAGAGGTTAAGAGCACTGGCTGCTCTTCCAGAGGTCCTGAGTTCAATTCCCAGCAACCACACGGTGGCTCACAACCTTCTGTAAGGATATCTGATGCCCTCTTCTGGTGTGTCTGAAGAAAGTGACAGTGCACTCATATAGAAAAAATAAATAATTTAAAAAAAAAAGAAATAGAAAGTATAAACCAAGTTTAAAGGTTCCCCAACACAAAAAAATGGCCAATGTTTAGAGAAACGGAGATGTCTGGTTTATTAGATTACATTCCAGTACCATATGATCACACTCTATCCCATAATACCACTGTGCCACTTGTTTGAAAACCTCACAAGAGAAGGTAAGGATGGGAATGGAGGTGATGGGCTGTAGAGTGGGGAGAGGCAGGAAGAAAGGGGAGAGGACATGCTGAGCCTGGACCGGCTCAGTGCCCATCCGAGGGAGGGGCCTGTAGGCGGATGGATGTGGACACCCAGTAACCAGTGGGAGGTCGCTCGCCTAGGAAGGGAGCTGTGAGTGTGACCAAGACCACCTAGAAAACACTGAACAGAAAGGCTAAACGTTGTCTTGAGACGTCAGCCTTTATGGGCCAAGAAGGGAGACTGAGGAAGAATCCGGCCAGGGCAGATTCTAGACAAGAGAATACCACAGGGCTTGTTTTTCCTGATCTGGGAACCTCAGTTCAGAAGTTTTACTTACCTTGTTTCAGTTGTGAAATGGCGCATAGCTTGCCCTTGACCTAGTGTGGGGCTAAAAGCTTGCTTAATGTACACTATTATTTCTTTTTTTTTTTTCTCTTTTTTTAAAGACTTATTATATGTAAGTACACTGTAGCTGTTTTCAGACACACCAGAAGAGGGCATCTGATATCCTTACAAAAGGTTGTGAGCCACCGTGTGGTTGCTGGGATTTGAACTCAGGACCTTCAGAAGAGCAGTCAATGCCCTTAACTGCTGAGCCATCTCTCCAGCCTGCATTACTATCTCTTAAATTACACACGTTTATTTATTTATTTATTTATTTATTTATTTATTTATTTATTTATTTATTTATTGTTTTGTAGGTGCCTGTGCCATGGTGTGTATGCAGAGATAAAGAGGACCACTTCTAGGAGTCAGGTCTTTCCTTTTGCTATGTGAGGTCCCAGGATTAGTCTCAATCACGTAGCAAGTTGGAGGCTAGCCTGGGTTACATGTGACCTTGTTTCAAAAAAAAAAAAGATCAGGTATGGTGGCACATGCTTATAATCCCAGCACATGGGAGGCAGAGGGCGGGTTATCTGAGAATTGGAGGCTACCCTGATCTGCAAAGTGAGTTTCAGGCCTAGTAATAAACAGAACTTTTAAAAAGAAAAAGAATTCTAAAACCGCAGGTTGATGTTAGAGGGCCTATGAGAATACTGGTTTTGGATTTCTGGAACTGACTGAGCCCAAAGCCTCCCAGAAGAGCTTAAAGTCTTGTGTGTCATAGGAAGCTCTGTGACAGCCAGCCTACCAGTGGTGTCCTACATACCCTGCGCGTGCTCAGGGGAGAGCAGGGGAGTAGCAGCATGGCACCCAGCTAAGGGACCCTGAGGGGCGCTGCCCAGGGCCCTCTCTTCCTCCCTAATCCTCCATGTAGGCCCCCTGCCCTAGGAACAGCTGTCAAAGTACCCGCCTAGCCCCTCCCCCCCACCCCCAACACCAGCTTCTTCTGTGCAGAGAAGCCAGCTGTTCTTCTGAAGACCTAGGTTCAATTCCCAGCTCCCACGTGGCAGCTCACAACTGTGCAGAACTCGTTTCAGGGGATCTGACCCTCACACAGACATACCCACCAATGCACATTTGAAAAAAGAAAAAAGCCGGGCGGTGGTGGCGCACGCCTGTAATCCCAGCACTCTGGGAGGCAGGGGCAGGTGGATTTCTGAGTTCGAGGCCAGCCTAGTCTACAGAGTGAGTTCCAGGACAGCCAGGGCTACACAGAGAAACCCTGTCTGGGGGGGGGGGGGGGAGAGACTGAGCTTAGGCCTAATTTTAAATCATGCCTGTAATCCCAACACAGTAGGACACTGAGGCAGGAGGATCAGTGAATCAGTGAGTTCACCCTCCTCTACATGTGGAGTTTGAGGCTATCCTGGCTACAGAAAACCCTGCTGAGGGGCTGGAGAGATGGACCCATGGTAAAGTTTTTCCAGAAGTCCTCCGTGTACTTCTCAGTACCCACAAGACAGTTCAAGACCACCTCCAACAATAGGTCCAGGGAGTCGACAGCCTGTTCTGGCCTCCACAGACAGGCAGAATACCCATACATATAAATAAAATAAAATAAAATAAAATAAAATAAAATAAAATAATTAAAAGACCCTGCCCCCCCCCCCCAAAAGGAATAAAGACCGAAACCTGCTATAGAATAACCAAAGACCTAGGTTATGGGCGTGTGCTTCCTGTTCTCTCGGTGCCTGACACCCGGCACTGCCAAAATCCAAGGCTGCTTAGTCCTTCGTGGTCTCTCCAGCACCTACCCCTACGTTTCTGGAAAGCAAAATGGGCTATAAAAGGATTAAACAGATATTACAGAGAATCTATTAATTAAGGGCTTTAATTAGTTCAGGCCCTCGCCGGAGCAGAAGCAAGCGTGGGTGGCTGGGGCAGACTGGGAAAAAGGAGGCTCGGGCATCTCTGCTGGGTTTTGGTGAGTGAAGTTCTTTTGGCTCACACGGCTTAGGGGCCGTGGTAATAAGTGCATCGCGCATTCTGTCTCACAGAACCTTCTAGAGCCTACCACCAAGAGGACAGGAAAGGGGAAACCTGAATTGTGGGCTAAGATGTGGAAGAGGCCTGAGAGGAATTTTGTGGATCCCGGCTGGGAAGGCTGGCTTTTCGCTTTGGGGCTACCCCGACGTCACTGCTCTTCCATTTGGGAGGGGCCAGCTCCTGATTCACTCTGCGGCTGCGGCCTCTCCTTTTCTCCCTCCTTTCTCCCAGGGTTTCTCTCCTTTGCCTCCAGGCAGGGGGTCACCTCGCCCCCCTCCCCTCTCTCTTTCCTGTAACTTAAGCCGTTGTTGGGAGTTGGAGGAGCTGGGCGGGTTGGAGAGGAGGCCCCACTGCTTTTTCAGGGTGGAATTGAAACCATGGAGCTGAGTTTGTGGGGTAACACGGAGGGGGAGGGGAGAGAAATCAAAGCCGCGGCTGCAGCTCCATCTGGGCAGGCAACTTTGATTTACTAGCAAGGACCTGGCTCCTCCACCACCCCACCCTTCCCACTCCCCCTTCTTCCCTCGACTGGGCTTTGTGGGGATAACTGGGGGATGGGAACTGGCCTCTTTCCCCAGCATGAAAACCAACTCTTGTGGGAGGACCCTCCTGCAGGAGCAGGCCTGGGGAATCTTGGATGTCTTGCCCAGCTGCACACACTTTTTGAGGTGGTCCAGAATCCCAGGAACTGGGTGTACAAAGTCCTCAGCCCGGGCAGTTTCATCCCTGTCTGGCGGAGCCAACTCTTGTCTCTGAAATGGGGGACACTATATGGGGCCTCTGTGAATATTTTCTGATTATTTATCTATGGCCTATGGTCCCTCTGAACTGATGTTAAGAACCTAGATAAGAAGATATTTGAGGGGCTGGAGAGATGGCTCAGTGGTTAAGAGCACCGACTGCTCTTCCAGAGGTCCTGAGTTCAATTCCCAGCAACCACCTGGTGGCTCACAACCATCTGTAATGAGATCTGATGCCCTCTACTGGTGTGTCTGAAGACAGGGACAGTGTATTCATACAAATAAATAAATAAACAAACAAACCTTTAAAAAAAAAAGAAGAAGATATTTGAGGCCAGGCAGTGGTGGCACACGCCTTTAATCTCAGCGCTTGGGAGGCAGAGGCAGGCGGATTTCTGAGTTCGAGGCCAGCCTGGTCTACAGAGTAAGTTCCAGGACAGCCAGGGCTATACAGAGAAACCCTGTCTCGAAAAAAAAACAAATCCCCCCCCCCAAAAAAATCCAAAATAATTTTTAAATGTAATTTCGGATCTTTAAAATATTTGTATTGCATTTATTTATTCTTTTGTCTTGGGGTGACGTGAACACACGTCTACTCATTCCATACAGGGACTGGTAGTAGATGGAAGTACAGATACCACCAAAGTCCAGCTTGGTAAACCAATAAATTTTCTTGTGATTACTTACGGATGGGTGAAAGGTTACTTACAGTAGGAGAAATCACTCAGAGACAGCTGCATCTCCAAAAGCTTACCCCAGCATGGATGGCAGGTCAGACCTGGGAACCTAGTGCTCACTGCACAATTTTGCAGGCAGCTTTGGAGGCTGGAGAATCTCCTCTGGGCAGCTCTGCTGTTCTCAAGAGTGTCTCTCAGCAGTTTTTACTGCTTATACAACCTTGGACAGACAAGAGCCTAGTGAATGTGGTCAGTTTCAGGGACTTCCTAAAGCTTTTGAGTTGTTTACTTCCTTAGTTTTGAGGGGCTTCCCTGCAGGCTGGCATGTTTTCTCTAGGAGGAAATTGCTATGTAACACCACAGCGGGCAGCAAGCCTGTGTGGGTCAGGGACAACCTGCAGGAGTCTGTCTCTCTCCCTCCATGTGTTCCTCGGGACAGAATTCAGGACGTGATATTTGACAGCAGATGCGTTTTCCTGCTGAGCCCATGAAACTTTTTAAATACATAAATGAGGAGAAGAGCTGTGGAGGAAGGCCCTCCGCACCCACTTCTGGCTTTGTCGTGCACGCATGTGCAATATATTCTGCATAGACACTGATTTAGAAGAAGGCTCACGTCCAAACACACACATACCCACCAAGTAACACATGCACCACAAGAAGTTTTGCAGATTCATCGTGCTGACAGTCAGTGTGAATTGTGGAGGACGCTGGGTTCCAGGGGGAACACAAAGCCATTTGGGGTGGCGCTATGATCCTCTCTCCTCCTCCTCTTTCTCAGTCACTTCTCCCCCACGCTCCCCTCTCTCATCACGGCCTTAATCCTCTAAAGGTTTCAGGCACTTTCTAGCCAAGGCTCTACAATGGACACAGGACCCCAACAATGCCCAGCCTCAGCCTCAGGAGAAAGAACAGTGAGTCCTAACTCGAGGGATCTCATGTTGGTTTGCAGCTCCTGCTGGACTTTCTCAGGGGGACACGGCCAGAGGGTCCTGCCCCAGACTCTTGGATTCTAGACAGCAACATCACCTTGCCAGTGTTTTTTTTATAGAGTTCGTCGTGTGACTTTAGGACGAGTGAGAAGAGAGAACTAATTGAGCTCCAACTGATCTTTTTGATCTTTTTGAAATAGAGTTTCATATCTCCCAGACTGGCCAAGAGCTTGCTGTGTAGCCAAGGATGGCCTCAAATTTCTCCTGCCTTTACTTGCCAAGTGCCACTGTGCCCGGTTCAAATAGAATCTCCTTTAGAGCTCAGCTACCCCATTAGAACAGACTCCTAGCATCTACGTACATTAGAAGCATGGAAGAAGATTGAGTGTCCTTTCTTGGCCCTGACTGCTGATCCAAACTTATAATCTCCAAATAACTCTGATGCGCATTCTGGACTTTTCCACTTCCCAGTCTGTTCAGTCAGGGTGTTCACAGCCATGATCACTCTTGATGGAGGCCCAGTTCAACTCTGTGCTTTTTTTTTTTTTTTTTTGGTTTTTTGGATTTGGTTTTTTTCGAGACAGGGTTCCTCTGTGTAGCCCTGGCTGTCCTGGAACTCACTCTGTAGACCAGGCAGGCCTCAAACTTAGAAATCCACCTGCCTCTGCCTCCCAAGTGCTGGGATTACAGGCATGCACCACCACCGCCCAGCTTCAGCTCTGTCCTGTACTCTGACTATTCAAGGCCCCTCAGCATCCAACCATGATGTCTGCTCACTGCAGTCACACCTTTAGCATTGTGGTGGACAAGCATCTATTCCACGTCTCTCCAGTGCTGCAACTTTGGGAAGTCAGAAGCGGCATCCTCTGGCCTCTCTTGTAGTGTGGGTTCCAGACTCCAAATGTATTTGAGGAAGGCGAGGCAGAGACAATCTCGGCAGTCATGAGCCAGACCCAGTAGGATGCTGGACATCTGGAGACCCTGGTCACGCAGGCAAGCTCTCACGGCACCTTTTACTGATGTTCAACAAGATCACAAGCCTCTGCTTGAATCTTCAGAGAACTCTACTGGCTTATGATAAAATTCTGCTGCAGAAGCAACCAGTTACCTATGCATCAGGAAAAGACAATTCAGCCTTCACACTCTAGCCCAATATTGTTTTTTTTTTCTTTTAAATTTTTATTTATTTATTTATTTTTTGTTTTTCAAAACAGGGTTTCTTTGTGTAGCCCTGGCTGTCCTGGAACTTGCTCTGTAGACCAGGCTGGCCTCGAACTCACAGAGACCTGCCTACTTCTTCTTCCTGAGTGCTGGAATCAAAGGTGTGTGCCACCACAGCCTGGCTCTTTTTTTTTTTTTTATTTACTTTTATTCATGTGTGTAGCCCTGACTGGTCTGGAACTCACTCTGGAAACCATGCTGGCCTATTCACCTGCCTCTGCCTTCCTAGTGCTGGGATTAAAGGCATGTGCTGCTAAGTCTGGGGACATGGGAGTTTTTGTTGTTATTTTGTAACCATTTAGAAGCCCAGCCCTTCCTTGGACAGTATCTACTCTTGGGCTCCTTCTGTTTCAAAAATTCTCCTTCACTTTTTTACTAAACAGGCTGGCTACCTGCTCTATTCCTTCACTTTATGGGCCCTCTTTTTTATTATCTGCAGGACCATGTCTGTCCCAGACCACAGCTATAACAACCATAACAGCTTGGAGGCCTGTCCAGGATTCCACAGAACACCCACAGAACATGAGCAACCTGGAGCCGAAGTCTGCCCTCACTTCTTTCCCTTTGGGGTATGCTTAAGAAAGTGGACCATTAAATAAACAAACAAGCAAACAAGCAAATAAATAAATAAATAAGGACCATAAAAAATAATAAAATAAATAAATAAATAAAATAAAAAAGAAAGAAAGTGGACCAGCCAGAAATCAGTCGTTCTTTCCTTTAATCGAGGCAGAGGCAGAAGCAGATGGCTATCTATGAGTTGGAGACCAGCCTGGTCTAGGTCTACATAGTGAGTTTCAGAATAGCCTGGACTATAAAGACAGACCCTATCTCAGAGAGAGAGAGAGAAAGGAGGGAAGAAAGAAAGAACAGAACAGAAGTTGGGCCAACAGAACAGGAGTTTGACATCCAGATTCTAAAGAAAAAACAAACAAACAAATAAAAGATGGAGTTTTAGCCGGGCGGTGGTGGCGCACGCCTTTAATCCCAGCACTTGGGAGGCAGAGGCAGGTGAATTTCTGAGTTCGAGGCCAGCCTGGTCTATAAAGTGAGTTCAGGACAGCCAGGGCTACCAGAGAAACCCTGTCTCGAAAAAACAAAAACAAACAAACAAAAACAAACAAACAAAAAAAAGATGGAGTTTTTCTGTTTTTAAGCTTGACCAGAATATCAGATGGAAAATGGGAAGACATGACCCTCCCCAGAAAGAAGTATTAATTATCATACTATATTATAAAACAACTTGTTTCTCTAGGAGGAGGGAAATGGTCTAACATTCCTTGTTTGCAAGATTTTTTTTGCTTTGAGAGATAAACCCAATTAATATCAAAAATGCCGCATAAGGGGCTGAAGAGAAGGCCCATCAGGTAAAAGTGCTTGTCATTATGTAGAGGACCGAGGCTTGGCTGCCAGCACCCACATGGTGGATCGCAGTCAGTCCTAGGGGATCCGATGCCCTCTTGACCTCCAGTAGGTATGCACGTAGAACACATACGTACCTGCAGGTAAAATAATTATACACATAAAATAAATAAATCCTGCTGGAGAGATGGCTCAGTGGTTGAGAGCACTGACTGCTCTTCTGAAGGTCCTGAGTTCAATTCCCAGCAACCACATGGTGGATCACAACCATCTGTGATATGATCTGGTGTATTCTTCTGGCCTACAGGTGTACATGCAGATAGCGTACTCAGACATAAAAATAAATAAATCTTTAAAAAAATAATAAATAGATAAAAACATTATTTTCAGATGCATGGAGGGCTGGAGAGAAGGCTTGGATGGCAGGAGAGCTTCCTGCTCTATAGGAGAGTCTACGTGTCATTCCTAGCACCCACATGGCAGCTCACAACTGAACTCCAGCTCCAGGGGATGTGATACCTACCCTCTTCTAGCCTCTGTGGCACCAGGAACACACATGGTACACATACATATATGCAGAGAAAATACTCAGGCTCAGAAAATAAGGATAGATCTTTAAACAAACCAACAAACAAAAGGCCACTGGGTTGGTTGATCCTAGCTCTGGTTCTGACTCAACCCCAAAGCCTTTAAACACGTCCCACCAGGACAAAACCTGTGCTGTAGAAGAGAAAATGTCCATCTAGGAAGGAGAAACCCACAGTGTCTCCTCCCTGCCCACCCTACCCAGGGGTACCAAAGGCCAGCCTCCCCCTCCTCTTTCTTTTGCTCTTGATAGAGGCATGCCCAGGACCTGATGGGAGATCAGGTCCACATTCTCCGTTCTCCCCAAGACTGAAGGCAAATTAAAACTGATCTGATAGCCGGGCGGTGGTGGCGCACGCCTTTAATCCCAGCACTTGGGAGGCAGAGGCAGGTGGATTTCTGAGTTCGAGGCCAGCCTGGTCTACAAAGTGAGTTCAGGACAGCCAGGGCTACCAGAGAAACCCTGTCTGGAAAAACAAAAAAACAAACAAACAAACAAACAAACAAAACAACAACAACAACAACAAAAAAACTGATCTGAGTAAATTCCCAGAGCCTCCTGATTAATAGGTATTTCCTGGGAATTGGCCCAATCCTATGATGTGACATGAAAAGATGCACCAATGTTTAACAGAACCTTAACCACAGCAGACTACAGTTGTGAACTGTCGTGTGTGTGTGTGTGTGTGTGTGTGTGTGTGTGTGTGTGTGTGTGTGTGAAATGTATAAGGTAAAGTCTGCAGGAGCCTGACACTAATGGCTCAGGAAGGAGATCATCTCCCTGCTGGTGGCAGGCAGCCCCCACAAGTGACCCTGAATGGGGTTGTCTCCAGGGGGAACTCAGACAAAAGCATTTCTTACTGTGCATTGTAGAAGGCTGAAAAAGAAACCTGCACCAAACCCTTCAATTACTCCAAGCTCTCGCAAGTCGTGCAAGGAGCAGAGACTCCGACAGCCTCCTTAGAGCAACCAAGGGAGGCCCTGATTAAACAGATCAACGCATCCTGAGTCAAAAGAAGAATTCCTCCTGTTCGGGTGGTTTTTATTTTTGTTTTTGTTTTTTTCTGTTTGAGATTTAAAACCAGACCAGTAGTGGCACATATCTTTAATTCCAGCACCCGGGGAAACAGAGGTAGGTGTTTCTCTGGATCTCTGAGTTCAAGGCCACCCTGGTTCTAGAGCAAATTGCTGGGTATCCAGGGATATGAAGAGAAACCTTATCTTGAAAAACAAAACAAAGATTTATTTGCTAGTGTGTGTACGTGTGTGTGCTTCTAGGACTTCATGTGTGCCATATACCTGCACGTGCCCATAAAGGCCAGAAGAGGGCATCAGTTCCCCAGACACTGGGGTAACTGATGGGTGTGAGCTACCTTGTAGGTTCTGGGAACAAGCCAGAGTCTGATACGGGTAAAGGCTCCTAACTGCCCAGCCTTCTCTCTAGCCCCGAGGGACTCTTGATTTTGATATATCATTTTGTATGTGTATGCATGTTTTGTCTGCAAGTTTATATGTGTACCAGGTGTGTGCAGTGCCCACAGAAACTGTCAGACATCCTGGGAATGAACTTATGCATAGTTATGAGCCACTATGTGGGTGCTAGAAGCCAAACTAGATCTTCTGAAAGAACAGCCAATTCTCCTAACCTCCAGCCCCCTAAGGATTATTTTTTTAATGTGTATGAGTATTTAGTCTGCATATGTGTCTGTGTACCACATGTGTGTCATGCCAGTAGAGGCCAGCAGAGGGCACTGGATCCATTGGAAATTGAGTTAAAGGCAGTTCTAAAAAAACATGTAAGCGCTGGGAATTGAACCCTGGTCCTTTGGAAGAGCAGCAAGTGCTCCTAACTGCTGAGCCATCTTTCCAGCCCTTACCTTAAACAATTTTCTCAACAGTGTCACCAATTTAGTCTACAACCAAGACCAGGAGGAAACCAAGGGAAGAGTCATGAAACAAAAGAAAGAATGCCTTGTTAGCGTCCTCCCTCCAAGCCAGAGAGCTGTCAGGACAAATGTCTCCAACTGAACAATGCTCTGATGTCAGAAGGGAGCGCCTGTAGCAGTTTGTATATGCTTGGCTTAGGGAGTGGCACTATTAGGAGGTGTGACCTTGTCAGGGTGGGTGTGGCCTTGCCAGAGTGGGTGTGGCCTTGTCAGAGTGGGTGTGACCTTCTTGGAGTAGGTATGTCACTGTGGGCATGGTCTTTAACACTCTCTTCCTAGCTGCCTGGAAGTCAGTTTTCTCCAGCCTTCAGATGAAGATGTAGAACTCTCAGCTCCTCCTGCACCATGCCTGCCTGGATGCTGCCATGCTCCGGCCTTGATGATAACGGACTAAACCTCTGAACCTCTCAGCCAGCCCCAATTAAATGTTGTTCTGACAAGATTTGCCTTAGTCATGGTGTCTGTTCACAGCAGTTAAGCCCTAACTAAGACAGTGCCCAAATGGAAAGCAAGGGTTTCTACCTGTACTTCATCCTAATTCTCCACAGTATCATTGGAGAGCAGGCTGTCCTGTCACTAGAGGTGAAGGCTCAGGGGGCCAGAATGTAAGCCTGCCCTGGTCTAACAAAAATAAGACTGAAGGGCCTAGGGTATCCTATACTACCTTAGACCTGACACCTAATGTCTCTCTGTAAATCCAGGGTAACCACACAGTGGTGCGATGAGACAAATTTCTTAGTAGGTAGTAGTGCTGTCAGTCATCCTCTCATCCTGGTCCTCCCTTGTCCAGTAGTACCCTGTGATGAGAGTCTCTGGAAAGTCCACGACTCAATATTTTATCTGCTCTCTCAATTTCAAGGACACTGGGAAGCTGTCCTTCTTCTACATGCCTTCCGGAGAGTACCAGGGAGCACCCTTCTGGGATCACCATTCTTATGCCCCTAGGATAGGACCTCATTCTCCACTTAATGGAAACTAAACTCAATCCTAGGGTAAGGGATATCCACAAGGGCTGATTGGAAAGGCAGTTATAGCCTCGCCTATTAAAATCCATTGAAGAGGCCTGGAGATGTGGCTCAACGGTTAAGAGCACTGACTGCTCTTCCAGAGGTCCTGAGTTCAAGTCCCAGCAGCCACATGGTGGCTCACAACCATCTGTAATGGGATCTGGTGCCCTCTTCTGGTGTGTCTGAGAAGAGCAATGGTGGTATACTCATATGTATAAAATAAATAAATAAATCTTTAATTAAAAAAAAAAAATCAAAGAGGCTCGCTGCTAGTTACTTGTCTGACGTGGTGAGGAAATACAGGAGTTTATTTCATCCTACAGCTCCTGAGCCATAAAGTCCAACACGCAAGGAATGCAGCAGCAGTTAGGGCAAACAGGGCAGGAGCGGGGCGCTGGCTGAGAGAGTGAATGGGAAGTGGAAAGAGGGACAATTCCTCCAAGTGACTCACTTCCTCCAGACAGGGTGCACCTTCTAAAAGTTCCACAGCCTTCCCTAACAGTACAACCAGTTGGGGATCGAGAGTTCAGATACAAAGGCCTATGCGGGACACTTTTCATGCAAAACAGTTTCCTTTGGCCATTTGGCTGGTTGTTTGGTTTTTAGAGGGAGGGTTTCTCTGTGTAGCCCTGGCTGTCCTGGAACTCACTCTGTGGATGAGGCTGGTCTCGAACTCAGAGATTTTCCTGCATCTGTCTCCTGAGTGCTGAGATCAATGGCGTGAAACACAACACGTGTTTGTTTGTTGGTTGGTGGGTGGGTTGTTGTTTTGTTGTGACAGGGTTTCACTCTGTAACTCCAACTGTCCTGGCTGTCCTTGAATTCCACTCACAGAGATCTGGCTGCCTCTACAAACAGTTTCCTTTTAATTTCCCTACCAATGACAGTATTCTTTAAACCAGGCACAGCAAGGCTTCACCAAACACAGCCAATGTAAAACAGCAGTTAGTGCCCCTACTCCTGAAACCCCAAATCTAACAGAGAGTGGAGACTGGTCCAAGGCCTCAGACTTATTAATAAAGGTGAAACTCCACCCCTTCAGCCCCAACTTACACACTCTCCTAGCCTAGACCCCAAAGAACCCCGGAATGGTTATTACACTAGACTTACAGGACGCTCCTTTCTGTAAGCCCTCAAGCCCTGAGTCCTCATACCTGTTTGTTATTGAGGCCCCAGCCTCAGATGTTACCCAGACCACCTGGTTGATCCTGCCCCTGGGATTCAAGGACAGTCCCCACCTCTTTGACCTGGCCTTATCTAGGGACCCCGTTGACTTCTTAAACCCTCAAGTCAGGGTCCCCCAATATGTGAATGATCCTTTGTATCCCCACAGAAGATTCCCAGGAAGGAACTGAGTTACTCCTCATCTGACAGGGGACTATAAGGTTTCTAAAATAAAAGTACAGTTGCATTAGCTGTCAATCGAATACTTAGTATTAGCCACCGCTAAAAAGAAAGGGATTCAGTGAGGACTGGGTACAATCTAGCTCTTCCTTCCCATTACAAAAATAAAAAAATAATCAAATAAATTAAACTATTTAGGGGATTTTTTTATGGGGGATTACAAGATTCTTCAGGCTCTGAATTTCAGTATATGGGGAATTTGCCTGGCAATAAAAGAAACCAGCCAATAAAAGAAACCCAGGCAAGGAAAATATAAACCCTCATCAGGGGCCCAGACAGACTTCAGGCCTTCATAAGTAGGTATTCCTTGGAGCCTCAGCTTTGAGATCCCCAACTGGAAATCTCTATGTAACTGAAAGAAAAGAAAGGACTGTGGGGGTTCACTCAACAGCCTGCCTTAGCCGAGAGGTAGATCCCATGAAGAAAGCTCGCATCACACCTGAAGCTGCTCCGTTAATCCCAGGGCAGCTAAATTGACCTTGGGGAAGGATTTGAGTAAACTATCCCCCCCCCCTTCATCTGGAAGAACTGTTTGTTTATTTTAGATTTATTTATTTTATGTATGAGTACACTGTAGCTGTCTTCAGACTCACCAGAAGAGGGCGTTAGATCCCATTACAGATTTCTCTCCAGGTCTGGAAGAACTATTTTATTTATTTATTTATTTATTTATTTATTGTTGTTTTTGGATTTGGTTTTTTCGCGACAGGGTTTCTCTGTATAGCCCTGGCTGTCCTGGAACTCACTCTGTAGACCAGGCTGGCCTCGAACTCAGAAATCCGCCTGTCTCTGCCTCCCAGCGTGCTGGGATTATAGGCATGCGCCACCACCGCCCGGCTAACTTTTTTGCTGTTGTTGTTGTTGTTGTTGCTTTGTTTTGTTTTTTTGTTTTTTGTTTTTTCGAGACAGAGTTTCTCTGTGTAGCCCTGGCTGTGCTGGAACTCACTTTGTAGACCAGGCTGGCCTCAAACTCAGAAATCCACCTGCCTCTGCCTCCCAAGTGCTGGGATTAAAGACGTGTGCCACCCGGAAGAACTATTTAAATCCAAAGGGAGGTGCTGACCAGCTCATAACGGTCTCACGGAACATCAGGTTTTACTCTTGGAAGGCTCAGCTGTTCAAATAAAAATCTACTTCCTTAACCCTGTTACCTTCCTCTGAGAAGAAGGTAAGTCCAAACATGAGGCTGGACAGATGGATCAGCAGGGTGAGAGTTTTTGTTGCTCTTGCAGAGGACCTGGGCACAGTGCCCAGCACCCCCTTGGTGGATCCCATCTGTCTATAACTCTAGTTCAGGATAGCCGGTGCCCTGTCTGATCTCCATGAGCACCAGGCACTCACAGCATGTTGTGCACATGCATATATGCAAGCAAAACTGTCATACACATAAAATAATAAATAAATTTATTATAACAAAGAAAGGAGGAAAGAAGGAAGAGAGAAAGAAAGAAAGAAGAAGAAAGGAAGGAAGGAAGGAAGAAGAAAAAAGAAAGATGGAGGGAGCGAGGGAGGAGGAAAGGAAGAGCAAGCCAGGCAGTAGCGCACACGCCTTTCTTTAATCCCAGCACTTGGGAGGCAAAGGTAGGCGCATCTCTAAGGTCAAGGCTGGCCTGGTCTACAGAATGAGTTCCAGAACAGCCAGGGCTACACAGAGAGACTGTCTTAACAACAAAACCACAAATAAGTAAGTAAGTAAATAATAAAATTTGAAAAAGAAATAAACACGCACACACATACACACACACAGACATGCAATCACACAAAACTAATAAATGCAAAAAAATAAAATAAAAAATTCAAAGTCCTGCTGGGCGGTGGTGGCACACGCCTTTAATCCCAGCACTCAGGAGGCAGAGGCAGGTGGATTTCTGAGTTCGAGGCCAGCCTGGTCTACAGAGTGAGTTCCAGGACAGCCGGGGCTATACAGAGAAACCCTGTCTCAAAAAACCTAAAAAAAAAAAGTTGTAGATGGAACTGTCACATTAGCTTGATTCTACAGATTGCTTCTTCCAGCCTCAGATAGATAGGAAAATGAACTTATTTAATGTGTGTGTTTTTGTGTCTGTGCACCGTGTACATGCAATTCCAGGAGAGGCCAGAAGAGGGCAGCAGATCCCAGGGACTAGAGTTATTGATAGTATTGAGCTACCAAGTTGGTGCTGGGAATCAAACCACAGTGCTCTTCACCACTGAGCCAAATCTTCTGCTCCAGAGGGAAAAAACAA
Source organism: Apodemus sylvaticus (assembly GCF_947179515.1). NCBI lineage: Eukaryota > Metazoa > Chordata > Mammalia > Rodentia > Muridae > Apodemus > Apodemus sylvaticus. The sequence continues at coordinate 20,375,944 of NC_067481.1, forward strand.
AGGATCTTCCATTGGGCTTTTCATCTGGGCAAGGATGGGCGCATACAGTTTCCAAAAAGAGGATTTGTATTATGGAAGCCATCAACCAGATAGTGCTGGTAACATACCAGTAAATAATCCTGACACTGTGGCAGAGCTCTCCAAAATACAAAAGACAAGATTCCCCACCAACATGCCCTAAAGTTGGGACATCCACTTCCCCTCAGTGTGGGCAGACGCTGTCCCCTGTAGGACAGACAGAGAAGGTCTCTGAGGTAGTGTAAGCCTTTTGGTTTTTATAGATTATTTTATTTTATTAGGTATGGGGGTGTTTGACCTGCATTATATCGGTGTATTTTATACATGCAGTGCCCATAGAGGCCAAAAGAGGCCATTGGATCTCTGGAACTGGACTTGACAGTTGTGAGCTGCCAGGTGGGTGCTGGGAATTGAACCTGAGTCCCCTGGGAGAACAACCAGTGAGTGTTCTTAACCACTGAGCCAACTCTCTTGACTAGACAGAGATCCTCCTGTCTCTGCCTCCCAAGTGCTGGGATTAAAGTTGTACACCCACTATGCTCAGCCCATGGCACAGTCCAAATCTTAGTTCATAAAATTGTCCAGAAGTGTGTGAACTGCTTACAGAGCATTCAAAGTAATAATGGGTGGGCCTTCAAGGCCTCACTGATGGAAGAGGAGGTATCAATTGCCCTAGAAATTCAACTGAATCTCTGTGGTGTCTGGAGGGCAAGACAGAGGGAGGGAATAGCTCCTTTAATTTTAAATCAATCAATCAATCGAAGGATGCTATCTCAAGAAATTGGCCTCCTAAATTTCTTTTCCCCTGAATGTCTCTTTTTTCCTTGGCCTTGGTCTGAATTAGAAATGTTCCTTAATACCCAGTTCTCAAGTCTTACAGGATCCTCTATGGATCCCTTCCTTAGTAAAGACTTCACTTTAGACACAATTTATGTGCTGGGTTGTGGTAACGCATGCTTCTGATTCCAGGCAGGTAGATCTCTGAGTTAGAGGTCAACCTGGTCCTCATAGTGAGTTCCGGGACAGCCAGGGCTAGACAGAGAAACCCATCTTGGAAAAACAACAAACAAAAAGCAAAGCACAACAAAACCAAACCTATATCAACCCCACCCCACCCCCCAAAAAAGAATTTTTTTTCTTACCTGTCATCTTCACTACACTTCACAGCCTCGCCCAAGTCCCTCGGTCCACCCAGGCTCTCTATTCAGACTTCTGAAGCTCGACCTCTGAGCCTAAATGTGGTCCTTCCTGGCATAGGTCACTCAGTGACAAAAGGCGACATTAATCTTCTTCCTCAAAGGGTTGCAAAGGTCAGACAAAGTGGTCACTTCATTTGATGGACGCCCAACCCTCCCCTGCCACGTTTGTTTTCCCTCCATCGCCTGGGTCAGGAAGAAACCGTTGGAGAGGGGATGTTTCCCAGGGAGAGGTGCAGGTACACAGATCTCTAAACTCTGAAGTCACCGGGAAGGGAGGCTTGGGGTTTCAGATTGCCTTCCCCCAGGGCAAGGTCACCCCCAGATAACCCTTGAGGAATTCTTTGGCCTAGGGGTTGCAGGATAGAATAACAAACCCATTGCTGGGTTAAAGTAAAACTTGGCAGACTTCAGTTCAGGAGATTGTGACTTCTTTGAAGCTGGGGCCGAACCAGTCACACCCAGGCAATTCTGTCTTTGCTCAGTCTACCCCCTAAATGCCCAGGAGAGGGAGGATGTCAGGGAGGATGCAAAGATCTCAGCCCTGACTGTTGCTCCCATGCTGGGAGAGGCCTTGAAGTACTGAGAGAGCAAGAGTTGCACTCAGAACACGCAGGGCAGAGCCTAGGGTCCTACTTGTGGTTGGAAGTCAGCAGAAGAGAATGGACACCCCTCTTCTCCCCACAGCTGGTGCACTGGGGATCCTCCTCCCTATCACAGGCCTTCCCTCAGCCAGCCTGCTGAGTCTGGAATGAGAGGAATCTGAACTACAAACAGACCTCTTGGCGGCTTCCCCAACTTTTCTCCAGCCACTCCTAGGCTGCTGACTTCCAGGCAAGACTGAAAGGGGCCTAGGTGGGAAGACCCCACACAGAGACTCTAGAGGAACAGGGGTGCAGAAGTAAGACTCGGGAGGGCAGAGAGACAGGCGGTACAAGCTTTGTAGGTTGGGTCTCCCTTTAAGATCTAAACAGCCTGGAACTCACAATTCTTGGCAATCCTCCTGTCTCGGCTTTCCCAAGTCCTGGAGTTGTAGATGTGAACCAGCTTGAAGAAAGAATTCACATTTTCCAAACCAAAAATCAAAACCATTACAAGTCAACGTGCTGGAGTCATAGGATTAGGGATTTGAAACCAAGCCCACTCTAGAACGATTCAAGCTGTCAAGTCTCCATCCCAGGGTTGACAAGCAATTAGTATTACATCCTAGAAAGAAAGGACCTTTGTCCCAGATCTTGCCACCCCTCTGCCTGGCTCCTTTTCTCCCAAAGGCTGAGCTCTCCTGGTGCTATCTGGACAGCATTATGGCCTGCGAATACCCTGATAAGGATGGAAGAACCAGAAAAAGTGAAGATTGGTCTTTTAAAACCATAAAAGAGCCAGAGGCCGCTTCTGCCTGCTACTCATCCCCAGACCCCAGGGTCTTCCCACAGTCTCTGTTGTTTCCTCTCTGAACCACGTGGAACTTTGGTGCGATTTAGCCAGGGCTATCTGCGCCATGAGATGCCCAGGCATCGCACTAGAAGGGTGACCCTGGGGAGAGGACCCGGGAACAGAAGAGAGGCAGCCAGCCAGCCCGGAGCAGGAAGCCGCTAGAGGCAAGGTGACCTCTTTCCAAGGGCAGTTCTCTCCAGCTTGTATAACATAGCTCCTGCCAAGGGTGGTATAGAAAGGCTCAGAGCCCACAGCAGGCCGGGGAAGGCCATTGAAAAGGGAGCTTAAGGGCTTCCTGCTGCGTGAGATGGATTAGAGGCCTGCGGGGAGTGAGTCCAGCAGGGAGAAAAGGCACTGGCCAGATGCCAGAGCCCCTTGGCCAAAGACACTCTGAGACGGAAGAATCCCTGGGTTTCTGGCGGGCTGGAAGTCCGCATCTTCCACCTGGCAGAGGGGCCCAGACGGAGTGACATATGGTGATGAGGAGACCGACCAAAGGGCACCAAAATTGAGGAAGGAAAAGGAGCCCTGCTTGAGTGAACTAGTGGGCATCACACAGGAAAATAAACAACCTCCCCAGTGATTTAATCCCAGTCTCCCTGAGCAATTGAACTGCGTCTATTCTCCAGGGCTGGTTCCCTCCCGGCCTCTGCTTCTCTGGTCCATAGGATGGGAGCTGAGGCCGCACTGGGAGCAGGATAAGAGATGGAATCCTGTTTTGTATTATTTTGTTTGGAGACTGGGCTTCTCTATGTAGACCAGGCTGGCCTGAAACTCACTCTGCAGGCCAGGTCGGCTTTGAATTCACAAAGCTCCCCAGGGATTCTCCTAAAGCTGGACTTAAAGGGACGCGCCGCCATTCCTGACGCGCCGCCGTTCCTGGTTCTGTGTGGTGCTGGAGAGCAAACTTGGAGATTTATGAGTGCCGGGCAAGCACTGACCAACTGAGCTACACTGGCACCCTGTGTACCTTTCTATCTTCACAAGAGTCTCACTGGGTTGCCCTGGCTAACCTAGAACTCATGCAGACCATGCAAGCCATGAACTCACAGAGATCCTTCTGTCTCTACCTCCTGAGTTCCCGACTGCTACAGCTATGGACTATGATCTTAACAACGCATGGGGTAGGCTTCTAACAAGCAGATAAAGCAAGAGAATCAGAAATTAGAGGCTACACGGTGAGAACCTAACGCAGAACAAAAATTGAACCATCAATCATTTGGAAGGCTATATGGCCCCAGGGCCAGGGACCGGAAGCCTCAGTATCGCGGTTATTATTTTTTTGATTGTTATTTTTTAGTGAGACTAGGGTCTCACTAAGTTGCCTCGGCAGGCCTCTGTCTACTAGGCCAAAGGATCCTTTTGCTCCAGTCCTCCTAGTATCTGGGATTTATGTGTTTGCAGCTCAAGTCCAGTGTTTAGAGCAAAGATATCTCCTCTGATAAGCTGTTAGGAAGCCGGGCTAAAATCCTGTCCCCGCCCCATCTCCCGGGGACAAACAGGGAGAGTCTACTTCTCGGAGGAGAAAGACTCAGGCAACTAGATAACACGTGGGCGACCCCTGAGGACATCCTTCGGGGAGAAGGGGCTTCGGTGATGAATCCTCCAAGCGCAGGATGTCCCGGGATCAGAGCTGCCCTGTCTCCCAACTCACTGGGCCAGCCCCTTCCTTTGTGCTCAGTTCTTTCCCACAGTCCAGCAAGGGGGGTGCTAGGATCCCAGGCCCACCCCTCCTGCTGGGCAGCACCCCACCAACCCCCACATAAAAAAGCTTGAGGGGGGCGGGGAGGAGGGGGCGTCCTCACTCCGAGGAGGCCTCGGCACCCTTCTCCCTTTCTGGGGAACAAGAAACTTGCCAAAGGCTTGGGCCCCTTCCCCAGCCCCGGCCCCAGCTCTGCTTCCCCCAGACAAAAAGCTGCTTTACATGAGAAGAGCAGGCTGGCCGGGCCTTACCCGGGCACTCAAAGAGGCGGCAGGCCCGGACAGCCCGGGCTGCCCCTTCCCCCACGCCGAGGGCCTCGTTTAGTTGTAATTAGCAATTCTTTGCATACGCCCCTCAAGGCTGGAAGGGCGCGGGGTCCTCACCCCCTAATTCCAGCCTTCAACCTTCCGGAGTCTCTCTGGACCTCTCCTCTTCTCTTCCCTGCCCTGCTCTTTCATGGCGAGACACGGGTCTTCCTAGGAGTTCTCCAAAGAAGGGAGCACGCAGAGGAGTCAAATCGAGAACTGGGGTGAGGGGTGGGGAAGATGAGGGAGGGCCGGGCTGGCTCAAGCTGGAGGACCCCAAAGCAAACCCCACACTGCAGCAACCCTCCTCCCTCGTGAGGCCAATCCCCTCTCCAAATCAGCTTTTGGATGTGGTGGAAGAAACCACCCAAGGAAAAGAGGTTTTTAGTAAGAGACCCAGTGGGGAGGTGGTGGGGAGGAGGGAGGGTGGGGAGGAGGGAGGAGGCCGCCCGTGGGAGAAGCTGGGGACTCATCAGCTTTTCTCTCCTCCTTCTGTGCTTGAAAGACAGGGTAGGGTGGGCCAGGCTGGGAGGATGAAAGCAGACGATAGGATCCCGCATCCTTTTTAGGCTCACGCCCAATCTAGCGGGAGGAGAGCGAGGACGAGGGACTGTCTCGCTGGGTGGGTCTGCAAGCCTTGGACACACACCGCTGCCTCCCTTCTAGGTTTTTCCCCTCTTGCCCTCCAAGTCCCTGATCGGTTTCTCTTGTCTCCACTAGGGGGAGCCCGCGGCACGGTGGGAACTTCGCAGGCCTGCAGGAGGGCGTCCGTAGTCGCTGGGGCAGAGACGGTGTCCGCTGGGAGGGGGAATCCTTCCTGTGTTCTCAGGGAATTCTCAGGCCTTCAAGGTCTTTGTGAGGAGTGGAGCGAGGTATACAACACTCTGTGGTCCTGTTGGTCAGTTAAGGGGTGTGTCGGGACGGGACGGGGGGGGGGGCGGGCGGGGGCGGGGCTGAGCCTCCGTGAGTTCATATCAGCCTGCAGTACAGTTTTGTGGGAGAAGTCAGGGGTTCCTGGTTGAGGTCCTTCCAAAGGGTTCTTAGAATTTATAATAGGAATAAGGGCAGGGCTGACTTTGAGGCCCAGCAGGAACCCCATGGAGATGGGATGGCCTATTTTGGTGGGCATCGTGTAGGTTCAGGAAACAAAAAAGAGAGGTCTGGCTGCTTTGGGGAAGAGGGCTTTTTTTGTTTGTTTGTTTTTTTGTTTTTTGTTTTTTGTTTGTTTCGAGACAGGGTTTCTCTGTGTATCCCTGGCTGTCCTGGAACTCACTCTATAGACCAGACTGGCCTGGAACTCAGAGATCCGCCTGCCTCTGCCTCCTAAGTGCTGGGATTAAAGGCCTGCGCCACCACTACCCAGCATGCTGTCAAATTTGATGATTAGAAGTTGATCCAGCTGGGCAGTGGTGGCGCACACCTGTAATCCCAGCACTTGGGAGGCAGAGGCAGGCAGATTTCTGAGTTCGAGGCCAGCCTGGTCTACAGAGTGAGCTCCAGGACAGCCAGGGCTATACAAGCCAAAAAAAAAAAAAGAAGAAGTTGATCCCCTGAACCCACACAGTAGGAAAGAACCAGCTCCCACAAGTGTCCTTCAATCTCCATATGTGTGCAGTCGTACACACATGTACCACACATGCACACACACACAAACACACACACACACACACACAAGCCTTTGGGACCTGGTCTCCCATATCAGAAACAACACAACTGCAGCTCTACTCGCAGAGAAGAGGTGGGTGAGGCCCCAGGAAGCCCTTGGAATTCTTTCCTATGTGCTTTAAAGACTCCCTTTCTCTTCAGAAATTCCCAAGCATTGTCTGGGGAAAGAGCTGCGTTGGAAAAAGAAGGAAGATGAGCTCCTAAGAGGTTAGAGTGAGCAGGGGTGAGGGTGGGCAGGGGTGAGGATGGGCAGAGGTAGGGGTGGGCAGAGGTGAGGATGGGCAGAGGTAGGGGTGGGCAGAGGTGAGGGTGGGAAGAGGTGAGGGTGAGCAGGAGTGAGGGTGGGCAAGGGGTGAGGATGGGCAGGGGTGAGGGTGAGCAGAGGTGAGGGTGGGCAGAGGTAGGGGTGGGCAGGGGTGAGGATGGGCAGGCGTGAGGGTGGGCAGAGGTGAGGGTGGGCAGAGGTGAGGGTGGGCAGAGGTGAGGGTGGGCAGAGGTAGGGGTGGGCAGGGGTGAGGATGGGCAGGGGTGAGGGTGAGCAGAGGTGAGGGTGGGCAGAGGTAGGGGTGGGCAGGGGTGAGGATGGGCAGGGGTGAGGGTGGGCAGGGGTGAGGATGGGCAGAGGTAGGGGTGGGAAGAGGCGAGGGTGAGCAGGGGTGAGGGTGGGCAAGGGTGAGGGTGGGCAGGGGTGAGAGTGGGTAGGGGTGAGGATGGGCAGGGATGAGGGTGGGCAGAGGTAAGGGTGAGCAGAGGTGAGGGTGGGCAGAGGTAGGGGTGGGCAGGGGTGAGGATGGGCAGGGGTGAGGGTGGGCAGGGGTGAGGATGGGCAGAGGTAGGGGTGGGAAGAGGCGAGGGTGAGCAGGGGTGAGGGTGGGCAAGGGTGAGGGTGGGCAAGGGTGAGGGTGGGCAGGGGTGAGGATGGGCAGAGGTGAGGATGGGCAGAGGTAGGGGTGGGCAGGGGTGAGGGTGGGCATAGGTCAGGGGTGGTCAGAGGTGAGGAGGTGGAGGAGGAAACCTGTGGAATGGAAGGAAGGCATGCTGGGACTGACGCCCTCACCTTAGGGTGACGGTGAAGCTTCAGTTCCTTCCTTCACACCTGCCCGGGGAGCCCACAGATGTCAGTGCCCCCCTCAGAAGGCCTCGGGGCTTGGGAAACCTCCGTGGCCCCCTGACTCCCCAGAAAGGAGGGGATTTAACGGGGTCGAGCGTGGGGAGCTTTGGGCAGGAAGCAGCTGTAAGGCTACAGGAAGTGCTGTCTGGGGGCTGCTCTCGGGGCTCCTAGGACAGCGCACCCCTCAGCTGCAGTCCCTGCAGGCTGGAAGAAGGACCTGAGGCGGCAGGCCAGCGCTGTCATTCACTGACCTAGTGCGGTGGCCCAGCCTGTCGCTCCCCAGTCCGTGCTGCCAAGACCGGCTAAGGCTGTGTGGCCTCACCAAGTGCCCGGGCATCCAGCTGGCTTTGCTCCTCTCCTTCCTCTGATTCACCACTGCTCTTCTGCGCAGAGCCATATTTGGACTTCTAGAACACCGTGACCTTCGGACAGCGACAGTAGTGTCCTTCCCAGGAGTTCTCTGGTTTTAATATGACATCCTTTCTTTCCTGGTTATTACTCTGTGAACAGCAATGGTTATCTACACAGCACTTACAGGAAGGAGGCACTGACTGTCACTTTCCAAGATCTGCATAGGCTGTACAATAGCACATCGTTTTGATAGAAAGGATTTTAGCACTTGAAGATGTTGATACCCACTTAGTTGCTGGAAGCAGTGATTCTGGATTCCAAGGGATGCCCATATTTGAGTCATCCAGACCTACACTGAGCAGACAGCTCCCAGAGCAACGTTGACTCAGAGAGAAAGAATTCAAGTCACCCGGGACATCTAAAAGATTCTAGTAGCCACATATTCTAACAGAAAAAAGTTAAAACAAGTGAGATGAATCTTAATAATATTTAATCCAGCCGGGCGGTGGTGGCGCACGCCTTTAATCCCAGCACTTGGGAGGCAGAGGCAGGAGGATTTCTGAGTTCGAGGCCAGCCTGGTCTACAGAGTGAGTTCCAGGACAGCCAGGACTACACAGAAAAACTAAATAAATAAATAAATAGTGCTAAATTTGCTTCTTTTTCCCCCTTTTTCCTTCTTTAAACTGTCGTTGGAATTTGGGTTTGCCTCTACGGCACCTCTGTTTGGTCAGTTGTGAACTCATGACTCACATACGACAAGTGGGTAAGATACTGGGCAGCCACTGGTGAGGTGGTGCAGGCCTCTGGTCCCAGCACTGGGGAGGCAGAGGAGGCTTATGAGTTTGAGGTCAGCCTGATCTACATAGACAGTTCCAGGACAGCCAGGGCTACATGGTGGTACCCAATCTCAAAAACAAAACACTATAACAAACAAACAAACAAACAAACCCCTAAGATCTCGTCCAGGGCAACCAGGGCTCGGTGGGGGTGGGGCCGCACTTAGCATTACACAGCAAAGGACCAATCCTCAGCTCCGAGTAAAAGGAGGAGCTGATACAGGAAGCTGTCGGCTAACCTTTGCCCACGTGCTATGACATGTGCACACCTAAGCACATACATTACATATGCAAGGTAATAATAACGTTAAAAAGGGATATTGAGGGAGCTGGAGAGATGGCTCAGGGGTTAAGAGCACACTGACTGCTCTTCCAGAGGTCCTGAGTTCAAATCCCAGCAACCGACCATCCATAATGAGATCTGACTCCCTCTTCTGGAGTGCCTGAAGATAGCTACAGTGTCCTTACATATAATAAATAAATAAATCTTTAAAAAAAAAAAGGGATATTGAGCCAGGCAGTGGTGGCGCATGCCTGTAATCCCAGCACTCTGGGAAGCAGAGGCAGGCGGATTTCTGAGTTCGAGGCCAGCCTGGTCTACAGAGTGAGTTCCAGGACAGCCAGGGCTACACAGAGAAACCCTGTCTTGAAAAAAACAAAAACAAACAAACAAACAAAGGGATATTGAACAATGCGTAGGGCTCATTTGGGTCCGACAAGTCCAGGTACGGAAAATTGTGGGAGGAGCTGGAGAGATGGGTCAGCGGTAAAGAGCATTGGCTGCTCTTTTGAGTATCTGAGCTCACAACCGTCTGCCACTCCAGCTCCAGGGAATCCAATGCCTCTGGCCTCCAAAGATGCCTGCACTTGTGTGTGTGTGTGTGTGTGTGTGTGTGTGTGTGTGTGTGTGCCACATGCAGACACACACAAACACATAATTAAAACTAATAATAAATAAAATATTTTTATTATTGTTTTTTTGTTAGGCTGTGCATACGGTACACACCTTTGATCCCAGCACTTAGGAGGCAGACAGGCAGATCTCTATGATTCTAGGCAAACCTGGTCTAAATAACAAGTCCGGGCTGGCCAAGGCTACATAGTGTGACCCTGCGCCAATAAAATGAAATAACATCAAATCAATTGTTAGGGGCTAGAGAGCTGGTTGAGCAATGAGGAGCACTCTGGCTGCTCTTCCAGAGAACCTGGGCTCCATTCCCAGTATCCACACGGCGGCTCACACCTGTCTGTAACTCCAGTTCCAGAGAATTCGTGTCCTCTTCTGACTTCTGTGATCACTGCAAAAACACAGTACACAGACAAAAACTCACACACATAAAATACTTTTTTGTTGTTTTAAATTAGTGGGCTGGTGAGATGGTTCAGTAGGTAGAGATGTTTGACACCAAGCCTGATGACCTGCTTGCAATCCCTGAGACCCACACAGCAGCAGAAAAGCAATTTCTGGAAGTTGTCCTCTGACCTCCACGCATCCTCTATGGTGTGCATATTCCCCCGTCTCACAAGTAAATGTAATTAAAAAAGAAAAAACTTGTTGGGGGCTGGAGAGATGGCCCAGTGCTTAAGAGCACTGACTGCTCTTCCAGAGATCTTGAGTTCAATTCCCAGCAACCACATGGTGGCTCACAACCATCTGTAATGAGATCTGATGCTCTCTTCTGGTGTACAAAAAGACATGCAAAACACATTTGTACATAAAATACACAAATAAGCCGGGCGGTGGTGGCGCACGCCTGTAATCCCAGCAGTCTGGGAGGCAGAGGCAGACGGATTTCTGAGTTTGAGGCCAGCCTGATCTACAGAGTGTGTTCCAGGATAGCCAGGGCTACCCAGAGAAACCCTCTCTGGAAACAAACAAACAAACAAACAAACAAACAGAAAAACAAACAAATGTTATTGAAAAGCTGGGGCTATATCTTACTGGTATAGTATTTGCCTGAATTTAATCCACAATGCACACAGTGGAAGAAGAAATCGGGCCGTGCAGAACAGTGTTCTGAACATGATAGGCATTTGTGTGTGTGCAGTGCAACACAATAAATTAATTAATTTAAAACACTTAGTGCATATGTGTGTCCGTTGCTGAAGGAGGCCAGTGATGTGTTTTATAAAAAGAGAAAAAGAGCCGGGCAGTGTTGGCGCACACCTGTAATCTCAGCACTCTGGGAGGCAGAGGCAGACGGATTTCTGAGTTCGAGGCCAGCCTGGTTTACAGAGTGAATTTCAGGACAGCCAGGGCTACACAGAGAAACCCTGTCTCTCAAAAAAAAACAAAAACAAAAACAAAAAAAGGGGGGGGTATGGGGAGGGGAGTTTAGAGGGTAGTAGAGGCAGAGAAAGGCAGAGAAAGGCAGAGAGAGAGAGAATGGAAAAGAAGAACAGAGGCCGGGCCATGAGCATGTGGAGAGAGGTGGGGAGGGAGTGGGGAGAGGGGAAAAGCAAGAAAGGAGGAATGCGAGAGGGAGGAGGGGGCAAGCAGCCCTTTTTATAGTGGAGCCACACCTGGCTGTTGCCAGGTAACTGTGGGGCGGAGCTTACCTGGTTATTGCCAGGTAACGGGTGGGGGTGGAGTTTAGACAAGGCTGTAACAGCCAGAGGTGTGAAATCTTCTGTAAGCGATGTAAGGAAAGATATAAGGGGGGCTGGAGAGATGGCTTAGCGGTTAAGAGCACTGACTGCTTTTCCAAAGGTCATAAGTTCAAATACAAGCAACCACATGGTGGCTAACAACCATCTGTAATGAGATCTGATGCCCTCCTCTGGGGTGTCTAAAGATAGCTACAGTGTACTTATATATAATAAATAAATAAATCTTTAAAAAAAAAAAAAAAGGAAAGATATAAGGTAAGTATGGACAGATGTGAGTTGCCATGAGGGAGCTTGAGACCAAACCTGGCTCCTCTTGTAAAAGCAACCAGTACTCTTAACTGCTGAGCCATCTAATAATTAAAATTATTAAATTAAAATTATTAAATAATTTAAAAATTATTTAAAATTTTGTTTAAAAAAAAAAGACTCCACACTGCGTGGCGTTAGAATGTCCCTTAGCTACTCTGTGGCCTTGGAATTTTTTTTTTTTTTTTTGGTTTTTTCGAGACAGGGTTTCTCTGTATAACCCTGGCTATCCTGGAACTCACTCTGTAGACCAGGCTGGCCTCGAACTCAGAAATCCGCCTGCCTCTGCCTCCCGAGTGCTGGGATTACAGGCGTGCGCCACCACCGCCCAGCCTCTGCAGCCTTAACTATGTCGCTTATTAAATGGGCCAGAAACCTCTCAGAGTAATTGAGAGGATAATGTCAAGTGCTTGACGCACAGTATGCGCTCAATAAAGGTTAACTCTCTTCAACTCTGCACGATGGTAATCTCGGTCCCAAAGAACTGTTTGATGAAAGACTGGGAGAAGAGGCTCTTTGTCTTCCAGCAAAGTGAAACCGGAGTAGGCTGGAGGGTGAGCTTGTTCGGAGGAGGGGTAAAGATGGCTGCGCAGAAGGCTGAGACGGAGGTTGAGCCTTGGAAGTTGGAACAGACAGAGAGCAGCATAAGGCTGATGATTCACTGCTGGAATGAGGCTTCTGCGCTTACGAAGAAAGAAGAGAAGAGAAGAGAAGAGAAGAGAAAAGAAAAGAAAAGAAAAGAAAAAAGAAAAATCTAGAAAGCTGAAAACTCCAGCGATCCATCCCTTCACTAAGTGAGGGAGGTGATGTTCACTCCGTAGCAAGCTGCGCGGCGGGGGAAGTTGTTTGCTGAGTGCTTGGAGTAAGAAGTTGGTTGGGACAAAGCGTCTGAAGGGAACGCAGCCCAAGTGCCCCCTCCCCTGGGTTCCCGCCTTCCCTCTCCGCACGCCTCGGAAAAAGGCAGGCTGAGAACCGCATTTTGAGGCCACAGTGCCCTCTGCTGGACTGAGGTCCTAGAGGGCCCCAGCTAGAGCGACGTGGTGCGGGGTGATTCATTCGGGTCCTCATGTGGTCCTTCCCACCCCGCACTCTCTGGGACACCACGCACAATAAATGTGTGCTAAGTAACAGCGGGGCGTGGTGGTGCACGCCGGTGATTTCCTGTACTGGAAGGTGGAGGCAGGAGGCTATATTGGGAATGAGACTTTAAAACACACACACACACACAAAACAACTGAGGCTGGAGAGATGGCTTAGGGGTTAAGAGCGCTGACTGTTTGTCTAGAGGACCTGGATTCGATTCCTAGCAACCACACGGCGGCTCACAACTGTCTAACTCCAAGATCTGACATCCTCACACAGATGTACACACAAGCAAAACACCAACATATATAAAGTAAAAGTAAAGAAATTATTAAAAAAATTAGAAACGCAAGAAATTTGTTCAGCAGATGGTTATTTTTTTGTAATTACTCACAGTTGGTGTCTGTAAATGTAAGCTGTATGACATGCACTTTCCCTTACAGCCTCTTGGAGTTCTGGGGCTGTAGATTAAAGACAATTAGTGGGGCTGGAGAGATGGCTCAGTGGTTAAGAACACTGACTGCTCTGCCAGAGGTCCTGAGTTCAATTCAAGGATCCAAAGACAGCTTCTGAACCGGTGCTCCGGATTCGCCAGGAGCCAAAGCGGTGTGGCCCAAACTCACCGCTCCCTATACTCAATACCATTCTCTTCTACCTGAGGCTAAGTGAACGCTGATGTTCATGAATCTAAACTTTTTACTTCTGGTTCTGACTTTCAAACCATTGGTTTTTGTTGTTGCTGCTGTTGTTGTTGTTTTGGTTTTTTTTTTTTTTTTTTTTTTCTTCGAGACTGGGTTTCTCTGTGTAGCCCTGGATGCCCTGGAACTCACTCTGTACACCAGGCTGGCCTCGAACTCAGAAATCCGCCTGCCTCTGCCTCCCAGAGTGCTGGGATTACAGGCATGTGCCACCACCGCCCAGCTTTTTTTTTAAATGATTAATTAATTAATTAATTAATTTATTTATTTATTTAATGTGAGTAGCTTTAATGTCTGTAGCTGTCTTCAGACACCCCAGAAGAGGGCACCAGATCCCATTACAGATGATTGGGAGCCACCATGTGGTTGCTGGGAATTGAACTCAGGACCTTTGAAAGAACAGTCAGTGCTCTTAACCACTGAGCCATCTCTCCAGCCCTTTTTCTAATTTTTAGGGTTGTTTTTTTAATTATTATTACATTGCTACTGTGTGTGTGTGTGTGTGTGTTGGGGTGTGTGTGCTTGCCACAGCTTATCAGTGGGAGGTCAGAGGACAATTTGTAGGAGTCAGTTCTTTCCTCCCATCATGTGGGTTACAGGGATTAATATATATTAATATAAACAGGGATTACATATATATGTGTATATGTAATGAGTACATATATATAATAAATATATAATATACAATAATATATTATTAATATGTTATATATGTGAGTACATTGTAGCTGTCTTCACACACACCAAAAAAGGGCATCAGGCATCAGATCTCATTACAGATGGTTGTGAGTCACAATGTGGTTGCTGGGAATATGAACTTGGGACCTCTGGAAGAACAGTCAGTGCTTTTAACCCCCTGAGCCGTCTCTCCAGCCTTCCTTTAAACATATCTATGTACAGTATAATTTTGGAAAAAGGTTTCCTGGTCCCAATTACCTTGATGCTGGTGTACAAGAAAACTTATGGCGTGACCATATCGAAACTCTTGCAAAGTCCATGTGACATCTCCCCTGTGGGGGATTATTGACTGAAAAGCAATATTCAAGATGAAGAAGGTCTAGGGAGGAAAAAATTTGGAATAAACACAATAATGTAGGGTATTCGGGTGTGACTCTTCCCTATAGGTAGCAAAGAACGCCACGCTAGTGAACAACACCCACTCCAGCCTTCCGGAAAACAGAGACTCCCCTTCTGTAGAAGAGGCAAGCCTCCGTGCTGAACATTTCTGGTTTTCCTAGTGCCTATCCGTGAGCACAAGGACCTTGCATGCTCTACAAAATTTTATTTGTTTATTTATTTATTCATTCACTCCGTTATTATTATTATTATTTTTTTGAGGCAGCGTCTCACTTTGTACCCCCAGCTGATCTGGAACTCGGTGCAGACTAAACTAGCATCCAACTCAAAGGGAGACACCAGCGTCTGTGCCAGGATTAAAGGTGGGCATCACCACATCCATCTCGCACACACAAACAAAACGCAAGAACAAGAAAACAAAACAAAAACAAAGAACACAGACGCTGGCGGCTCGACTGCTGCGGTACTTGTTAGCGTGTTCTACGGCAGAAGAATTAGAACAGGAAATCCCTGTTTCACACATCAGCCGGGGCAGAAAAGGAGCCGCGAAGGTGACTACACTGCCTCTGGATGGCCAGCAGGAGGCAGCAGCGGGCCCCGGCAGGGCCCTGGGGTCGCGTTTTGGGGTCAGGCCAGAATGTGACTCCCCCAAGCAGAACCCTTTTGGTTCCCCACATCCGAAGCAGAACATGTGGAGGACCTCTCCAACCTTCTCCCTGCATGCAGCTGAGGCAGCAGGCACCTTGTCAAAGCCCAGTTTCCCATCCGGTGGAGCATCTCCAGGCCGCATTCCTTTACCACGGCGTACCAGATTTGAAAGGCCCTCTCAAGACAGTACGCTGGGCGCTTGTGGCTCAAAAATATTAAATTAGTAAAAGAAAACAATAATTTTAAAAAGGAGGCAGGATCTTAGTCTTACAATGACCATACTCCCCTAGGGTAGCCTGACACCCAGGGTGCTGGCCTTGAACTCTCAAGCACAACCCTGCCCCAGCCTCCCAAGCTACTGGGACTACAGGCGTGCGCCACCACGCCCGGCCGACTGGTGCTGCTTATAAGGCGTTCTTAAAGTTCAGACAGGCGCCATAACAGGCGCCAGTTACGTTGTCACGTCCAGATTGATCCTGGAATTGAGTTCTAGGCTGGCCGTGGCCCACATAGCCAGATTGCACAGTGGGTAAATGCTTGCTTCGAAGGTCAGATGACTCAAGAGTTCTGTCCTCCGAGTTCACCAAGGACTCTAGTTCGATCCCAGGGAGCTACATAGTGGTGTGAGAGACCTACAGACAACCACAGACTCCGTAACACCCCACTGTACCCCCACTCCACCCCTGCCCTGCAGGGGACACCCAACCTTAGGAGCGCCGAGATTTATCTCCGAGTTCGAGGCCAGCCTGCTTACAGGACAGCACTGTGCTAGTAAGGGAAACAGTCTCAAAATAAGTAAGAAAAGGGGGTTTTGTTTGTTTGTTTGGTTTTGTTTGGTTTTTCGAGACAGGCTTTCTCTGTATAGCCCTGAACTCAGATATATTCCTGCCTCTGCCTCCCAAGAGATGGGATTAAAGGCCACCACTGCCCAGCTGTTTTTTGTGGGGTTTTTTGTTTTTTTGTTTTTGTTTTTGGTTTTTTTGTTTTTTTTGTTTTTTGTTTTTTGTTTTTTTTTTTTTTTTTGGTTTTTGGATTTGGTTTTTTCGAGACAGGGTTTGTCTGTGTAGCCCTGGCTGTCCTGGAACTCACTCTGTAGACCAGGCTGGCCTCGAACTCAGAAATCCACCTGCCTCTGCCTCCCAGAGTGCTGGGATTACAGGTGTGTGCCACCACTGCCCAGCTTTTTTTTTAAAAAACTAAGAAAGAGGCCAGATGTGGTGTAGTGATGCATGCCTTTAATTTCAGCACTGAGGAGACTGAGGTAGGCAGATCGGATCTCTGTGAATTCAAGACCAGCGTAATCTACAAAGCGAGTTCAGGGACAGCCAGGGCTGTTACACAGAGAAACCCAGTTTTGGGGGTGGGAGGGGAATTATAAATAAATAAGTAGATAAATGAATGATGATGAATAAATAAATAAATAAAATTTATAAAAAATTTGGGGGGTGCAGCTGTTACACAGGAAACTGTCTCCGAAAAAAATGTTTAAGCAAACAAAAAAATTAATCTGGGCTGGAGAGATGGCTCAGCGTTTAAGAGCGGCTGCTTTTCCAGAGGTCCTGAGTTCAATTCCCAGCAACCACATGGCAGTTCACAACCATCTGTAATGGGATCTGATGCCCTCTTCTGGTGTGTCTGAAGACGGTGACAGTATACTCACATACATGAAATAAATAAGTAAAATTTTTTTAAATTAATCTTTTTGTGTTGTTTTGTTTTGTTTTTCAAGACAGGGTTTCTCTGTGTAGCCCTCGCTGTCCTGGAACTCACTCTATAGACCAGGCTGGCCTCGAACTCAGAAATCTGCCTGCCTCTGCCTCTCAAGTGCTGAGATTAAAGGTGTGTGCCACCATTGCCTGGCTCTAAAAAAATTTTTTGCGACAGAATTTCACTGGGGGTCCTGAGGTGTTAGTGTTGGGATCTAAACTCTAGCCCTCTGGAAGAAGAGCAAGCGAGTGCTCTTACCTCCTGAGCCTTCTCCCCAGCCTGAGGAGCTTTCTTAGCTTTTCCTCAGCTGCCAACATCTAATCTATTATCCTCTTGACAAGTTTTTACTGGATCTCCAAGGTAGTATGAATCCTTTAATCCAAGCACTCAGAGGCAGAGGCAGACAGATCTCTGAGGGTCCGAGGCCAGCCTAGTTTCCATAATGAGTTCCAGGGCAGCCAGAGCTACACAGTAAGATCCTGTCTTGAAACAAACAACAAGAACACAGGAGAGAGAGAATCCACACGAGGATTTCTGTGTGGTGGCGCCTTAAGTATATAAAGTGAGCGCAGGCGCTGCTGAGCACGTCACTCCTTCTGAAGGGCCAGGCCACAGTGGCTCTGCTGAGTCTCTGACTGGGAGCATTCAACCCCACTTTATACTCCTAGCTCTCAGTTCAAAATGGCACCTTCTCTGCAATGATCTGGCTGAATTTAAAGCAGGGTCATCTAGTCTTCATCACAAAGCCTGTGTCAGTCTGTCTGTCTGTCTGTCTCTCTCTCTGTGTTTTTTGTTTTTTGTTTTTTGTTTTTGTTTTTACTTTTCCAAGAAAGAATTTCTCTGTGTAGCACCAGCTGTCCTGGGCTCTGTAGACCAGGCTGGCTTTGAACTCACAGAGATCTGCCTCCCTCTGCCTCCCCAGAGCATGGGCCAATAGTAGTCAAGTACTTTTTTTTTTAAGATTTATTTTATTTATATGAGTACGCTGTAGCTGTCTTCAGACACAGCAGAAGAAGGCATTACAGAAGATCCCACTACAGATGGTTGTGAGCCATCATGTGGTTGCTAGGAATTGAACTCAAGACCTCTAGAAGAATAGTTAGTGCTCTTAACCACTGAGCTATCTCTCCAGCCCCCAGCCAAGTACTCTTAACAACTGAGCCATTTCTCTGGCCCCCAACTATCAGGTTAATTTGTCTTATAATATGTTGTTATTGTTGCTGTTATTCCTATTCCTATTCGTGTGTGTGTGTGTGTGTGTGTGTGTGTGTGTGTGTGTGTGTGTGTGTTTTGAGACCAGAAGAGGGTGCTAACTAGAGTTGCAGACATCTATGAGATGCTTCGCTTGTTATATAAATGCTGGGATTGGAACTTTGGTCCTCATGATTGTGCCGCAAGCTACTCTTAGCCACTAAGCCATCTCTCTAGACCTCTCTCCTTTGAGACAGGGTCTTACTATACAGTAAGGGTATAGTCCTGGGTAGCCTGGAACTATGTAAATTAAGATGACATCAAATTCACCAGAGATACACCTGCTTTTGACTTCTGAGATTAAAGCTATGTGCATTACACCCGGAAATGAAAAAATATACATTTTTTCTTTATTTTTCCCCTTCCTTTTTTTGGGGGGGGGGGAGGAGGGATCACAGGGGAGGAAGACTAACATGGAGGACTGGGAGGTGAGCAAGACCGGGTGCATGATGTAAGGTTCCCAAATAGTCAATAAATATAGATAGATGATAGATAGACAGACAGATAGAGATAGAGATAGATAGATAGATAGATAGATAGATAGATAGATAGATAGATAGATAGATCTGGCTGGGCAGTGGTAGTGTAGATTTTATCTCAGCACTCTAGAGACAGATCTTTGAGTGCACAGCCAGCCTGATCTATAGAGCAAGTCCAGGACAGCCAGGGCTACACAGAGAAACCCTGTCTTAAAAACCAAACAAACAAAAAAGATTTACTGGTTCTTTTTTCATGTCTGTCTGCCTGCCTGCCTGCCTGTCTGTCTGTCTGTTTGTGTGGTATATGTGTGCGCGTAAGTGCGGTTGTTTGTGGAGGCCAACAGGAGAGGACAACATATCCTCTGAACAATCATGGCGCTGTTAACCACAGAGCCATTTTATTGGGCCCCTGCCTTCTCTCTTTGGATAAGCGAGATTATTATGGGTAGTTCCAGAGGGTGCTTTTGACAGGATTATATTCTGACACAGTAAAACTGGGAGCCACTAGGTTAGTTCAAGGAGTTTAGGACACTGGTTTTGTTTTCTACAAAGGGGCTTTGGTGAGATTCTTAGAATACAGAAGGTTTACAGCTGAGAGAGGAGAAAGATATTAAGCAAGAAGTTTTAGTTTAGTTTTGGTTTTGAAAAAAGGTTTCTCTATGTAGCCCCAGCCACCCCGGAACCCTGGTCATCCTGGAACTCTCTATGTAGACCAGGCTGGCCTTGAACACTCAGAGATCCACCTGCCTTTGCCTCCCTAGGGCTAGGAGTAAACGCATGAGCCACCGTGCCTGGCTGGCATTAAGCAGATATTAATAAATAGGAATTCTTCATTCACAGTTTGCAAGAGGCTTCAATTAGACCATGAAGTACGGGACCAGGACTACTCTGCCTTTGCAAGCCCCCATAATTTTTTTCTAGTTCTTTTTGTTTTTTGATTTTTGGATTTGGGTTTTTGTTGTTGTTTGTTTGTTTGTTGCCTCCTTAAGACCACCCTGAAGGAGAGTGTACCACTCAGACAATGATAGCTTATTATGTATTAAAAAATGCGGAGGCCTTATGTTAGGCCACACCATGATCCTCAGTACTTTGTTACTTTGTTATATGCGCCTCTTGTCTTCTGTTTAAAGTGAAAGCCTGTCAGGACCCTGGAGACTAACTTCCAGCAGGTGCTGGAACTCTTTACTCCTTCATCTTCCAATGTGGCCACACTGAGTTAATCTTCCTTTTAACTGTGACTGTTTTCTTGACTCAGTGTCTTAATGACCAAACCTAGCTCGTTAGGGGTAGCAGGTCTCACAGTATAGCTGTCCTTATCAGAGGAAAGTTCCAGAGGAAGGTGTCTTCTTATTTTTACCTGGAGGAGTAATGAGAGGAGGCCACCAGAGGCGATGGGTCACCAGGACAGGACCTTCACACGGCTATCAATACTGGAACTGTGGGCTTTTCCACTCATGCCCCAATTCCAGGACTCGGAGGCTTATAATTTATTTAAAAAATGCCTAGGCCATAAGCTAGGCCTGTTCGCATAGCTTGTAACTCATATTAACCTCTGTATACTACTCTATGTCTGCCTCATGGCTGGTTACCTCTCCTCAGTTTCATATGTCTAACTTCCTCTGAGTCTGGGCAGGGAATCTCCATCTTTTCTTTTTAAAGATTGTATTTATTTATTATATGTAAGTACACTGTAGCTGTCTTCAGACACTCCAGAAGAGGGCATCAGATCTTATTACGGATAGTTGTGAGCCACCATGTGGTTGCTGGGATTTGAACTCAGGACCTTCGGAAGAGCAGGCTCTTAACCACTGAGCCATCTCTCCAGCCCCCAGGGGAATCTCCATCTTGACTCTTTCCCAGAATCCTCCTCTCTTGCTGGATATCCCACATTCTAATCCTGCCTCAGTTTATTGGCCATTAACCTTTTATTGACAGGTAATCCTTCCACACAGTACCCAAGAGACTCTCTACCAGGACTTTGCCTGAGGATCTTGGGCCAGTTAATTTTGTTTTTGTTTTGTTTTTCCATCTTGACTGTGGGAAGAAGGATTAACATCAAGGTCAAGGAGAGGATCCTCAATGGAGACCCTGCTTCCCTCACAGTTGTCCATAGGTAAGCAAGTGGGGCATTTCTTTTTTTGATTGATGATTGGTGGATCTGGGCAAGCGGTCCTGGGTTGTATAAGAAAGCAGGCTGAGCAAGCCACAGGCAGCAAGCCAGTAAGCAGCACCCCTCCAAGGCCTCTGTACCAGCCCCCGCCTCCAAGTTTTAGCCTTGAGTTCTTGCCCTGACTCCCTTGCTTGAAGTACGCTGTAAAATGAAATTAACTCTTTCTTCCCCGAGTTGCTTTGGTCGTGGTGTTTATCACAGCAATAGAGACCCAACTCAAAGAGAAGCCAAGGAACACTGCTGAATACACAGGGCCCTGGAAGACAGACAGAGCTTGGGTCCACCATCTCTTCCCTGCTCCCCATAATAAGAAAAAAACAAATGAAAGTTTGAGTCCATAGATATGCGAGACATTTCTACTCCTCTGTCTACAAAACAGTAAAAAAAAAAAAAAAAGTTACCCTTTTATTGTTTTGATTGTCTTTTAAATGTGCATTGGTGAGTTTGCCTGCACGTATGTCTGTGTGAGAGTGTCCCGTGCCCTGCAACTGAAATTATAGATGAGTGCGAGCTGCCTTGTGGGTGCTGGGAGTTGAACCTGGGTCCTCTGCAAGAGCAGCCAGTGCTTTTGACCACTGAGCCATCTATCTCTCCCAGCCACACAATTAAAAGAACTTTAAAAGTAATCTTGAGTTCTAAGTTTCTTCCCATACTTACTGGCCTTCAACTGTTTGGTTTGGTTTGGTTTTAGAGAAAGTCTTACTCTGTAGCCCAGGCTAGCCTGCCTGGAAGTCAGTACTTGTTTCAATGTACAGCGATCTTCCCGCCTCAGTGGGATGTGCTTGCCACAAGACTTGATTAATTCAAGTTCTACTCCCTTTCTTTCTTTTTCTTTTCTTTTTTCTTTCTTCTTTTTCTTTCTTTCTTCTTCTCTTTCTTTCTTTCTTTTCTTTTCTTTTTTTTTTCTTTTTTTGATTTCTTGAGACAGGGTTTCTCTGTGTAGCCCTGGCTGTCCTGGAACTCCCTCTGTAGACCAGGCTGGCCTCAAATTCAGAAATCTGCCTGCCTCTGCCTCCCAAGTGCTGGGATTAAAGGCGCGTGCCACCACTGCTCAGCTTTTTCTTTCTTTCTAAGACAAGGTCTCACCTATGTAGCTCTGGCTAGACTGAAACTTGTTATGTAGACCAGGCTGGACTTAAATTCACAGAGATATGTCTGCTTTTGCTTTCTGGCTGCTAAGACTAAAGCTGTGAGCTACCACAGGCTACAGGCTCTGTTTGTTTTTTTTTTTGTTTTGTTTTTTTTTTTTTTGTTTTTTTTTGTCACTAGCAAATTACTGAGTCCTATAAAATATTTCCTTATGTGGAAAATGTATGAAAACAATTGTTGTCCCTACCTCTGGGTGGCTGTCTTAGTTAGGGTTTTACTGCTGTGAGCAGACACCATGACCAAGGCAACTCTTATAAGCACATTTTTTTTCAGGTTTATTTATTTTTATTTATATTTGTACACTGTAGCCATCTCCAGGCACACTCCAGAAGAGTGCACTGGATCGTCGGATCTCATTACAGATGGTTGTGAGCCACCATGTGGTTGCTGGGATTTGAACTCAGGACCTCTGGAAGATCAGTCAGTGCTCTTAACCCCTGAGCCATCTCACCAGCCCCTAAGGGCAACATTTAATTGGGGCTGGCTTACAGGTTCACAGGTTCAGCCCAGTATCATCAAGGCAGGAACACGGCAGCATCCAGGCAGGCATGGTGCTGAAGGAGCTGAGAGTTCTACATCTTCAACTGAAGGCTGCTAGCAGAATACAGAGTTCTAGGCAGCTAGGGTGAGTCTTAAAGGCAAGGACCACAGTGACACACCTACTCCAACAAGGCCACAACTCCAAATAGTGCCACTCCCTGGGCCAAGCATATTCAAACCATGGCAGTGGCCATAGTCTTTGAGTAGGATAATTCAAGTAAAAAAGCATGAGGGCCAAAGTGATAGCTCAGTGGTTACCAACATCTGCTGCTTTTACAGAGGACTGGGGTTTGGTTCCCAGCACCGCCAATAGTGGCTTGCAATTGCCTGCACTTCCAGTTGCAGTAGATCAGAAGCCCTCTTCTGGCACCCTCCCATTCTACAGACATACGTACTTGGGGGCAAAAACTAACACACATAAAATAAAACAAATCTAACAAATGAGTAGTTGTCTTTCTTTCTTTCTTTCTTTCTTTCTTTCTTTCTTTCTTTCTTCTTAAGCATGGTATCTGGCATAGAGAATAGCGTAGGGGGGTTATTGTGGGGCTGAGTTCATGGTCATCCTTAGCTCCACACTTCCATGTTCTGAGCTGGAGCTTAGCCTGGGATATTCCGGACCCCATCTATACCGAGACAAAAACAAAGACAAAAAGCAAACAGTTAGGCCAGGCGTTGGTGGCGCACGCCTGTAATCCCAGCACTTGGGAGGCAGAGGCAGGTGGATTTCTGAGTTCGAGGCTAACCTGGTCTACAGAGTGATCTCCAGGACAGCCAGAGCTACACAGAGAAACCCTGTCTCGAAAAAAAACCAAATCCAAAAAACCAAAAAAAAAAAAAAAAAAAAAAAAAGTTTAACAGTTGTTCTTTCGGTCAAGTGTGGGGCAATCTGAGTATCAAAATGAATAATAGTGGTGGGTTTGGTTCTTCATTTGCTTGTTGTCTTGAGACAGGGTTTCGCTGAGTAAATCTGGCTGTCCTGGAACTCATTCTGTAGAGTGGGCTGCCCTCGATTTTCAGAGATGTGTTATCTGCCTCTGCCTCCCATGGGCTGGGACTAAAGGTGTGCACCACCACCATCTGGCTCAATGAAATGAGTTGAAATGGCTCTTTTAGTGCCAGCACTTGGAAGGCAGAAGCATAAGATCTCTGTGAGTTCGATGCCAGCTTGGTTTATGTAGTGAGTTCCAGAAGAGTCAAGGCTAGACAGTAAGACCCTATTTCAAAGAAAAACCAACCCCCCCCCCCAAAAAAAAAGATAAGGAAAGGGCCTGGGCATCTGGTGACGCATACCTATAATACCGGCATTGGGGAAGCCGAGAAATTTGAGGCCAGCTGGGGTTATTAGAGAGTACAAGACTAGTCTGGGCTACACAATAAGACTCTTGTCTCAAAAAAAACAAAACCAAACAAAAGCATACAGTGTACCAAAGCCAAACAAAAGAGGACTGGATATGAGCATCTGCAGGTCCACATGATACCCCCCCCCCTCCCCACGAGTTCCTACTGATGAATGTATCAGAATCAGAGTATCTATTTATTTACTGATTGAGATAAGGTCTCATTATGATGCTTCCAAGGCTTGACTGGAATTCCCAGTGTACCCCAGCCCAGCCTTGACTAGTTGTAATCCTCCTGTCTCAGCCTTCCAAAACCAACCAGATTAAAAAGGATAATGAAAGCGGGTCTGCTGATGCATGCCTGGCATCCTGGCATTGGGGAAGCAGAGGATTTGGAGGCCAGCTGGGTGGGGTTAGAGCTGGCTTCGACTCGACTCATCGCTTCATAAGCTTTGCTTATAGTAAATGGTTCATATGAAGGTCATCAATGAATAGCAAAAAACAGGGAGTGAAAAAAGCTGGAAGGGGCTGGGTACGCAGCTCAATCTGCACAGCGCTTGCCGGTGTGTGTGAACGCTTGGGTTTGATTTCCAGCACTACACAAAAGAGGTGTGGTGGGGCACACTCCCAGCTCCCGGGGGGAGATCAGAAGCTTAATATAAACTCACTACATAATGAATTGGAGGCTAGCCTGGGATAGAGGAAATCTTATCTTAAAACATAGCGGACATGAGAGAAGAGAGCACTGGTTCCTCTTCCAGAGGAGCCCAGGTTCAATTCCCAGTGCCCACACAGAGGCTTACAACTGTCTGGGATT
The DNA here is from genome assembly GCF_947179515.1 of Apodemus sylvaticus. Lineage (NCBI taxonomy): Eukaryota > Metazoa > Chordata > Mammalia > Rodentia > Muridae > Apodemus > Apodemus sylvaticus. The sequence goes on from NC_067481.1 coordinate 20,400,435, forward strand.
CCAATTCCAGGGTATCTGATACCCTCTCTGGCCTCCTTTGGTACCAGGCATGAACGTGGTGCAGAGACATATGTAAGGCAAAACATCCACACACATAAAATAAACATTTTAACTTTTATTTATTTATTTTTTTGAGATAGGGTTTCTCTGTGTAACCTTGGCTGTCCTGGAACTCACTCTGTAGACCAGGCTGGCCTTGAACTCAGAAATCCACCTGCCTCTGCCTCCCAAGTGCTGGGATTAAAGTAACTTTTAAAATTTTTATTTATTTTATATATGTGAGTACACTGTCATCGGATCCCATTACAGATGGTTGTGAGCCACCATGTGGTTGCTGGGAACTGAACTCAGGACCTCAGGAAGAGTAGTCGGTGCTCTTAACCACTGAGCCATCTTTCCAGCCCCCAAATTTTATCTTTAAAATAAGCTGTCAGTGTTGGGGCAGGCATGGTGGTGCATGCCTGTGAGCCTAGCAATTGGACAGGAGGATTGTAGGGAATTCAAGGTCATTCTTGTCTACATAGTGACTTTGACATCAATCTAGGGTACAGGAGATCCTATTTCAAAACAAAACATTAACACCAGGAGAGGTAACCAAAGTGAATGGAATAAAATATTTTAATGCCAAAAGTTGTCTTTCTTTCTCTCTCTCTCTTTTTTTAAAGATTCATTTATTTTATTTTATGTCAGGAGGGCTGGAGAAATAGCTCAGCAGTTACAAGCACTGAGTGTTCTTCCAGAAGTCCTGAGTTCAATTCCCAGCAATCACATAGTGACTCACAATCGTCTATAATAGGATCTGATACCCTCTGATACCCTCTTCTGGTGTATGTGGAGACAGCTAATGTACTCATATAAATATTTTATGTCATGACGGCTTGCCTGTGTGCGTCTCTATGTACTTTTCCTCTTTTTTTTTTTTTTTTTTTTGGTTTTTTTTCGAGACAGAGTTTTTCTGTGTAGCCCTGACTGTCCTAGAACTCACTCTGTAGACCAGGCTGGCCTCGAACTCAGAAATCTGCCTGCCTCTGCCTCCCAGAGTGCTGGGATTACAGGCGTTCGTCACCACTGCCCAGCTTCTATATACTTTTGAATAGCAATTTCCTCTGAAAGCCTTCAACCCTTCAGGGAAGCTCCAACAGCTCATGTTGTGAACCGCTGATAAGCTTCAGGAAGTCCCTGAAATGGATGGGTTCACCTCTCTTCCTACAAGCATATATAAGCAGTCAGAACTGCTGAGCATGCTAAGACTGGACCAGATACCTCTTCAGATAGCTGGAAGAGTCCAGGCAAGGCAACCACGTAAATGAGGCTGGGACTGGCCGAGCTGCCTGCATATTATGCAGTGTGCTCCAGGTACCCAGCTTTTGTGACCTGTCAGCCTTACTGGGATAGGCTTGCTTTCAGTATTGCAGCTGTGTACAGTTACCCCTTACCCATACTCCAGTAACTAACCGCAATAAAAAAAAAATCTCATGTATTCACCAAGTTAGACTTGGGAGGTACCTGTACTTTGGTCTGTTCTTGGCTCCTTATCTGGAGTAAGATGCTTATTCATGTCTCCTGAGGAAAAGTGTCACACAGTATGTACAACATGCCTGCAGTCCCTATAGAGGCCAGAAGAGGGCGTCAGATTTCCCGGAACCAGAATCACAGGCTATGTGAGTGCTGGGAATCAAACCTCGGTCTTCTGCAAGAACAGAAAGCGCTCTTAACTGCTAAGCCTTCTTTGCATCCTCTAATATTTCTGTCTTAATCTTCAAATATTCTTTGTGAATGGGGCTACCAGAATGGCAACCTTTCCTATGGGGTATTTGGTCAGAACTGTGATTTTGTGTTGGGGTAATACTCCTTCCATCCCTTTGTGGATAAGGAAGACCTTGCTTCTGTAAGCCAGCTTCCCACTGAGGGCACCTATGATGGTTTGCAGGGAAAATCTGACTCTGACTAGAATACCGGTGTGGTGGTTTGAATAAGAATGGTCCCCATAGCTTTCTCATCGCCCTCGCCTCTTGGCACTCTCCCCTCTCTGCCCCTTGGGCTCTCCTCCCCTCCCCGCCTCCACGTGGTCATGGCCAGCCTCCACTCCTCCACTTCTCTACTCTCTCTCTCTCTTTCTCTCTCTCTCTGCCTTTCTCTCCCTCCACTACACCATTAATTTCCATCCTTTGCCCTGAATAAACTCTATTCTATACCAAAAAAAAAAAAAAAAAAAAAAAAAAAAAAAAAAGAATGGTCCCCATAGCCTCATATATTTGAATGCTTGGCTACCAGGGAGCTGAGCTGGTTGAAAGGATTAGAAGGATTAGGAGGTGTGGTCTTGTCAGAGGGAGTGTGTCACTGGAGGTGGTGTTGAGGTTTCAAAAGCCCAGGTCAGGTCCAGTCTTACCCCCATCTCCCGCCTCCTGCCGTGAGTCAGGATACTGACTCCAGCCTGCGTGGGTTCTCAGATACTGCTCCCGTGCCCACCACCTGCACTCTGTCATGCTTCCTGCCATGATAACAGACTAAACCTCCGCAATTGTAAGCCCCCAATTAAATGCTTTCTAAGAGTTGCCTTAGTTATGGTGTCTCTTCACAACACTAAAACAGTGACTAAGACAGTTGGTTTTCCACAGATCCTCTCATTTCAGTAAATTATCTTCTTCTTGATTAGAGCCGGCGCCTTTAAAATCCATGATCTGCTTGGTGAGCATTTCTAGAGAAAACCTCCAGCTGCTACCTGAGTGAAGAAAATGATTTAGGATCCGACTGCTGTCTCGACTGCCTTGTGACTAGTCCCTTGGACTTTTAGCTCTGTCCACACCTTCACCTTCTCTGGTGCCAGGTGCTAATCCCTGAGGCTTGCTGACTAGGGAGAGCTCCAGAGACCTCATCTTAAAATAAGGTGGAGGGCGCTAGAGTGACGGCTCAGTTGTTTAGATCTGATACATGTACACACACATTCATGCAGGCAAAGCAGTCTCACAAGTTAAACAAGCCCCGCCCGCCTGCCCGCCCCACCGCCCTGAGAAAACATTAAAGAAATAAGATCTGGAGAGATGGCTAAGCAGTTAAAAGCACTTGTTCACATGCAGAGCCCCTGGAATTGTTTCTAGCACGGACATGGTGGTTCTTCATTGTCAGTAACTCTGGTTTCAGGGGATCCAACGACTCCAAACGTTAACATATTTATGGGGGTGGGGGTGAGGAGGAAAACAGTAAGAAAAAATGTCAAGCTCTTGGTAGCCACGTGTTTAAGGTTCTCTCTTCTCCAAGGGTGTGGATCCTTTGTTATGCCTCGATTTATTGGTAGCATTAAGATAGGTCGTTCTTTTCATTAGTTTTCCCCCTCTTGTAGTTTCACTTAATTTTGTTGTTTGAAGCAAGGTCTTATTTAGCCCAGGCTAGCTTTGAACTCCCTATGTAGCCAAGGATAAGCTTGACTTAATCGTCCCTCAGCCTCAAGCAGGGCTATACCTAGGTTTAGACACTCGTTAATAGTTACAGTTACAACTATTAGGTCATTTTATTGGTCATCTGACTTCCTGCCTGAAATGGAAGCCTTTTGAGAAAAGAGATTTTTTTTTCTTTTCTTTTCTTTTTTGCTACCTCATAAGTAATGCTATTATGTTTCAATTTTTAAAATACCCTCCTTGGACTTCGGAGGCGATCCTCTACTACACAGAGAGCTACAGGAAACCCTGTCAACAAAACAAAAAGAAACAAAAAAGCCACTTAAAAGTACTCTCGTTGTAAAGTCACATCTCACGCTACTGTATAGTATTATACTGTATATTATTACAAGTACAGGATGGGCTTGACCGTAAATAAGAGCATAAGAAAGAAAGACTTCTAAACACTGTTAAGGGAGCAAGTGGACACTCCCCAGCTCCACACATGCCCTGCCCTGCAGATATTTCCCTCCGGAAGCGCTTGCAGTGCTCCAGCACAAGGGCGCATGCGCGGCCCGTTGGGGTCGCTCGGGGCCGGGCCTGAAACCGAGCGGTGAGGGGAAGGTTCCGCTTCCAGGCCTGCAAGGCGCCTGCGCCTTCGGGATTCCCGTCGCACGCATTCTTGTTCCCTCCTTCCCATCACCCCCGCTCCAACATCCTCATCCCCCCCCCCCCACTGCCAGCTGCGCGCGCCCGGTGGGCGTGGGAGGAGGCGTGGAAACAGGGAGGGGGCGGGTGTCGCGGGAGGGAAGGAGCGAACCGGAGAGCGTCGTCCTTAGGAGGAGTGAAGGCGGCAAAATGGCGGACCGCTTCTCCCGCTTCAACGAGGACAGAGACTTTCAGGTAAACACGGGCGTCGCCGAGGACCCCCCCACCCCCGGAGACCTCGCAGCGAGCCCGGGGCCGCCTCCCTCCGGTTCTCCCCGCTCTCTTTCCTTCTGCTCTGCGCTCCGCCTTGCAAGCCGGTTCTCTTTTCTGCCTCCCATTTCTCTAGGGGCCTCCCGGGCTGAGATGAGGCCGCGTCTCCGGCTTCATCCCTATTCACGTCGCCTCTTAAACTCGGGGTTCCTCCTAGTTGCCTCTGGCTTTCCGCTCCCCAGCCTGGCGCTTTGTGGGGGCTGCGCTTTGGTTGTCTCGGGGCCTGTGCAGGCGCAGGGCTGGCCCCCAGGGGAGAGGGCTAGGTTGGGAGGGCTTGGGCCAGCGGTTTTCTGGCCAGGGCTATGGAACCCTTGGATTTTGCTCGTCCCGATCATCCTGGGAATCTTCTCTCCGTTTTCTCATTGTGATGAACAAACCCTTTATCGCCAGTCTAGCCTAGTCTTCACCCTGGAAAAGGGTACCCATACTTATCAAAGACGCCTTTTTGTTGAGGCGAGCCATTGAGCTTTCTCTGTGCATAAATAACTGCTGTTGTTTACTGGCTGTTAATTGGGTTGGGAAACTGTAAGGTCTAGGTCTGTGGACTGGTGTAAACTTAACTTCGAGACCTACCGAGATTTATAAAGAAGCATAATCGTGGCCTTTCCTAGCCGGAGATAACATGTCCCTAAACCTTGATTATTTTCTTCATTTGCAAATGTTGATCTGGGATGTCCTTGGGATGGCGGGCATTAAAGAAAAAAAAAACAAACAACAGCAACAAAAACAAAAAACAACAAAGGCGGAATTAGAATAATTCGGCTTTTAGTCTTTGAAATTGTTACTGCAGAAATAGTTGGAGACAATAAAGGATTTAGTAGCCTTTGGCCATTTCTAGATAAAATACATCCTCTGTTGAAAATCACTGCATTACTACCGCATCTCCTGGCAACAGCAATTTAGGTCAAGGGATGAGGCTCAGAACTCAAGTTTTTATATTCCTTTGAGCTTACTCAAGGCAATTAGAAGGGTTTGAATTCTTGAAGATGATTGGGTTGATAAATAGACAAAGCAATTTCAACTGGTTTAAAATCAACACTATTTTTAATAATCTTATGTGTAAATGCTATGAGAAGTTTTGCAGCAGTAAGGGATTTGGGAGTTAAAAGCCTTGTGGTCATGTGTCTGCTGTGTATGTAAGCTGCAGCGCGACACAGCATCCCAAGGTGTTTTAAGGATTTACCTCAGGTCCACCCAAGTTTGAGGGTTTGGAGTTTCAGTTTGGACGTTTGATCCTGAGAAGGAAGGCTGTCTGTCTTTCTCTCTTTCCCTTTCTTCTTCCTTCCTTTTTCTTTCTGTTTTTTCTTTTTTCCTATAGCAAGCCCTATGAAGCACATATAAAGTATGTAAGCTTTTTTACTAATTTTTATTAATTTAAAATTATTTAGGAGAGATACTGATGATGAAAACCTTGGAATGCTTTTCAGAGAATTTCAAGGTGACCTAATAAAATTAAAAACAGACAGTTTTGAGGAAAAATGACCCTCAACTATTTCAGCAGGCTCAAATGGGATTTTGAATGAAGATATTGAAAAATGGCCATTAGGATGTGAGTGTTGTCTTTTGGAAACTAAGCAGGGAAACTCTTTGATGCTTTAGTTGAGGTAATATAAAATCTGATTTATACGCTAATGAAATGGCTCAGTGGGTAAAAAGCCTTTGGCCCACAAGCCTGAGAACCTCAGTTTGATCCCTGGAAGGTAGAAGAAAAGATCCAACTCCAAAAAGTTGTCTTCTGACCCCAATGTGTATGTCCCTCACATAATATACACAATAATAAAAAATTAAAAAAAAATAATAAAAGTAACATCCTTAGAGGTAGCTTAGGGAGTTTGCCATCAAATCTGACCTGAGTTAGCTCCTGGGGATCCACAAGGTGGAAGGAAAAAACCAAATCAGTTCCCCAGAGTTGGCCTCTGGCAGCCCCCATGAAGTAAATATAATAAAAAGTTTTTAAAACCAAAAATAGATCCTTTGAGCTCTTTGATGTTAGTGCGTGCATTTTAATTGCATTTTCTGCACTTGCTCTGACATAACCCACTTAAAATTCTGAATGCCCTAGTATTTTGCATAAAGGGCATTGGAAATGGAAAAATTGTTTTGAAAGCATGTCTTAATATATTCCATACTAGCTAGCACTAGCCTCAAGTCTGCAATATAGCCAGCGATGACTTTGAATGTCTGATTCCCTTCCTCAGCCTCCAAGGTCTGATTGCAGGTGTGGTCTTTCATAACCAGGAGTTTGCAGATGACACTATCTAGCACTCTTAACCCACTGAGTTAAATCACCAATTCAGAAGTGGAATTACTATATTTTGAATTATGTTCTATTTACTTATGTATTAATTTCTGTTTGTGTGTAGGTAGGTGTGTGGCAGGTTCTCAACTACTAGTTACGTTCCCAGTCCCTTTTATAAATTATTGTGTTATCGTTTCTAAAAAACATGCCTTTAAAAATATTTAAGATGGGCTGGAGAGATGGCTCAGTGGTTAAGAGCACTGACTGCTCTTCTAAAGATCCTGAGTTCAAATCCCAGCAACCACATGGTGGTTCACAACCATCTGTAATGAGATCTGATGCCCTCTTCTGGGGTTGTTTGAAGATAGCTACAGTGTACTTACATATAATAAATAAATAAATCTTTAAAAAAATTATTTAAGGGCTGAAGCTATAATATGTTCAGTGGTAGAGTAGTCCCCTAATATGTGAAGGATTTGATCCTTAGCATCATGGTAGTAATAATAGTAACAAAAAATAATAAAATGGGAATAGTTAATATATTTATCTCTAGATGGTTTAATTAAAGAAAAAGAAAATACTGATCAACTGTCAGAACTGTCCTTTGGTTTAGAGCCAGCCATTGACTAGGGAATGAAACTGGAAGATGCTCTTTGAGTAATATATCTGTATGTTTTCAAGTTTAGATTACTGAATTTAAATGTAGCGCATGCTTGCTACAGTGCATGTGTGAAGGTAAGGTCAGGTCCGGACTTTATAGTTAGTGATCTTCCACCTTTCTGAGAACTTTGGGGTTGAACTCAGGGAGTCTAGCTTGCCTGGCCAGTGCCTTTACCTGCTCAACTATCTTGCTGCCTGGTGGTTTTTGTTTGTTTGTTTGTTTGTTTGTTTTTGTTTTTTGTTTTTTTGACTCACTAGCAGTCATATCTGTTGTTTGTTTGTTTATTTATCGTGGCTTCAGACTCACTAGCTGAGTAGTATTGAACGTCTAATTCTTCTACCTGTCAAATGCTGGGATTATAGGCACGTGCCACTGTGGCCCCTTGTTCAGATTGAACCCTGGGCCTTGTTTGAGCAAGACTAACACTACCAGCTGAGCTGTATCTCTAGCCCGGATTTTATATTTTATACAAGTATAATTGAATCATGAATTATGAAGGGTAGATTTCTAGGCCACACAAATAAGTGGCCTTTTTGACAGGCAATACAATTACAATTTTTCTCTGTTCTGTTTTCCAGATCTGTATCTTGTTTTTCAAGGGCTTATGCACAGGCTTCTGACCAAGTTTCACTTATCATAAAGGATACATTGTTATGTTTCAGTTTTAGACATTTTCCCCTCTGCTCTCTTCCATTGACTGTGTTTCCCACCCCCCAGGATCAGGGCCTGGATCTCAAGTAGCAAAAACTGGCCTCAAATACACTGTAGCCCAGGATGGCCTTGAACTAATTCTGCCTATGCTGCCAGAGTGCTGGGATTACAGATGGCCAGCATGCGCCACTACCCCCAACCCTCTTTATTTTTTATTTTCAGACCGGGTCTTACCTAGGCTAGCCTTTAATTGTTCTGTTGTCTCAGCGGGTCCTGTTTGAATTTGCAGTCCTCCTGCCTCAGCCTCCAAATGACTGGGATTGCAGGCCCGCACTACAATCCTTGGTTTTAGGTGGGCAGTGTTGGGAACTGAGGCAAGTGCTGCACAACTGTAGCTTTTCACAGTGGCATTTTATCTTTGGAAGCCTTGGTGATCTAGACTGATATGTGTTTGTCTAATAGAACAACCTTTAATGACCTCACCTTCTTTTTCTTTTTTTTCTTTTTTTTTTTTTTGGTTTTTTGGTTTTTTGAAACAGGGTTTCTCTGTGTAGCCCTGGCTGTCCTGGAACTCACTCTGTAGTGAGGTCCAGTCTGGCTTCGAACTCAGAAATCCGCCTGCCTCTGCCTCCCAAGTGCAGGGACTAAAGGCTTGCACCACCACTGCCCAGCATGACCTTACTTTCTGAGTGAGACATCACCTCTTTCTGCATTTACAAAATAAGACATTTGTTCACAGATCCAAGTTTTACATAAATTAATGAAAAATATATAATTTAATTTACAATAAGATAACATTTTGGATTTAAGATTCATTAAAATTTTAGCTATACATGATATGCAGCTGTAAAGTGCTGTTAAGCTTAGCATTTTGTGGTTGTGCAACTTTTAATGGTGATGTGGCTAAATACTAGTGATCAAGTATTCTTTAGTATTTGTATCCAAGAAGACTAATGGTTCTTGTTATGTGCATTAGATTTTTAATGAAAAAAAGGTTACAGCAATAGATAGGAAGGTGAAAATAAAATACCTTTTTTTTTTTTTTTATTAAGTTTGGGGCCTTACTTTGTAGTCTACCCTTGCTTGAGACTCTTGGCATCTCCTCAAGTGCTGGGATTGTAGCAGGAGATGCCATATTTGGCTCATAAGATTTTATTTATTTTATGTATGTGAGTGCACTGTCTCTGTCTTCAGACACACCATGAGGCGGCATTGGATCACCATTACTGATGGTTGTGAGCCATTATGTGGTTGCTGGGAATTAAACTCAGGACCCCCTAGTCATATTTCTTAAAGATTAGAATCATTTATTTTTGAGTTTTTTTAGAGACAGGGTTTCACTTTGTAGCCTTGGCTGGACTGAAACTCAATAGAAATGTGCCTGCCTTCCTCTGCCTCAAGTGGTGAAATTAAAGGTATGTGGCAGGCCTCATAAGAATAATTTTTATTAAAAAATTTTTTTGTGTAAGATTACTGACTGGTCACAAATATCCTCCCCCCCCTTTTTTTTTTAAATCCAAATAGATCCTGGTTTCTCTACTTTGGATAAACTGATTATATAAGTGCATGTGTTTAGGGCGTGTGTGTGTGTGTGTGTGTGTGTGTGTGTGTGTGTAGGTCAGAAGTCAATTTGTTAGAGTTTAGTTCTCTCTACCACGCACGGTAATTAATGAAATCTTATTTGATTTCCTTGGTTTTTTAAGACTAGTAAGGACTTGTAGCCCTGGCTGACCTTGAACTTGCAGCTGTCCCTTGCCTCTGCCTTAGGAATGTGGGGTTACACATTCCTATGCCACATGAGACTTGTAGTGTCTTGAATTGTGGATCTGGTGTATATAGAGGTTTTTGTCTTCCCCCCCCTCCCCCCCCCCAGACAGGGTTTCTCTGTGTAGCCCTGGCTGTCCTGGAACTCACTCTGTAGACCAGGCTGGCCTCGAACTCAGAAATCCGCCTGCCTCTGCCTCCCGAGTGCTGGGATTACAGGCGTGCGCCACCACCACCCGGCTTGGTTTTTGTCTTTTTCTTGTGATTTAATCAATTCTAATATTACTAATGAAAATTGATTCTAGCCTGAGGTATATTTCTGTTTCTTGAGTTCTGCTACAGTTTCTTCCTGGAAACACTGAGGCACTTTTGCTTGTGTGTCTGCCCTACTGCCCTTACTGTGCCAGCATTGCCATTTAGAATTAAGTGACAGAGACTTATAGGGGTCACCAAAGGAATTATAAATGACTGTACAGATACTGAAAGAGGTCATTGAGATTACAGCGAATGCCAGTAGGTGTGGTGTTGATTTTTCCTCTGATAAAAAGCAAATTGACCGTTTGATTGTGGAACTGTAACCAAATATGCTCATTGCATATTGTATTAGAGTAGAAGGTTCAATATGCTCACGATAAAAAAACAGTGGCGCACACCTTTAGTTTCAGCATTCGCATTTGGTAGGCAGGCGAGTGGATCTTTTAGTTTGAGGCCAGCCTGGTCTATAGAGCAAGTTCCAGGACAGCCAGGGTTATACAGAGAAACACTGTCTTCAACATACACACACACACACACACACACACACACACACAGAAAAACGAAAAAATACAGTATACCGTATTTTACTAGTTTTGTTTGGTTCTGATGGTTTGTTTGTTTGTTTGGAGATTGGAGACAGGGTCTCAATGTATAGCCCCAGTTGTTCTGCAACTTGTTTTGTAGACCAGGCTGACCTAAAGTTTCCAGAGATCTGTCTGGGGCCTTCCAGGTGCTGGAATTAAAAGCAACACACTTGGCCTTTTTTTTTTTTAAATGACTTATTATTGTTGCTGTTGTTTGTTTATTTTGGTTTTCTGAGACAAGACCTCTCTGTGTAGTCCTGGCTGTCCTGGAACGTGCTCTGTAGACTATGGTGGCCTCAAACTCAGAGATCTCCCTACTTCTGCCTCTGGAATGATGGAAGTAAAGGCATGTGCCACTTCCTGGCTTCTGTTTGCTTTTTAAATTGCAATAGACTTTATACTCTAATACTCTTTATACTTTAATAACAATGCCATTAATATCCAGAATGTCTAGTTTCGTTTTTCTTTTTCTCTTTCTCTCACTTTCTTTCTTTCTTTTTTTATTTTTCTTTCTTTTTCCCCAGAAACAGTTTGTATAGCCCACCGTTGTTTGGCTTAGTTTTTTTAATTTTTATTTTAATTTTTTAAAGGTTTATTTATTTATTTTATGTGAGTACACTGATGCTGTCTTCAGACACACCAGAAGAGGGCATCAGATCCCATTACAGATCATTGTGAGCCACCATGTGGGTGCTGGGAATTGAACTCAGGAACTTTGGAAGAGCAGTCAGTGCTCTTAACCGCTGAGCCATCTCTCCAGCCCTGTTTTCTTCTTTTTGAGACATTCTTCCTCACTGTCTTAGTAGTAAAATGTATTTACTTAGAATGTGTAAAGAAGAGACAATCAGTAAAGCCTTACTTATTTGGTGACAAAGGAGGGGACCAGGTTTGTTCATAGCTTAAATATGAAGTTGCCTTGTGTGATTCTGTTTTGTGCCACTTTTTTAAAATTTGAGGTTTTAGCCAGCTGTGGCGGTACGTGTATTTAATCCTAACACTCAGGAAGCAGAGGCAGGTGGATCTTTTGGGGTTCAAGGCCAGCCTGGTCTATGTAATGATACTGGCTTTAAAAAAAAAAGACTTTTTAAAAAAGAAAATTGTTTTAGTATGGATGAATGTGGGCTTTGAGTGCCATGTGTGCTTACGGAGGTCAGAGGACTACTGGGGTAGGCCGTTCTCTGTTAGCTCATGGGTTATGAAAATCAAACTTGCTTTCTCTCCTGCTTTTTCTCCCCCCCCCCTTCCTTTTTTGTCTATGGAAAGCAGAATCAAAATCATTATATATATTTTTTCCTTCTTGAGACAGTCTCTAACCCTGACTGGCCTTGAACTTGCTGTGTAGCAAAGGATGATTTTGAATTTTCGATACTCCTGCCTCTGACTCCCAAGCGCTAAGATCTAAGATTACTGGTGTCTCCCACCACACTTATTCTGTGTGGTGTTGGAGATTGAGCCAGAGCTTTGTGCATATTTGGCAAACATTGCTTTCAACTGATCTGTGTCTCTACCCCTGATATCATTATATGGTTTAGATTTAGGAAGTCTAAATTAGGGTCAGCAAATAGTTCTGTGGGTAAAGATGCTTGCCACCAGCCTCACAACCCAAGTTAGATCTACAGGATGCGCATAGAGAAAACTGACTCACGCAAGTTGTCCTCTTACACACATATACATACCAATAAATGTAATAGTAATTTAAAAAGTTCAAATTATAGATCATTATGTTATTTGAATTATGAGGTAGTGCTACAGCTACTATGTTAGGTATTAGACAGTTTCTAAGCAGTGTTGCTAAATGGAGTAGGAAAGGCAAAGCTGGGTGTGACAGCCTTTGTCAGTGGCCCCAGCTCTTGAAAGAAACATGGGTACAGGAAGGTCAGAAGTTCAGCGTCACCCTCAGCTCCTTAGAGTGAGTGCAAGGACAGTGTGGGCTATAGGAGGCCTTCTCTCAAGAAGCAAACAAACAAACAAGAAATATTAGTTGGTGAGAGCAGAGAAAGACAGAGACATCTATGTAAATATATTTACTAGCCAGAGTCATGTCAAAGGTAGACTGAGGGATGTGTCAAAGATAAAATCACTTCAGACTTGGCATAGACCTCATCCAGATGGAGAAAGTCAGATGTTTACGGCTTTGTTAATGATTGATACGATCATTCATCAGAAACTTAGAATCTGGGCCAGCAACATGGTTTAGCCAGTGCATTGCACTTGCTGGGAAGCTTGACGGCCTGGCTTTGATTGCCAGAACCTACAGGGAGTGGAAAGAAAGACCCAGCTTCCCAGCGATCCTCCGACATGGTCCTCACATGAGGACCGTGGGTATTTTGCTCCTTGTCATACCTTGGAGTGAGTGCTCCTGCAAGCGCACACACAAATAAATAAAATGAACTAAAAATAAATTGCTAAAGCTTTAATTTAGTAATAAAAACTACATTGAGGGAGCTCGGTATTGGCTCAACTCTCTACTCAGAAGGCAGAGGCAGAGGCAGCTCTGGGAGTTGGAGGCCAACCTGGTCTACTGAGCTGCAACTGGTTAGCTCAGTAGCCTAAATAGAGAGACCCTGTCTCATAAAACAAAAACAAAACAAACCTACTTGAATCTTCTACCTTTGCTTATAAGCAACATTTTCATTACTGATTTTCATTTGTTTATTGTGTGAGGACACATGTGCCCCAGTGGGTACTCAGAAGTTAGGGTGACAACTTTTTGTCAGGTGGTTCTCATTTCACTGTATGTTCCTGGAAATGAAGTCAGGCTATCAGTGTTGTGCACCAAGTGCTTTTGCTTTATAAGCCAGCGGTTTTCAACCTTCCTAATGCTGTGACCCTTTAATACAGTTCCTCATGTTGTGGGGACCCTCCAACCATACAATTATTTTTGTTGTTACTTCATAACTGTAATTTTGCTGTTATAAGTTATGATATAAATATGTTTTCCAAAGGTCTTAGGTGACTTCACCCCTGTGAAAAAGTCATTTGACCCCCCTCCAAAAAAAAGGGTTGTGACCCACATGTTGAGAATACTGTTCTGAACCATCAAGACAGCCCTTATTAGTGTTTTTAGGGGTGTGTCTTGCTTAGAATTTAAAAGGCTCTGGGTTTAATTTCCTTAGAACCATGACAGAACATTCCTTCCTTCCTTCCTTCCTTCCTTCCTTCCTTCCTTCCTTCCTTCCTTCCTTTCTTTCTTTCTTTCTTTCTTTCTTTTCTTTTTTTTTTTTCTTTTTCCGAGACAGGGTTTCTCTGTGTAGCTCTGGCTGTCCTAGAACTCACTCTGTAGACCAGGCTGGCCTCAAACTCAGAAATCTGCCTGCCTCTGCCTCCCGAGTGCTGGGATTAAAGGCTTGTGCCACCACCGCCCGGCATTGTCTTGCCTTTTGAAAAGTGTTTTACTGTGTAACCCAGTCAAGGATGATGGGGTGGAATTATCAGTCCTTCTCTCTGCCTCCCAGAATTACAGGTATATTCCACCATATCTAAATATGACTTTCTACAGGGTAAAGACAAATGAAGTAGGACTAGAGAGACGGCTCCATGGTTAAGAGTGTGCTCTGCTCTTGCAGAACACTCAACAGAGTTCAGTTCCCACAGCCACATCAGGCAGCTCACAACTCTAAGAAGATTAAGTACCCCTGGCCTCCTTGGGCACCTATACTCACACACACATAATTAAAATAATAATAATAATAATACCACCCCCTTTCCCCCAGGGTATCACTGTGTATCTTGGCTGTCCTGGAACTCACTCTGTAATCCAGACTGGCCTTGAACTCAGTGCCTCTGCCCCTAAAATTAGAGGAGCATGCCCTCTCCCCATAATGATACATCTTAACAAAGAAAAAGCCAACACAATGGCTCTTGCAGACAGGCCTGATCACCTGAGTTTGATCCCTAGAACCCACATAGTGAAATAAAGACCCAACTCCTAGAAGTTGGCCTCTGACCTCCACACATGCAGCATGGCACATTCATCAATGCACAAGCACACGCATATGATAAGGAAACATAAAATTTTGTTTGAAAGAAATACTGTTTATGAAAGTAAAAGGGTGGGCTGGAGAGATGGCTAAGAGGTTAAGAGCACTGGCTACTCTTCCGCAGGTACCAGGTTCAGTTCCCAGCATCTGCATGACAGAGTAACTGTCTGTATGTCCAAGAACATACATGTAGACAAAACACTAATGCACATAAAATTGAAGAAGGAGGAGTAGGAGGAGGAAGAGAAGAAGGGAAGAAGGAGAAGGAGGAGAAGAGGAGGAAGGAGGAGGACACAAGTGAATCAGTTTAAGCACAGGTGTCACAAGTGGTTGATAATGGTTTTAGTTAACAATTAGGCAGTTGTTAAAAGAGGTTCAGAATTCTAGATTTAGTCTCTCTCTCTTTTTTTTTTTTTTTTTTTTTTAATTTCAGGACTTGTGATTGAATGTAGCACCTCCAGCATTCTGGGCAAATACTTAATCTCTGAGCAGCATCTCCAGACACAGACTCTTTTTAAGTTTTTATTGTATTTATTAAGTTTGTTTGAATATTTTTTCTGTCTATATGTATATGTACTGTGTACATGTCTAGTGCCTAAGGAGGCCAGAAGAGGATGCTGGATCCCTGGAACTGGGATTACAGATGTTTGTGAGCTGCCATGAGGGTGTTGGGAACTGAACACCTCTAGAAGAACAGCCAGTGCTCTTAACCATTGAGCCATCTATGTCTCCAGCCTAAGACAGACTCTTACAGTTTTTGTTTTATGTTACTTGCTTGCCTGCCTGCCTTTGACAGTTTCTTCCTTCCTTTTGGTTACTTTCCTGTCCGTGCTAGTGGTTGCACTTGGGGTCTTGTGTGTACTAGGCAACCTTTCCCCTGGAAACAGGTAGCTCTGGGTATCCTGGAACTAACTCACTTTGGCTTTGAAATCAGAGAACTGTCTCTTCTCTGCCTCCCGAGTGTTGGGATCAAAGGTGTGTGCCAGGCTTACTAGGCAGTCCTTTACATGGGTTCTGGGGATAAAACCGGGTCATCAGGCTTGTAACTTTGGGCAACAAGACTTACCTTCGGAGCCATCCTTCCTCTCCTCATCTGTTTTTGTGGGTGACTTTATACCTTCCATATCCCATGATTTATCTAGGACCTTTGTGCGCTGGTTACGAGATCTATCACTGAACTCCTCTGGTGGCAGTTTTTTAAGAAACTAATTTCTACTTATTTATTTGGCAGTATGTGTGGGGGGGTGTGTTTCGTGGCACACGTGTGTCAGAGGGCAGCTTGGTTGGAATAGGTTCTCTTTTTCCACCACGTGTGCTAGCAATCAAACTCAAGTTAAGCTTGGTGGCACATACCTTTGCAATGTTGAGCCATCTCACTGGGCCTTGTAGATTTTTAAAGAATGTCAATTTGTAGTATAATTTTGGTTTTATATCAAAAATAAAAATAACTTGTGGTTGGCTATCAGTTACTTCGATAATAATTACTTTTGAAAAATAACTGCAGTTTTTTTCCCCCAGGGCAATCACTTTGATCAGTATGAAGAAGGACACTTGGAGATTGAACAAGCGTCCCTCGACAAGCCTATAGAATCGGTAAGATGACCCGTGCTTATTGGGTCTTAGCCAGTTAGTTAGGCAGAGCTCGTGTGACACTTGATGTGAGTGAAGTTAAACTTATGTACAACTGATAGTACAGTTCGAGCTATTTTCTTGCATGCCCTAGTAATCAGGTGGACTTTTGGGTGTGATTTAATAATGTTAGAAAATCAGTGTAAAACATAGAGAAAAAGTTAGGATTTAATGAAAAAATATCATTTTTGGCCCATATTAAACCTTGATAAAAGATAGAAAGTTGGGTGTAGATTTTTTGTAAGTTGAATAAAGGAGTAAAATGTATTTTGATCCTTTAATACCATTCCCAGGCAACATAATCCTGTGTGAAATGTTCTAGTAGAAACAGTAACGAAGTAGCAAACTATTAGACCCTGTGAGGCATGGAGAGCCTGGTCTCTCATGGTAGTGTAAGAAATGACTGGTGGTTTTTGTTTTTTTGTTTTTCAGGTCAAAAGTTAGTTACTTTATCTTCCCTCTTGTTAGTCTATGATAGTAATGATACCAAGCCATAGAACAAGGAGATTTTCTCTGCCTCTTAATTTAAAAAAAGTGATGGTGGCTCACGCCTTTAATCCCAGCACTTGGGAAGCAGAGGCAGGTGAATCTATGAGTTTGAGGTCAACCTGGTCTACACAGTGAGTTCTAGGACAGCTAGGGCTACACAGAGAAAACTCTGTTTCTGTAAGGAAAGAAAAGTTCTAGGTTTTGGACATAAAACATAATGTTATTTTAGAACAACTGTCCATTGTTGAAGTGTCTAAGCCTGTTATGCTCAGTATTTAAATTTGTGCTTACATGTATATACTTACAAAGATTTCATTGAGGGACTGGTAAAACTTGAGTAAATACAAAGTCAAAAAGGGAATCCTAAGTTTTATATCCTTTAAGATAGAGGCCCCCCCTCTCCCTTTAAGAAACACTAGTTTCTTTTCCTTCTGTGAAATAACAGAGCAGTTGAGAAAGTATAGATATTTAGCTTTTGCTTTCAAAGCTATGACATAGTAAAGGATCAACATATATTTATGTTCCTAATTAGGTTGGTGTTGTGTGTGTTTGTGTGTGTGTTTAGATGTTTACAGAAATTTACACAACTTGGGGTGTTCGACATTTTTCTTCCACAGCAGTTGGCCCATATTAGCTAAGCAGCCATGATCTGGTTTGTATTGCACGGTCTGCCTTTTTTTTTTAAATTTCTTCTCTAGGGTTTCTTTCTCCCTACCTCCCCTTCTTATTTCTGTCTTTCTGGTCCAGTGAACACTGCATATAGTATTTTCTGTCTTAATGTGCTGGCATGATGCTAGACCAGGCATGGCAGTGAGTGATGGCGCATGTGATACTGCTGCAGAGGGAGAGGTCATATCTGATAATGTGCTGAAAGTCCCGGCTTCTAGTCAATGGAAGATTAAAATGCCAAGCCCACTTTGCTAATTAAAGCCCACCAAGGCTTGTGCCTTGTTCTGTATCAAAGATTATCTTCAGGCAGAATTTTATAATGAAATTCGTAGGCAAGATATATGGTTTATACTTAAATAATTTAGTTTTCCATTTTAATTTAAAAATATTTCTTTGCATCAGTTTTAAGGGTAAACCCCCAGTTGTTCCAGCTTCCCAGTTCCATGCCCTGTGAGGACATGTCCCAAGTGTCATAGATGCGCTGTTTCTATTGAGCACTTTGGCTTGTCAGTATCAGGAAGTTTAATTAGCCTAAAACTGTATTCTACTTCATTTGTAATGTACTTAATGAATGTTTCTTTTAAAGCATTTACATTTGGCCCTTTTGAATTCTGTGTTGGTCCACATTATAATTTTTTAAATCATTCCTATGACATGAGACTAATGATACTATTTCCTCACAGTGCCCAGGATTTCTTTTTCTTGGACATGTTGTATTAGTAAACAAAGCACTGTGACAAGACAGTCTGCTTGTGTAATCATTGCGGAGTGATCTCAGTGAGAGTAGAAGCAGCCCAAGTCTTGTTTGTCAGAGAATGTCAGCCTCCATTTAACATGGCAAAGGGCACTGTGCTCAGACTGGATCTTTACTTTCTAAAATAAAAGCGTGGTCAGAGATATATATGTTATAGTAAGTTATACTTCTGGTGAAAGATTATTTCTGGAGTCTATAAACATACACATTAATTGTGAATTGATAGTTTAAATAATAGTAGGAAGATCTTTTAGGATGCATGATGTTAAATAAATAGAAGGTAGGACTCAAAAAAAGAAAAATGGGACCCAGAAAACAAAGAGCTTTATTTTTGCTACCTAATCATTTGGAAATAAAATTTGAAGTTTTAAAAGAACATTTGCATGATTGATATCAAAATAGGTGGTGCTCTTCCTCCTCCTCCAGAGGCAAAGTCCTCTTTCTGAGTGCCCAGCAGGCACGTGCTTAGTTATGGGCTGGCTGGCTCTCTGAGCTGTTTTGTTCTCAGCGGGAATGTTAAAAAGCTTTTCACACAGAATGCCTCTGCTGGATTAAGATCTTTCTCTGCAGCAATATCTTGAGAGGTGCTGACTGTTTTGCTACAGCATGCAACTCAAAAGTGGCTGGGGTGCACAGCTTCGGGAGTCTACAGATCAGTGCAGGAGCTAGAGGGCAGTCGGTTAGATACATAAGCAGGGGAATCTGCAGCAGCTGATGACTGGAGTCTGCACAGGTTTGTGTCAAGAATATGCCTATATGAAGGGCTATTATGAGTATGAAATTAAGGCTGTTTGTTTCATAATAGAGCATATTTGATACAAATCAGCAAAATGTGAAATGAGATTCAAAGATATTAATGAATTATATATTAACCAAACTTCTGAAGTCTGGATTTGTTAGTGAGATGATGCAGTTATTCAGCTTCAGTAGGCAAATGTTAAGAACAAAATTCACAAAAGTACAAAATTCATAAAAAGACAAGAATCAGAAATGATAATGTTTGCTGTAAAGTTTTATTTTCCTTTATTTCAACTAATAAAATATCCTTTTGGTCAAGAGTAAAATATTTTCTAAG
This sequence comes from Apodemus sylvaticus, assembly GCF_947179515.1. Classification (NCBI taxonomy): domain Eukaryota; kingdom Metazoa; phylum Chordata; class Mammalia; order Rodentia; family Muridae; genus Apodemus; species Apodemus sylvaticus. Next base: position 20,419,537 of record NC_067481.1, read on the forward strand.
AAATTACAGTAGGATTTGCAGATAACTTGATTATCTGAATTGTAGTAAAAGGACAAAGTATAACAGTTTTTCTTACTACAAACAACTTTTTTAGTTTCAACTTTAAAAGTTGTTAGTTATGAGATTTTGACATACAAGCCACAATTATGACCTCTATACATTTAAAATATTGGGAAAACTAAATGAAATCTAAAACTATAGCCCAATCTTAGATTTTTTTGTAATTACAAGAATCGGTTAGTATGATTTAGGATATATGATTTTTTATGACTTTATCTTAGTTTGAAGATGATAAATCAGATGAGATAATGAAGTTAGACAAAAGAAAAAATTCCTGCAGCATAGACTTGAAAAAATGCTGCCACTGGTACAGCTTTCCACCAGATTAATTGCTTTTTTTATTGTAACTGACTGATAAAAATCCTGACTTTAGGAGTTGTCAGGTTTAGTGGCTTTTAAAAAGGGTAGTGTTAAGTTTTCCAAATGTCTAGTTGCCAATGTTTAGCTTCCTTACCTAGGGGTTTAGTGGTACAGTGTACCTGGAGCTTTGTTATGTTGCATATCTGTGTAGATCTGTGGACTCCACTAGTTCCAAAATGTAACTCTGTGAGACTGCTAATTTGACTCTAGCAGTGACCTTATGTGGACTGCACAATAAACAGTGCTTCTGGGAGCTGAGTGGTGTAGCAGCACTGTGCGGCTTCCTCTCCAGTCTTCACTGTCATCTGTAGTGAGCTATAGGTTTTTTTGTTTGGGGAATTTTTACAAATCTGTTGTTTGCATGGGTTCACCTGGTAGCATTGGTTCTTGCTTAGAGTCTCAATACACAATCAGCAAAGCTTACAACGCACTCAAGAGACTAACCACTTTTGTCCTGCTGAAATGGGCTAAATTATATAAATTAAATGCGGTTGCCAACTAAAAGAAAATTGAGTATGGGGTTAATTTCTACCTAGTCACTGATATGTGATGTGGTTTTCTTTGAGAATATGAGGTTCTGTTTTCTAGTATCAAAACTTGTCAGCTGTTGCAATAAAATACATTTTTATCTGTATTTTGGCCTGCACTATGGTGCTGTTGCCAAGTGGTCCTAGTTCCTGGAGTGCTGTATAGGTACCTGGAGCAGAGAGCAGTTCCTATGAAGGTTTTGTACTTCGAGTGTAATTTATAAATAGGAATATTGAGGACCATCTAAAATAGTTACTGAGGTTTTTTTTGTTTGCTTTTTTAACATTGGTATTATGTTTTCAAGGTATTGGTGGTAACTTATAAAACACTTACTGCATTTGAAGATCCTTCCATTTAAAAACTATGACATAATAGGAACACATGTTGGAAGTACAGAATTTTAATTTACTTTTTAATTTAGAAATAGAAAGCCAGTACAAGTCAGTTGAGGTAATCTTGCTCCCTTCCCCCAAAAAAGTTTTCAGTTGAGCTTCATTTGAACACACTAGTAGGACTTCATGTTCAGCTGAAGGTCATAAAGCTGCCATTTTGAACAACTCTGGAAACTCTGAATCAGATAGAAAATTGTCTTTCTGTATCCTCTTTAAGAAAATCCTCCATCATTTGCCTTATTTCTTAGTTTAAACTAGAAATATCCTTGTAATTATTTTTTTTAAGATTTATATATTTTACGTATAGAGTACGCTGTTGATGTCTTCAGACACACCAGAATAAGGCATGGTATCCCATTACAGCTGGTCGTGAGCCACCGCAAGGCCACTGCTCTCTGCCGCCTTCTTGTAATTCTCACATGTACATTTAAATTGTAAATAATTTGGCCCGCTACCACCACAAATCTTTGTTAATTGTACATTGTTTGAAAAGACTAAAAGATTAATTTTTGTTTCTATAAACAATTTAAAACTCAAATTATATCTTTATGTAGATGTAGATATCATTAACATTTTCTTTTTTTGGTGGGAGGGAATAGGGTCCAGTTGGCCTAGATGCCAGTATGTAACTTAACACAGCTTTGAGCACATGACAGTCCTGCTTTAACCTCTCGAGTGCTAGAATTTCAGGTGTGAACCACCACACCTGGCTGTTTTGTTGTTTGTTGAGACAGAGTGTCTTAGAGACATTACTGGTTTCAGACCCAGAGGATGACCCTGGATCTCTGATCTCCGGTCCTCCTTCCTCTTCCCTCTCTGTGCTGGGATTGTAGGCACATGACTTCCTTTTCTTTCCTCTCCTCCCCTCCCCTCCCCTCCCCTCCCCTTTTCTCTTCTCTTTTCTCTTGTCTTCTCTTCTTTTCTTTCTTTTTCTTTCTTTTTTTGAGATATCTCTCTATTATGTTGCTCTGGATGTTCTGAAATTCATTCTGTATGTAGACCAGGCTGATCTCAAACTCACAGAGATCTACCTGCTGGGATGGAAGGAGTGAGCCACCAGGCCTGACTTTCTTTTCCTCTTTTAAGTCTAACTCATACCGTGGCCCTGGAACTCATTGTGTACACAAGTTGGATTTTCTTTCTTAAGTTCTGGAATTGTAGACATGTGCCATTATGCCTGACCTTATATATTTTAATTTTATTACTTTAAAAAAAATAAAAATTTTCTTCTGGAGGTCTGAGTTCAAATCCCAGCAACAACATGGTGGCTCACAACCATCCATAGAATGAGAAAAAAATAAAAATTTGTAATTATTGTAGTGACAAAAATGGTAAAGAGTTGCTGATTTGCAAGATATTTTTTCTAATTGTTAATACTTTTAGAACTATATTTAGTGCACATTTCCTGTATTTGTCATGATTACCTGCTGGAGCTTTTAAGTTTTTAGTCAGTCAATCTACTATTATAAATAACCATGGGACTCTAATACAGAAAAACCACAAAATCACAATCCTAAATAAAGTAAATATATTACTGGTTTTCTGCAAGCCCCTTGTTTATTGTTGATGAAAATTTTTATAGTTCAGAGATTGGCAAGTGTCATTTTATTGTAAAAGTGTTTTTTTTCCTTGTATTAAAAGTATGTGCTGCTATACCTGTCCTCACCCCCTTTCTTCTCTTCTCTTCTCTTCTCTTCTCTTCTCTTCTCTCCTTTCTTTTCTTTTCTTTTCTTTTCTTTCTTCTTTTTTAACATATTCAGTGGGCTGGAGAAATGACTAAGTGCTTAAGAATGAGTGTTATTCTCACAAAGACCCAAACTGATTTTCAGTACTCAGAGAAGCTCATAGCTGCCTGTTAACTCCAGCTCCAGGGTATCAGACACTTCTGACCTCCTCAGGGACACACACACACACACACACACACACCCCAATTTTAAAAACTTAGTTTTTTGTTTTTATAGGTTTTTAACAAGTTGTTCAGGTATTCAGTATTTCTTCATCATAGTCACCACCACCTTTTTTTTTTCCTTTTTGGTAGGAGATCATACTGAATATTTTTGTGACAAGCCACACAGCAGCTTTTTCTGTCAAAACCAGGTAGTTTAAAACGATAGCAGAGGCTCAGGTTGTCTCTATTAGCTGTTGACTTACTTGAGGAGGCTGGTGGGGACGAGTGTGCTATGCTGCTGTCTGTTTTTGTCAGAAGGACTCAGCAGTGTGTTTGACAGTTTATAGTCTGGAACATTCCATTCTCTGCTCCTGCTTAGAAAAGTTGAGGAAAGAATATTTAGTAAAAGGACAGTTTAACATTCGGTTTTGGAAGAGTGGTGCCACTGTGATTCCATGTCAGTAGCTTTCCGAGGTGACAGCCAGCCTCTTGAGTGGTGTTGTACAAGTGCTGCTAATGTGTATGACCTAAAGTCTCCTTTGTTCTCCTTAACATTGGCTCTCCCTCCCACTGTTGTCAGTCACACACGCTGCTCTGAATCTCAGCTGCTCCTGACTGTGATTGTACTTATGCTCTCCGTCTTCTTTAATAAATACATTACTTGCAAGCAGTGAATTGAAAACAAGACAAAAAAAATAAAGCGACCATTAGTGACCGGACAGTTTCTTACTTTGTGTTACATTTAACTGTTCTTTTGACAGCCCCGTTTTTAAAGCCAGGTTCGTATGGAAATGCTTTCACTCCACTTGCACTGCTTCTGGAAATAGCATACTGCTTCATCTGTCTGTTTATTTCAGTGCATTCATAATATAACACAGAAGCATAATGTCTCATCTCTTGTGGCCAAAGATTGATTTGTTAAAGAAAACAACAACAAGAGCAGCAAAAAACAAAAACAAAAACAGATGATAACAAAATGGGGGAGAAACAACAATTTTTGTCAGCATTACTTAATACATAAATCTTTGTGCCATACTCAGAACATGCGTGTAGCAGGAGAGCAGACAATAACGAACTACAATTGTTAGTTATTTAATTTTTTTTTTGAGATAAGATCTCACTTTTTAATTCTGACCGTCATTGAACTCTAGGTGATCCTCCTGCCTTAGCCTCCTTGCTGCTGAGATTATAAGGAATGTGCCCCTATAACAAGCTCATATACTCTAAAAGTCGTTTTGCTATCCTTGTCATTTCCAAAGGTACTTATAAGTAGCTTTACTAAACTTGTTTGATAGTGGGGAAAATAAAGTATTTTGTTGTGCTCTGTTTTCATGTAATTTTATTTTTTAATTTAAAAATTTTGAGGTGGTATGGCTCAAATCCCGGCCTTACACATACTAGGCAAGTATCTGCACTTATCCTAGATCCCTGGGGCTTTTTGTTGTTTTGTGATTCATGAAACCCAGGTTGGTTTTGTTTGTTCTGTAGTCAAGCCTGGCCCTGAGCTCCTACTCCACTTGCCTTCTGCCTCCGCCTCCCCAGGTCTGGCTTACAGATGGGAGTCAGCATGATTGGACTGAATTGTTTATATAGTGAAGTTATTTATAGTGAGGCGTACTCAGGATTGGGTGAGGATGCTTTTCTTAGTAGTGCAGAGAGAGAGGAGGAGCAGCAGTAGTATCCAGTAAAGTTTCTGTGATCTTTAATACTGTGAGCATCATCACTGGGGATTGCACAGAGCCTTTTCTAGTTCTTTCCAGTTTTAGCAAAAATAATTTCTAGTGCCCTTTTACTGTACCCTGTATGTGTGTGAGTATATCATATATCACAGTAGTACCTTTTATTTTAAGAAAAAGCTTGTTTGCTTTCCCCTATCATATTTTTCAAAATACCTTGGAACCCCACACAATTATGTAATCCAAGCATTACTTAATTAGAAAGCCAAGGAGTGATGATCATAAGTTCCAGGCTAGTCGGATAGGCTACATAGAGACCTATCTGGAGAAAGCAAAACCATAAAAGTATCTTGGGGGTTGGGGATATTGACAATTCTGTCAATAGAGTGCTTGCCTAGCATGCCTGAAGCTTTAGGCTCAGTCTCCGGCACTGTAGAAACCAGGCATGGGTGTGCATATTTGTAATCTCAGCCCTAGGAAAGTAGAGGCAGGAGAATCAAATGTTTAAGGTCATCCTTGGGTGTGTAGCAAGTCTTAAGACCAGCCTATACTAATGAGATCCTGCCTGAGAGATCGTACTATGATTTCTCCACCAGTAGAATTGCAGCCGCTCAGGTGCATGCTGTTCTAAACTGTGGAAGAATATTGTTCTTTTAAAACAGGCTGGAAATGATTGCACAAGCCTTGAATCCCAGCACTCAGGCGGCAGAGGCAGGTTGATCTCTGTGGGCTGTAGGCTGGCCTGTTCTATAGAGTGTGTTTCAGGACAGCCAGGGCTACCCAGAACCCTATCTCAAAAAACAAAACAAATGCAAAAGGTAAAAAAGGAAGAAGGAAAGAATGAAAGAGAGAAAGAAAAGAACAGATAGATAATTTATGAGGCTTCATTATTTATTTGGTTTATTTTAATAGTGTGTGTGGTGCTGGGGATTGGACTCAGCCTGGTGAGTTGCTAGACAACTGCTCTTCTGAGCTGCAGCTGAGCTTCTCGCTCTGTTCTCATTGTAGCATTTCCCCTCAGTGTTGAGTAGTTCTTTAACTTGGTCCTGTTACCTCACAGTGGTCTTAAAAAGCAGAGCAGTAAGCAGGGGCTATGGAAGTTTCAATTGCCTGATTCTTCATACAGTAGCTGACATTTAATTGTTGTTTCTAGCATCTTTTCATACGATTTACATTGAAGTACCGTTTCCAGATGAGACATTATGTATGTCGACCCCACATGCACTAATGGTTCTTTACTGTTGACTTATTGCTAGGCCTGTTTCATTCTAACATCTTAGCGTTTTCGTTAGACTACACGTTGAAATGCATCACTCAGTCTGTGCTTGAGCTCATTTTATTTTTTGTTTACTCGATTTAACTTCTTGTTTTACTAACCTCAATGTTTTCAGTTTAATATTGGCTGCATGCTGGTTATATTTATATGCTATATATATTAAAGCCAATCAAGCCCAGCCTGGATTTGGTGGTTGTCTCCATTTCTCGTGCTGGGGTAGCCTTACACTCACAGCTTCCTTTAGGTCCTGACAGCCTGACACGTGAACAAAGTAACTAAACACAATGCAGAGTTTCTTTTCTTTAAAAAAGATCTTAAAATGGTGCTGTCTAGGTGGTGGATATGATTGTATAAATACCTTGATTTTATGTTTTTTAATGTTAGTTTTAAAACTTTATAAGTGGATTCTCCCCCTTTTTCTCCCCCCCTCTTCTTGCCTTAAAGTGTTCTGTACAGAAGTTGCCCAGCACACTATCAGAAAGAACCCTTTCCCCATGTGTCCTTCCCATATAAAATACTAGCCAGCATTTCTTTTTACATTAATGTCCCTTTTACTGGACACATTTATCCTTTTATTAGCACCTTTTTTGCATGCATATATGTAGATTTTTCTCTTGTTCATCACCTATTTTAATGTCACTAGGAAGGGAAGAATATATTATTGGAATATTTTTGGTTTGTCTCTCTGTTCTGTCTGTCAGGATAATATTGGACACCGCTTACTCCAGAAACATGGGTGGAAGCTGGGCCAGGGATTGGGAAAATCTCTTCAGGGTAAGTTTTTTAAGTTTACCAAAATGATGACGACGACGATGATAATAAAAACAGTAAAAAAATGTTTATGAAGCAAATCTTGTATTCAGATATGTTTGTTGTCTTTTTAAACAAGTATTTGGTTTTCTCCCATCTTCTCCCCTGCTAGAATAGCCTGTTTTCCTTTAGTTTTATCTTAAGTTATTGTATAGCCTCCTATTTGCCAATAATTGGTGAGAATAAGTTGCTGTGTCATTAAAACTTACAGGGCCGTACAGAGTATGGTGACCCAACCTGTTTGAATTTTGCATGTGGAGGAGACAGTGGTGGACAACAAGGAGCATAAGTTCTCTTTATGCTTTTCAGTGATATGTATGTGATTACTGTATCATGAAGAGAATCATTAAACAGCTAAGTTTAACTTTTGACCTTCTAAGTTCTCCCTGAAGCCAGTGATTTTCTTGTGGCTCTTTTGCTTTTGTGATCAGAATGGGTATGGTGGTAGGGAGGAAAGTTAATCTGTATAAAATGTGAACTGAAAGAAGACATTTCCTAGGACTGTCCAAACAGAGTCCATTTCTCAGATTTAGATCTGGTTCTGGAAAATACATGATTTAAAGTTTGTATTACACTTTTCCTTTTGACTAACTATACTTACTAGTCATTTGGGTATAATCTAAAATACTAACTTGTCTACTTCTACGCCCTTGCTAGTTGGAAAGCAACCAACTGTGTTTATTATTATAGTTCTTTCTGATTGGAAAACTACTGATAGTTGCAGATATGATATGATTACCAGACCAGGCTATTTTTGAACTCAGAGACCCTCCCTGCCTCTTCCCTTCTAGTGCTAGGACGAAAGGCATGTGCCACCATCCTGTCTTGTAGGTTCTTACAAAAACAAAAATAAAACTTTTTTTTCTCCTGTTATAATTGTTGTCTGGGAAGTTTACTGCCTCTGTCTGCTAACCTAGGACTAGTTAGTCCTGGAAGCTTCTAGCCTTTGTACAGTATAATCTAGGTCTATAATATTTTCAGCCTTGTAGACTTGCTGCTGAATAAGCTCACCATTCTAGTTATTTCTGAATTCTGGCTGGCTAGTTCAACTCAGCTGTTTGGCTCAAACTTCTCTCCCAGTTGATTTATTCAATCTGGCTTTTCTCTTGGCCTCTGAATTGCTCTGCTTGGCCTCAAACTACCTCTAGTAATCTTTTCTACTCTCCCGCTCCTTCTCATTCTGTGGCTCATTCTGTCTTTACCCGTGTCTAGCTTCTTCTCTTCAGTCTGTCTCTGTAAAACTGAGGTAACACTGCCTCCTCCTCCCTCCCTGCTGCTGCACTCTCCCTCTCAGCTCTACTCCACGAACTCTCCCGTGTTCCTGTGCTTCACTCTCTTCCTCCTGTGCTGTTTGCCTCTCCCTTAAGTAGATTCCCTTTCCCCTCTCTTCTGGTGAGAGTTGGACATATCCTAGTCTGCCAAATCTTTCTGCCGTTCAATTAGACATCGCCTTCAAGCATGGGTGCTTCCTTCTATAAACTAACTTTACCTTCATAGTTTGGGATTAAAGGTGTGTGCTAAAGGCTGAGCCATGCCCTAACTAGAAACAGGTTCAAATATCCTATAACACCCAAAATTTTCTTACAAATTGTTGTATTCAGGGATGGCACATAGGAGATAATCAGTAGATATATTTAAAAAAAAAAAACTCTTTCTGAATATTAACCTTTTCATTTGGAGAGATAATACAAACATTTGACTGCCAATAAACTTATTTTCAAGTGGCATAAAAATGTCCTGCAGAAATGCAAGAGTGCTGTATGACTTAGGGCAATTTGTGTGGTAGAGACCATAGGCTTTGTAAAGGTTCAAAATCAAAATTAAAGATAGGCTAAGAACATTTCTTTACTCTTAGCATTGTGGAGGCAGAGGCAGGTGGATCTCTGAGTTTCTGTTTGTAGCCCGCCTAAACTACATAGCAAGTTTTAGGCCAGTTAGGGCTATTTACCTGGATTAGTTAGGAAATACATTTGAATCCAAAAGTAATTCATATTGAGTGTCAGAAATTTTATAATTAGAGCATGGGGAGGTAAGTATGTTCTTTTCTCTTTGTGTTTTTTGTGTTTTGTTTTTTTTTCTTTTTGTGGTACCAGGGATCAACTCGTGTCTCATGCAAAATGGTCTGCAAATTTTCTGTCACTAAGCTGCACCCCCCAGACTGTGTGTATGCGTGCACACGCAGACAGGTAAATGGATACTTATACAGAACAGGGTGGCCTCAGGAATAGCTTACCTCTGCACTCAGTAAGTGCTGGGATCAAAGACAATCACTACCACTGCCCATCAATCTAAGTTTTTAAAAAAAGACTGTATTGAATTTTGATTCTCTTTACATTTTTACTTTCTTGAAAAGAAGGTTGTTTGTTGAGATAGATATTACTCCGTAGTTCAGCGGCCTCAAGCCATGGCTCTCTTGGCTCTGATTTCCCAGGTGTTGGGAATATAGCTCAGAGAGTAGTGCCACACCCAGTGAACTTTGGAGTCTGCTGCATCAGGCTTACTGATTAGCAGCTCTCCCCCTCCGTGGTGACTGGCACATAAATGAGCCCACAATAACCCAAATATGTTTTTTGAAAATTACAAGGGATACCAGCATGGTTTGGGCAGTTATGTTTAATCCCAGCACTCAGGAAACAGAGACAGGCAGATCTCTGAGTTTGAGGCCAACCTGGTCTACAGAATTAGTTCCAGGAAGACAAGAATACACAAAGAAACTCTGATGTGAATGAATATTGTTATTGTAAACAATAAACAAGGTTATTTGAAGTTTAATTTTGCTGGCCTCAGAACTCAGAAATTTACCTGCCTCTGCCTCCCAAGTGCTGGGATTAAAGGCGTGCATCACCACCGCCCCACTGGTATATTTTTTGAGACAGGATCTTGTAACATAGCCTTTGCTGGTCTAAAACTTGATGTGTAGACCAGACTGGTCTTTATTTTGTACCTGTCATCCTGCTTCTTGAATGCTGAGATTACAGCTTTTATTTTTTATTTTTTTTTCTTCTTTTTGGGTTGGGAGTAAGGCTGGAAGTTAGCCCAGGCTGGCCTCGAAGTCTCTGTGTAACTTGAGGTTAACCCTGATCTGTGATCCTGCAGCCTTAGCCTGTTAAGTACTAGAATTACATATTTTTGCCACTATGCCCAGCCTATTTTCTAGTCTAGTTGTGATAAAACATACAACTAATTTTTCTATCATAGCATCTTTCTTCCTCTCATTTTTTTTTTCTGTTCTTTTGTTTTTTGTTTCCTTAGTATCCAGCGAGGGATTTTGTATATCCTGTGTCCATACTCTATTACAGCGCCATACCCTAGGCTTTCTTGTTTTAATCTCTTGCTTTGTGTTTTGTTGTTGTTGTTTTCTTTTTATTTTATGTATATGAGCACACTGTAGCTGTCTTCAGACATCAGAAGAGGGCATCCAGTCCTGTTGTAGATGGTTGTGAGCAACCATGTGGTTTGTGGGAATTGAATTCAGGATTTCTGGAAGAGCAGTCACTGCTCTTAACCACTGAGCCATCTTCTCTAGCCTTTGTTTGTTCTTTTGAAACAGGGTCTCACTTATATAGCCCAGACTGACTCTGGACTCTGTTTTGTGATGGCTAGGATAGTGTCACTTGGCTATTTGATGTGTGTAGTTTAGTGTTGATAAATATGTTTACATTGTTGATCTTTTAAAAATAGTCAAAAATCTTTTAAAGATTAACGGTCAAGTTAATTTTTTAAATAGCCTTATTTCTTAGTGTCAGATTCAACATTGTGCAGATATTATTCCAGATATTGTCGTGTAACTTTCTCCAGTTGACAGAATTTGACCTAGAATAGATCATAGTAATGGCACATTTAAGTAATTTGTTGCAGATTCTTTTTCACTGTTCTAAATCTTTGCTATAAGTAATTATAAGAAGAAAGCCCTGCTACTCTAAAAAATGTAACTACCCTTTTGGTATTATACACTTTCAGTGTATGTTATTCTAGACTCACACATTTGTGGATTCTATACATTTATCAGCTTTAATTCTTATTTGAATTTACAACTCTTAACATATTGAACATGCAACCATTTACTAAAATTTAAACCTTGTCTCCAAGGTTTTTGTTTTTGTTTTTTTTTGGGGGGGGGCAAGAATTGGAATATTATTTCAGCCCAAGCAAGGCCTTTACAGGTGGCAGGCCATACTTCTTTCGGGGCTTCCCTGTTGATAGTGGGCACTGGCAAGGTTGAGAATGGAGAGTGTTGATTCCAGAATAAACTTCTTTATGTTGGGGTGTACTTTGTAATCTGGATTTGGTTTTGTATTTGAATTTTATTATTTGATGTTTCCTTTTTGTTAATTGTAATGTTTTAAGTGCCCTTACTATATATGGCACATACTAATTGTTACTGTTAAAAATAAAGATCTACAGAAAAGTTATCTGCCCTCTGAAGGAGAGAACCCAGCTTGTGAGAAACAGTTTGAACCATTATGTATTATAGAAGCAGAGGATATAATTAACTCAGAACAAAGCAAGAATGACTTACACTTGTATTTTGTGACCATTAGACTGGATGCATTTCAAAAAAAAAAATTTATAACATTTTTGCAGCTTTGAAATGGAAACCTTGTTTTGCTGTAAAATATCTTTCTTAGTAGGTTTAGCTCAGAAGTGGTACTGGAACCTCCTTTGCTACATTGTCTAAGCTATTTGTTGGTTTGGCTGTTTTGTATTAATGGCTGTCTTAGGGTTTTACTGCTGTGAAGAGACACCATGGCCAAGGCAACTCTTGTAAGGACAACATTTAATTAGGGCTGGCTTACAGGTTCAGAGGTTCAGCCCAGTATCATCAAGGCCGGAGCATGGCAGCATCCAGGCAGGCATGGTGCAGGAGGAGCTGAGAGTTCTACATCTTCATCTGAAGGCTGCTAGCAGAATACTGGCTTCCAGGCAGCTAGGACAAGGGTCTTTTTTTTTTTTCTTTTTTTTTTTTAATTTATTTATTTATTATATGTAAGTACACTGTAGCTGTCTTCAGACACTCCAGAAGAGGGTGTCGGATCTAGTTATGGATGGTTGTGAGCCACCATGTGGTTGCTGGGATTTGAACTTAGGACCTCTGGAAGAGCAGTCAGTGCTCTTAACCGCTAAGCCATCTCTCCAGCCCAGGACAAGGGTCTTATAGCCCACACCTACTCCAGCAGGGCCACACCTTCTAATCGAGCCACTCCTTGGATCGAACATATACAAACAATCTCAATGGCAAACTAAAAGTTGCAGTGCAGTCTTGGGAAGACTGAATGGGATCTGATACTGTCTCAGAGCTCATCCTGTCTAGAAAGGGAAACTGGCTGAGAGACAGCTTGCATATCACTGAGCTACTAGCTTATTTGCCTATGTGTGGTGGCCCATGCCTATAATCTCAGAACTCAGGAATCTGAAGCAGGTGGATTGCCTTGAGTTCAAAGTGAGACCCTATCTCAAAAGACATTGTTTCTGCTTTTTAATCTTATTTCCCAGACCTCCCCCCCCCCCCCCGCAAAAAAGAAATCTTGCTCCTTTAACCATTTGAGACCTTTGAAGTGTTTTTTGTTTTGTTTTTTGTTTGTTTTGTTTGTTTTAAGACCAGGGTTCATACCATGCCTTATATTTTTGTGACATCTTCTGTTATTAATTTTTATTTTATTATTTTATGTATTGGGTGTTTTGCCTACATGTCTGTCTGTCTGTGGTGCTTACTGAGGCCCAGAAAAGGCTTTGGATCCTGTGAGACTGTAGTTACAGATGGTTGGTCAAGGAATTGAACCTGTGTCTTCTAGAAGAGCAGCCAGTGCTCTTAACTGGGGAATGATCTCTTCAGTCTCCCCTGCCCCCCTTTTAATGTATATGAGTACATTGTAGCTATCTTTAGACACACCAGAAGAGGCTAACTGATCCCATTAAAGATGGTTGTGAACCACCATGTGGGTGCTGGGATTAAACTTGAGACCTCTTGAAGATGAGTCAGTGCTCTTAACCACTGAGTCATCTCTCCAACCCCCAGCCCCTTCTTTTTTTAAGCTTTGTTTTTATTTAAGTGTATAGCTGTGTGATTCTTTGGTGGTACATGTAAGAGTGAACGCCTGAAGGTTAGAGGACAGCTTTCAGGAGACTTTCACCATGTAGGTTTTAGGGATTGAACTCAGGTGGGGCAGTGGTGGTGCACGTTTTTAATCGGGGGGGGGGGGGGAGGGAGGGAGAGAGAGAGAAAGGAGGGAAGAAAGAAAGAACAGAACAAAAGAAAGAAAGAAGAAAGAAATTTTACTCAGGTCATAGGGCTTGGTGGCAAGTGCCTTTACCCACTGAGCCATGTCATGAGCCCCTTTGAAGGGTTGCAGAAGGAAGGGCTTCTTTACTAACTCATCAGTCTTGGTTCAGCCAGCCAAGCTATATGTTAATTGCAGGAGGTCCATTTCTTGAACAAAATTAAGAATGTGGTTGTCCTGAATATTCCTGTGGTCTTTTTTTTTTACATTAATATGTTCATTGCCAACGGTAGATTAATAGGGGGAAAGCTTTTTTCCCTTTCTTTCTTTGTTTCTTTCTTTCTTTTCATTTTTATATATGTGAGAACATTGTCACTGTCTTCAGACACACAGGAAGAGGGCATCAGATCCCCTTATAGATGGTTGTGAGTCACCATGGATTGCTCTGGAAGAGAGGCCAGTGCTCTTAACTGTTGATTCATTTCTCCAGTCCTGCTCTTCTTAAAAATATGGGTTTTCAGTTATTTTTGTGTAGAAGTGCTTCATTTGGGTCAGGAGCAGTGTCGTGTTGTGCTGTGTTTGCTTTGGTGATTGCATCTTGCTCTGTAGCTCAGGATGCTTTCATACCTGTCAGTCCTGCCATGGCCTTCAGAGTGTCTGGGCCATAGGTAGATATTTTAAATGTTTAAAGCTGTACATTTATTTGTTTATAGTTTATGTGTGGGTGCATATGCAAATGAAGTCGGAGGACAACTTGTGGGAGTTGGTTTTCTCTACATGTATGTCATTGGGAGCAGACTCAGCTTATAAGAGGCCTTGATGCCTTTCACTGGGCCATTTTGCTAGACACATACTTTTGTCAATCGTCTTTTCTTTTTTTAATTAGTGTGTATTGATGTGCTCTGCACACAGTCCACTCAGTTACATTGTGCCGTGATCGAATGTGGAGGTTAGAGTAGGTTATTTGCTTTTCCCTTTTTTTTTAATTTTTTTTTTTTTTTGGATTTGGTTTTTTCGAGACAGGGTTTCTCTGTGTAGCCCTGGCTGTCCTGGAACTCACTCTGTAGACCAGGCTGGCCTCGAACTCAGAAATCCGCCTGCCTCTGCCTCCTAAGTGCTGGGATTACAGGCGTGCGCCACCACAGCTCGGCTATGCTTCTCCCTTTTTAAGTCAGATCCCCCTCCCCCCTTTTCCTCCCCCTCCCCTTCCCTCCTCCAGATGTGCATGTACTCTAAACTAGCTGGCCCAAGAGTTTCTGAGTTATTCTTCTGTCTCCGCCTCTCATCCTGAAGAAGGAATGGCAGGGTTGTAGGTAGCCACCATTGTACCTGGCTTTTTATGTGGATCCAGAGGCTTAAACTCAGGTTGTCAGGCATGCACAGATAGTGTTCTTACCCAGCAAGCCATCTCCTAGCCCTCATTTGTTTTCTTTCCTTCCTTCCCTCCTGCTCTCCCTTCCTTCCTTTCTGTCTTCCTTCCCTCACTCCTCCCTTCACTCCCTCCCTCCCTTCCTTCTGCTTTTCTTTTTTCTTTTGGGCACTAGCAGGGGTGAGGTGGGGATAGTAGTACATGATACAGGCTGTCTTCCTATAGCTCTGGCTGTCCTGGGTTTCACAAAGTAGACCTGGCTTGTCTTTAATTCAAAGAGATCTGCCTGCATCTGCCTCACAAATGCTGTGATTAAAGACAAAGGCTGGAGATAAAAATGTGTGCCACCTGGCCTTTCTCCTTCTACTTTTTGAGACAAAGTCTCAAAAAATCTGGCATCCAGGGCATTAGGTAATCAAGGACGACCTTGAACTCTTGATCTTCCTACATCCAGAGTTCTGAGATGATGGGTGGTTATGTACTTGGCTTTATAGGTGCTAGAGATCGAACCCAGAACAACTGTTGTTGTTGTTGTTGTTGTTGTCTGGTTTTTTGTTTTGGTTTTGTGGGGTGGTTATTTATTTTTGAGACAGGGTTTCTCTGCGCAGCCCTGGCTGTCCTGGAGCTTGTTTTGTAGGCCTTGAATTTATAGACACACCCAGTAAACCTGGGACTTCTTGCACTTTGCCAATCGACCAAATCCCCAGCCATGTTGATCCGTTTTCTTTATATATTCTGTGACAGGTGAGTGGCATATTGTAAAAGTACAGCCTATTTTTCCCTGTGAAATTTAGAAAAATGAAAATAATATTAAGTACACATTATAGGCCAAATGTTGATCTAGGATCTGTGTTTCTCACATTCCTGTTTAATAAAATAGTAGTTTTTCAGGGGGATGAGTTGAGACAATGTCTCGCATACCTGATACTGGCCTCAGACTCAGGATAGCCAAAGCTGGCCTTGAACTCCTGATCCTTCTTGGATCAGCCTCCTGAATGCCGGGATCATAGGTGTGTATCAGTGTGTTTGCTTTGACCACTGTGTAGCCTGTGCTGGCCTTCAACTCTCAGTGATCCTCCTGCCCTTGTCTTTCTAGTGCTGGCATTATGAGTACCAGGCCAAGTTAAGTGTGGTCATTTTATAAATTGAAACAGTTTTAGAAAAGTCCCACAGCTACTGAGTATCTGCCATTTAAGTATAAGCATGATCTTAAATATACTTTATGCCCCTTTTCCTTTCAGAGAAAGCTGATACTGAAAATAGGAATGGATTGGGGGAGGTCAGGAAACATAGCTCCTCTGAATCACGAAGCAAGGTATGGATTGTCAGGAAGGCTTGTGCCTAGTGTGGCGGTTCCTCTGACCCAAGCTTCTGGAAGGTAAAGAGTCAAGAGTCCTGGTGTGAGGCCTATAGCTTGAGACCAGCTTGTTTCCGAAGCTTACTTTACACAGACCTTATATAGTTTCTTCCTGATGGATAAGTAGGCCTTAGTACATTTATCAAAGGCAAGCCTGGTCTTAGAAATCTCTGAGTTAGATTTAGTATTATATAAAAGTATAAATTTAACATTATATAAAATTAGTATTATAATATATTAAATCATATAAAGGTATTATTAAACTCATGTAACTAAAAGCATACACTTAGTATTATATAAAAATAGTATTATATAAAAGTATAGATTTAGTATTATTAAAAGTATAAATTACTTTTATAATTTTATAATAGTCAGCCTTTAACTTTATTTTAGATTTATTTAATTATTTTATGTGTATGAGTGTTTTACCTTCATGTGTGTCTGTGTATCACATTTGTGCTTGGTGTGGAAGCAGAAAGCTTCCATGTGAGTGGTGTGAATCGAACCCTAGTCCTTTGCAACAACAAATGCTCTTAACTACTGAGCCAACTCTCCAGCCAGCCTTTAACGTTTTTCTGCGCAAGATCCTACTATATAATCTAGACTAACATTGAATTTATAAACCAATACTAAGATTATAGATGAACAGAAACACATCTAGCTGTCTTTAGTTGATATAGATAAACTCAGATGGTAAATAATTAGAATTCAATCTTCAGTAAGATTTAATTTTTCAAAAAATATTTATCTGTAGAGTCAAGAAAGATGGCTCAGTGGTTAAGAGCACTTGTCGCTCTGTGGAGGACCTGGATTTACCTTCCAGCGTCCACATAGTGGTTCCAACCATCAGTAACTCCACTTTCAGGAGATCTAAAGCCATTAACCTTCAGGTACCAGGTACACATGTGCACATGCATACATGCAGCAGGTAAAACACCCACACATTAAAAAAATCTTAAATTTAAAAGATGTATTTAAGCCCGGCGGTAGTGGCACACGCCTGTAATCCCAGCACGTAGGAGGCAGAGGCAGGCGGATTTCTGAGTTCGAGGCCAGCCTGGTCTACAGAGTGAGTTCCAGGACAGCCAGGGCTACACAGAGAAACCCTGTCTCAAAAAAACCAAATCCAAAAACCAAATAAAAAAGATGTATTTATGTTTATGTATGTATTTCTTTGACACTCTATGCCACATGTTGGGGCTCCCTGTTAGGGCAGAAAAGGGGGTTGGATCCCTTGGAGCTGGAAGTATAGTTTCAAGCATCCTGAAGTAAGTGCTGGATTCTGAACTCCGTTCCTTATGAAGAATAGTGTGCATTTTTAGCCACTAAACCATCTTTTCAGCCCCAAGAGGTCTACTTTTTAGAGCTAAAATGATGGTGATAGGCGCTAGAGCTAGAGCCCAGCAGTTTAGAGCTTCTGTTGCTCATGCAGAGGACCAGGACTCAGTCCACAGCACCCACGTGACCATGTGCACCTCTAGTGCTAGGGCTCCAACACCCTCCTCTGACTCTGGACACCAGCCATGTACATGGTGCACATAGGCAAAACACTGGTCCGTGTAAAATCTTTTTTTTTTTTTTTTTTTTTTTTTTGGGTTTTTTGGATTTGGTTTTTTTTTCGAGACAGGGTTTCTCTGTGTAGCCCTGGCTGTCCTGGAACTCACTCTGTAGACCAGGCTGGCCTCGATCTCAGAGATCCGCCTGCCTCTGCTTCCCAGAGTGCTGGGATTACAGGCGTGAGCCACCACCACCCGGGGCTGCGGCTGCCTGTAAAATCTTAAAAGTACATACATTTAAAACAGAAAGGGTGGGCCTGGTGACGCATACCTTAAATCCCAGCACTCGGGGCTGATGCAAGTGTATTACTGTGAGCTCAAGGCCAGCCTGGTCCACACAGTGTGTTCCAGGACCTTCAAAGCAAAACTAGAAAGAAAGGCATCAGAGATCAGTAGCTGCAAGGAAGTGGGTGAACTACTGAGAGACAGAAGTAGTAATGGAAAAGATCACTTGGTTTTCATTATAGGGGTTGTCTGTTTGTTTCTCTGTTTGCTTGTTCTTTCTCTGTGTAGCTCTGGCTGTGCTAAGAATAAAAGCATCCCACCACTGCCTGGCTCATTAGAGGTTATCATATTAAAGAGTTTATCAAGGGGCTCTAGAGATGGCTTAGCAGTTAAGAGCCTATGTATACTGCTCTTGGCAGAAAACTGGAGTTTAGTTCCCAGAACTCCTCTATCAGGTGGCTCAAACTGTTTGTAACTCTAGTTCCAGGGGATTCAGACACTGCTGGCTTCATGTGCATGTACCCACACAAGAAATACACCCATATACATAATGAAAAATAATAAAAATTAAAATTTAAAGGATACGTAAAGAGACGTTAATTATAGTAAGTTCATAGTATAATAATAATTTCAAACTAAAATTAAAGGTAGAAAACAATTTTTGTTTTTATCATTCTACTTACTATTTTTTTAGTTATAAAGAAAAGAAGGTGGAGCTGGGACGATAGCTCAGTCAGCAAAGTGTTTGTCATGCAAGTGTGAAGATCTAAGTTTGATCCTTAGAGCCCATGAAAAAAAAGCCAGTTACTGTGGTGTACACTTGTGATCCCAGCTGGAGAGGCAGAAATGGGCAGCAGCCTCCAGGTCAAAGAGAGACCCAGACTGTCTCTAAAAACAAGGATGGCGCCTGAGGAACTGCGCCAGGGCCTACCTCTAACCCTGCATACACAGTGACTCAGTCGAGAAGCAGCAAGGTAAATTAATTTGGAAGAATAACTAAATAAAGGTTTTTTGTGTTTGTGAAGCAGGGTCTCATCTACCTCAGATTAGCCTCAAGCTTGCTGTAGATGAAGACCTTAAATTCCTGATCCTCAGGCCTCTGCCTCCCAGATGCCAAATTACAGGTGTACACTACCACTACCCTGCCTAACTAAATGCAAGACCACCTTTTCATTTGTTTGTTTGCTTGTTTTTAAAGGTAGGTCTCACTATGCAGGCCTGGCTGCCCTATGACTTACACTGTGTAGACCAGGCTGGCCTCAAACCGAAAGAGATCCACCCACCTTTGCCTCTCAAGTGCTGGGAGTAAAGACATGTCCCACAATGCTCAGCACAAATGAAACTTCTAGAGATCATTTTTATGGATTTATTTTTTTAAATCTTTGAGGAAAAAGATGGTAATGTCATGTGTGTGCATTGTGTGTGGAGGTCAGAGGTAATTTGCCTCTGCATTTGCTAGGCTAGCTGGCCTGCAAGGGTTACAGTATTCTCTTGGGAAATAAATTCTCATTTTTCAGATCAGGAAATTGACTCTTATTTTCTGAGACAAGATTCTTCTGTGGCTCTGTATTATTTAGGCAGCCCTGAACTTCTGCCTCCAGGAAGTTTCCATTTCAAATAGCAATTTGTCCAAGATTCCATAGCAAATAAGTAGCATCATGCTAAAACTTGTGCATTTTTTCTATTTTAATAGACTACTATGAGTAGGTTATTTCTATATTTATGGATTTATTTAGTGATTCTAGGTTTGTTTGGTTCTTTTGGATTTTTTTGTTTTTTGTTTGTTTGTTTGTTTTTGGGGTTTTTTAAAATTGGTTTTTTGAGATAGGGTTTCTCTGTATAGCCCTGGCTGTCCTGGAACTCACTCTGTAGACCAGGCTGGCCTCGAACTCAGAAATCCACCTGCCTCTCCCTCCCAAGTGCTGGGATTAAAGACGTGCGCCACCACTGCCCAGTTGTGATTCTAGGTATTAAGCCCAGGACTTTGTTTATGCTGGCCAAGTGTTTTATTCCTGAGCTCTTTCTGTGTGTGTGTGTGTGTGTGTGTGTGTGTGTGTGTGTGTATAAATCAGTGCCTTTAATCTAGTTCTAGTTCTTTAGGAAGCTAAATTAGGTAGTAGAAACCTTTCACAGATTTTTGTGGATTTTCTTTCTTTTGTTTTTGTTATAGTTTTGTTTTTCGAGATAGGGATTCTCTGTTTAGCCCTGGCTGTCTTGGTACTTGCTCTATAGACCAGGTTGGCCTCAAGCTCACAGAGATCTGCCTGCCTCTGCCTCCTGAGTACTGGGATTAAAGGTGTGTGCCATCATGCCTGGCGTATTTTGTTTGTTAAAAGATTTTCTAATCTCTCAAAAGGAAATACTAAAATTTTGGTCCCTTATAATTTTCTCCTTTTTATTTTTGCACCGTGCACACATGTGTGCATGCGTGCGTTCAGTTTACATGAGTTTATTTATCGGGGACAGAATACCATAGTATGTGTGGAGATTAGACAATACCTTTTGGGAGTTCCTAATATGCAGGTCCTATTGATCTAACTCAGGACTGTTAGATTGGTGGCACGTGTCTTTACCCATGAGCTGTCTTCACCACCTCTCCTTGGTATTTTTGTTTGTTTTGTTTTTGTTTTTCGAGGCAGGGTCTTGCCGTGTAAACAGGTAGGCTTCAAATTTGAGATGTTCTCCTTGCCATATCTTCTATGTGCTGAGATTACAGGAGTGAGCCACTGTGCTTCCTTGATGCTTTTTCGTATGTTTTCTTTTCCTTCTCTGTTCTACTTTAATTTTTATTATCTGTGTATTTCTTTTATCCTTCCTGAACTATAAGTTTCTAAAGACTTGTAATTGATATGTTTTTGCATGTTCTTTGTTGTTGCTTTGCATGATTTATTCTATGTATGTTTTCCGACTCCTTAGAATAACCCAAACATTAATCCTTGAAGACAGACTTCAGGCCAGGCAGGTGTCTCGGGAGGCGAGTGTGCTCGCTGTGAAGCTCAGCCAGTTGAGCTTAGAATCCCAGACCCACAGGGGGAGGAGAGAGACTCCTCCCAGTTGTCCTCTGACTTCTGGTGGCACATGCATGCCATGAGATTCACTACCACGTCCACGACCACGACCGCCGCCACCACCAGTAAATAAATGAGTGAGTGAATGAACGAATGTGTAAAAATACCAGTCCTCCCCCCCATAACTTAATTCCCAGAAATAACAACTCTGAGACTAATTATTTAATAAATACCTAGGCCATAAGGTTCAACTTGTTCTCTGATTTGTTCTTAACTTATTCCTTTTATTGTAACCTGAGTTCAGCTATGTGCTGATTTATATACGTCGTCTCAGCATTCTGGGGTGAATCTCTCTAGTCTGACTATTTCCCAGAATCCCTCTATTCCTGACAGATGTTCTACCTCCTATTTTCTGCCTCAGCTCCTTGGCCATAAGCTTTTTTATCGACAGATGAAGCTTGCAAGAGATTCTCTCTATATGTGTAAATTGGATGAGGAAGAGGGGTGGGGTGAATTAGGAGCTGAGCAGATGAGGTGTCCTGTAATCCCAGCGCTCCAGAGGCTGGGGCAGGAGAGTCATGCGCAGGCAGGCCTGAGCTACCTGACGTAACTGGGTGTGAGGAGAACAAACAGGTAAACTCATACCTACTTAGGACTTAGAGACGAACATATAACAAATACAATTTGAGTCTTATAATGGTGGTACTAGAAAAATTGAACAATTTAACTTAGAATTTCCGTTTATTTAACAATTTAGCAGACAGAAATGTTACCATTATGAGAATATTGAAGCAAGCAACTATTTCACATTTGACCAAATATATTTGCTAATAGATGTATGAAACAGATATCTATTGGTTGTTGGTATCTTTTCCATGAGAAACAATGGTTGCTATTAATTTTATTAAAATTTTTTTATTTTATTTTTTACTTATGCACTTTACATCCGATCACTGCCCCCCTTCCTGTCACCACCTCCCACAATCCTTCCCCATCCCTCTCCCCTTCTCCTCTAGGTCCCCCTGGGTACCCCTCCACCCTGGGACTTCCAAGTCTGGGAAGTGAGGTGCTTCCTCTCCCACTGAAGCCAGACACGGCAGCCCAGCTAGAAGAACAAATCCCACATACAGGCGACAGCTTTTGGGATAGCCTCTGTTCCAGTTGTTCAAGACCCACATGGAGACCAAGCTACACATCTGCTACATATGTGTGGAGAGGCCTAGATCCAGCCCATGTTTATTTAAAATTTGTATTACATTTATCTATATATATGGTGTGTGTGTATGGAGGTCAAAGAACAGTTTGAGGGGGTTGTCTCTCTCCTATCATGAGATTTGCAGATCCTGCACTCAGGCTTGGTGGTTAGCTCCTTTTCCTGCCGATCCATTTTGCTTGCTTACCCACCCCCTACCCACCCCCAACCTCGGCCCACATTCCACTTTGGTATTTTTTTCCCTCGATAGTTTCCATGTGGCCAAGGCTTCCTTGGGTCATACTCACTGTGTAGCTGAAGATTCCTCTGCTGTCACTCTGATTGACATTGATTACAGATTATGTGGTATTGGGATAAATGCCAGGGCTTTGTATGTGTTAGGCAAACACTACCAACTGAACCATACCCCCAAAGTTGGGAAGAATATAAGACTATCAAGTAAAAAGTATATTTTATTTAGAAGCAGTGTTATAAAGAAAAGAAAGAAGCTGAAAGCAAACCCACTCTCAGTGCTTGGGAAACTCAGGAGAATTAACAGCTCACAGCCAGCCTGGGTCTCATCACAAACCTGCTTCTAAAAACAAGAACAAAGAGATTGCCACCAACATAAATAGCAGGGTATATTATTTAGAAAAGAAAACATTTAATGTCTTCTAAGCACATAACCCCTCACCCCCACCAAGGTATGGATAGTGTCAGTATATACCCTGGAATAGCCTCAATCAAAATCCTCCTGCCCCAACTTCCGGAGTGTTGGGATTGTGGGTATATGCCAGAATGCCCTGCAAATCTGATTTTGTCTGTTGTTGTTGTTATTGTTGTTTTTCCTTTGAGACTTTTAATGAAGCCCTGGATGTCTTGAAACTCATTATGGAGACCAGGCTGGCCTTGAACTTAAAGGTGTCTGCCTGCCTCTACCTTTGCCTCCGTAATATTACCTAATTTTTTTTTTATTCCTCCCTGCCACAGACTCTTGCTTCTTCAGTCTCCTGAGTGCTGGGGTTAAAGGACTGTGCATGTCCATGAGTGTTATGTGTGTGTTTGAATGCCATGGCATGTGTGTGGTCACAGTACAACTTTGTGGAGTTCGTTTTCGCCCTTTCCCTTTCCATGGGTTCCAAGGATTGAGCTCAACTGCAGTCCAGCCTTACAGCAAGATCTTTCCTCTGCAGACACGTCACTTTAGATCAAAGCATTCCTCTCTGGTTCCTAAAGTCTCACTTTCATTTCATGATCAGAAACACATTTAGTCTATTTCTTATAAGTCCCCATAGTCTTTACAGTTTCACGACACAACCCAGGTTACAAAAAAAAAAAAATGGATGTGGCTCCTTTGTAATTCCAGTGTGGGGAAGACAGTGTGTGAGACAACAGATCCTTTGGAATGACTAGCTAGCCTAAGCTACATAGTAGGCTCCATGAGAGAGCTTTTCTCAAAAAACAAGCTGAATAGCACTTAAGGAATAATACCGGAAGTTGTCCTGTGGCCTTCTTAAATATGTGCACTTGCACATAGCACAAGCACCCTGGCACTTAGGCATACAGGGAGTTTGAATCCTTGTGATGACTGTCTTAGCATTCAGCAGCCTTCTGTATAGAGATTTGTTTATAAAACTTGCTTTATTTGTTACCTCTTTTGATCTATATGACCTCTTGAAAATAGAGGTGATAGTCATCTACTTAAACTAACTGTTGTAAAAACAGTTGTAAAACACATTGTTTGGTGATTGTCTTCTTTTGGAGAAATGGAATTTTACAGCCCAGCCTTTTAGAGGGACAACCCTAAAAATCTGTACTAAGGAATTCATGAAAGTGTGTGCTGGGGTGGGCAGCTGTGAAAAGTACAAGGAAAGTGGTTTACATGAAGATTACTGGAAATCTTTCGGGGTTTTAAAGTAATCCTGCAATAATATGCACTTCTCATTGTAGTTACAGAACACGTAACACTGCCAGTGGTACGAGATAGAACTGCAAGAAGCCATTTGCTTGTCAAGATTTTTGTCAAGATACTATTATCAGCTATGTAGCTCCCCAAATATTGTCTACCATTCAGACTTTAGAATTGAAGTGAAGCATACAGACTGTTATTAAATCTTCCTAATTTCTTTATTTTGTATGACCTAATAATGTCACTCAGTGAATGCTGAGGTAATTCCTCAACTGTACGTAGTCACTTTATAAGCACACTTAGTTGTGGTTGTGGTGGTCATTGTTTTTGTTTTTGTTTTTGAGACCAGATCGTCCTCTCCCTCTCCAGCTCTGCCTGGCTTAGAACTCACTGTATATTTAGCTCCTGCTAGCCTCGGATTTGCTGTAGTTCTCACCCTGAGCCTCCCAAGTGCTGGTCATTCCCAGTGTTAGTTACCAGGCCTGGCTGTTTTTGAATTCTTTGATTAAAACATATCCACATTGCCCATAGGTGGTGGCACATGCCTTTAATCCCAGCACTTAGGAGGCAGAGGCAGGCGGATTTCTGAGTTCGAGGCCAGCCTGGTCTATAGAGTGAGTTCCAGGTCAGCCAGGGCTACACAGAGAAACCCTGTCTTGAAAAACAAAAACAAAACAAAACAAAAAGATAGCCACATAAGGGTGGCTGGGAAGGTGAGTCAGAAAGTGCTTGTGTTGCAAGCATGTAGGTCTAAATTTGGGTTCCTAGTTCATGTCTATAAACATGGAAATAGTAAGACAGGAGAATCTTTCAGACTTGGTGGCCTGCTAGCCAGTCTGAGAACTCTAGGTTCACTGAGAGAACTTGTCTCAAAAAATAAGCTGAAAAGATAAAGAAGACACCTGAGGTTGAACTCTAGTGTCTATATGCCAGTGTACACACATGCAAGGTACAATCACACTCACATATATATATGAGCACATATATACAATAAAAATAAAGGAAAATATAGATCATTAGACCTGGGGTAGCTTAGTGACAGCATTTGAGAGTTCATGGATTCTATTCTCACCACTGCCAAAACAAAAGAATAAGTAGATATATAAACAAATTCCAGTTTATTAGCAAAACATCATTTATTTTTGTTTAGAAAATAAGGTTATCTGACCGATACGCTCATTCAGTAGGTATGGGTCTGAAGAGGAGTGGATTCTCTCCTTCCTCTCTGTGGATCCCAGAACTCAAGTTGTCAGCTGGAAGAGCAGGTTCCTTACCTACTGAGCCAGTTTATTTGCCACAGGTCATATTCTTAAAGTTGGGTCCAGTGAAAGAAACAGCAAAAATCTTCTCAATAATTTAATAGAAATTAAATAAAAATGTCCACACTTTGAAAATAAGGAACTAGAAGTTGACTATTCAAGAGAATATACACTTTTGCTATTACTGCTTGCTGTAAAAAAAAAAAAATTGATCACCTGGCTGGAGAGATGGTGCAGTAGTTAAGAGCTCTGGCTGCTGTTCCAGGAGACCTGGGTTCAATTTCCAGCATGCACGTGATAGGTGGTTCACAGATGGCTGTAACTCCAGGATTGGGCACCTTTACACAGACATACATACTGGTAAAACATCAGTGCAAATAAAGAAAAAGAGGAGGAGGAGAAGGAGGGTGGTGGTGGTACATGCTTTTAATCCCAAAACTTGGGAGGCAGCGGCAGGTGGATTTCTATGAGTTCAAGGCCAGCCTGGTCTACAGAGTGAGTTCCAGGACAGACAAGACTACCCAGAAACCTGCCTTTAAAAGTAAACAAACAAAAATAAAAAGATGATTGTTACAAATTGTTTATTGGTTATTCTAAGTGGTATTCTTCATGATAGGATCATTGATTGGAAATAAGTAAGGGGATTTTTTTTTTTTTAAATCTGGTAGAACCTCTTCCTGTTTATATTCTTTGGAATCTGTTTCCCACTGTGGTATTCCCTTAACCTGTGTATTCTCCTTAATAGCTGAATAATATAATTTAATAATGTAACCTACTTAATGCAAGCAGTAATTTCATCTTCAGGTTGTTTTGTAATTTGGATATTTTCTGTGAGTTAACTCTTGAGAAATTATAAATGATGGTTCTTTTGAGGCTCCCCACCCCACCCCCAGAGTTATTTTTTCTGGAGTTGGTTTTGTTAAGTTGTGGAAGGATAGAGTTGGTGAGTCTATGAAGTCTAAAGAGCTCATCAAAGATATGAGCTGAGCCACTTAGTTTTACTCATTGTTAACAGAACTCAGTTCTACACTAAAGATCTAAAGTTGTTTTCTAGCCTTCTAGTTATTATTATAAAGTAGTCTTGAAACCCTGTCTCCTCAGGCTCCTTATATAGTTCTTTTCGTGAAGGAAAAAAAAAAAAACAATTAATAGGTCAATGTTTGGTTGATTCCATCTAATTTTTACCGTGATTTATTTAAGGAGTCCCATCTTCGACCCTGAATACTGATTTGCCAGAATGAATCTGTTAAATGAAAGATTGGAAGCCAGAGTTAGTTTTCTCCCTTTAACAGACTGCCATACCGACCCATCCCCCCACCCCTGGGTTATCATTGAAGAGGAGATTGTTCGTGTTCTCAAGTAGCAGTAGAGAAATCTCACACCCCATCTGACCAGAACAGAAACAGCCGCTGTAGCACACAATGTCCTTCCTCTGTCCTCACTGAAATCGGGGAGGGACAAAAGCCCAGTTGGTACTTTACCCCTGTCCTGTCTGCCTGCTAGAAGGCCTGTTTCCTACCCTGATGGTTTCTGCCTAACAAACCGTGTTTCTTTTTTACAGCATTATGATCCTGGACTTGTTGTGGTGATGGTAAACTTAGCAGTGGTAATTTTTATTTTCAGACTGAATTACTCCTTTTGTCATCAGTGCACCAATATGTTAGGCTTACTCTCTCTGTTGTAGCCTCATCCTCCTGCTTGGTCTTTTCATTTTCCTTTCCTTTCCTTATGCAACTTGTCTGATCCTTGTTCATTAAAGGGTAATGTTAAGAAGGGATATATATGTTCAAACTGCCAAAAAGAATCAGTTAAAATATTAAATTCTAATAGTCAAAACCTTGATTCCCCCACCCCCAGTGTAATGGGCACTAGCACTTGCTACTGCAATTTATCAATAAGTTAAACAAACTTTGACTGCCTTAGAAGGCAAAAGTACTAATGCAGAATTTATAAACAGGGGTTTACAAAGGTAAACAATTTGGTACAGAGCCACCAAAACTTTGTTGAATCTTTCAAAATAAATTCTGACCAATCAAAAAAGATTCTAAAATAAATTTCTTTGATGTTTCTTTTTAATTGTTTCATTGGACTATTTGCTTCTACCAGTAAATCCCTGACTGAGACGTTATGAAAGTGATATTGCACCTAGGAAGTCATTTTTATAACCTGTCTTTACCTTGGTCCTTTTGCTAGCGATTGCAGTCACTGCTCACTTATTATACCATTGGGCAGAGGGGGTGAGCGCTGCGCTTGCGCTTGGTCTGACTGGCAGTCTTGGGCGTATCTACTAGAAAACTGTGTTCTAAAAGGGCTTGTTTTCCTGGCATGCCATTTTGTTACTTTAAAAAAAAAAAGACTATGATGATAATTGCTCATTTACTACCTATTTATTGTTTAAAAACAATAATGGGATCTCATTGATAAGCAGTTAAACTTCTGAGTGTCAATAATGGAATATTCCTGACAAGTAGTTAAATTTACAGATTTATTTTTTCTGTATGATTTAAAGACCAAAAAAATGGTAATTCCATAAATATACAGTGACCAGACACACGTGTTGCTGGTAATTTTCATTTTATACTTCAGGATTCAAACAAACCAATTTTTAAAAATTATTTTTTTATTTATAATACCCAAGATTTAGCCTGATAAAACTCAGATTTTTTTGCCCAAAGGTATAATACCTATATCTCTGTGTGTGTGTGTGTGTGTGTGTGTGTGTGTGTGTGTTTGTGTGTGTGTGTGTAAAACAACAAAAACAAAACAAAAACAACTGTTTACACCAGTCTGAGTGAAATGATGAGAGAAGTAAACATTGTGTTTTTTCACTGAAGGTGAACACTGGGTAAGGTAAGTCCTTTTCCATTACATCACAATGAACAGCGCAAGTTGTGATGTAAAACAGCTGTGGTAGTAAAGTGCTTGTCTGCCCCATTTTGCTTTGTTTGGCTGGTTATGAGTGGATTAAATATATATTTACTTCTTAAAAATCTCCAGCATAGATCAATTAGTTGAAAGTCAATTTTCTTCGCAACTAGTCCTTTTCACAGCTTACCACTTAGCATCCGCAACCAGCTGTAGAGAGTAAAACCAGTCTTGTCCTTAACGACAAGTAGCTGTCATTTTTCATTTAAAATTTTCTTTTGATTGGAAAGTGTCTTTTAAAAAACAAAATTTAAATATATACTGATTTATAATTTTTTCTGTAGTTTGAAATGCATTTCTCTCCTGTTCCCCCCCCCCCCAAGCATTTAAGATATTCATCACCAGTTTAAGGGCTAGACAAGGTGATTTCAGGAACAAAGTTGTGATTGCATACAGGAGGATCAGGAGTTCAAGGTCATCCTCACCTGCTTAATGAGTTTGAGGCCAACCTGGACTACACGAGACCCTGTCTTATTAAAAAAAGGAACTTGTAAAGTTTTTCATTGTAAATTTCTCATTGACATTTCCCACTCACGTAGCTTTGCCTCAGTAACCTGGAATTCTCTCCAGCTAGGCCAGCCAGAGTGGGTTCTTGGGTTTAATCCAGGAAAGGAAGGATCGGATGGAAGCTGTGAGAATGGCTTTTGTTTGGTTCACTGTAGCTTTCTGGTCTCTGCACTTCAGGCAAGATCTAACCACCCAGACCTAATGTTTAAGTGAACTATTAGCCTAGTTTTATGTCTCAACTTAATCCTGTGTTCCTTTTACAGGGAGAACAGACCCTATTCCAATTGTTGTCAAGTATGATGTCATGGGCATGGGTCGAATGGAAATGGAGGTAAATGGATCTCCTTAAGTCATTAATTTTATGGAAATATAAAATTGGCATTAACTTCCAACTTGAATGTCAGTGTAAGTGTATACTTACCAGATTAAGCATAATTGAACATTTTTTTGATCAATTAAAAGTATATTTGATGTTTTCATTTTGTGCTGTCTTTGAAGCACTGAGGATGTAAATAGTGCCCTGTAGAAGTTCTCTGGTGTTAGACAGAAAGATCAAGTGAGGCCCTGGCACTCATTTAGGGGACAGTGTTTCTCTGTGCTTAAAGCACTGCTGAGGTAGATGCTCTGCCAGTGCGGGCTTACCTGCATCCCTTTATTTTATTGTCTGAAATACTGTCTTCATTTCCTTCTAATTCCTTGGAAGTAAATGCTGAACTGAACTCTTGCAGTCAGCCGGTGGGTGTATGGGCGTGCATAGGTAGGAAAGATATGAAGGAACTTTGCTTCTGTTTTCTGTAGCATGGCAGAAAAGCAAGAACTAGCTGAGGAAAGTTTTGTGCTATCAAGCATTATGCTTGTGCAGATGACATTTTTATAGCTAGTCCTAGGGTACTTTAGGAAATAAGAATAAATTTATCTATTTTTGTGAAGCTGGATTATGCCGAAGATGCTACCGAACGGCGTCGTGTCCTAGAAGTAGAAAAAGAAGACACGGAAGAGCTGAGGCAGAAGTACAAGGTAACAAACAGTCCCTGCTGTTTGAGAGTGTTCAGGTAGAAGAGAAAGGAAACTCACTTTTGGTGAAGAGTCTCCTTTACTGACAGCATTTGTTCACACTTAACAGTGATTTGGGATAATCTTTTTATTGTCTCAGTAAAAACTGAAATACCTATTCCATATGTGTGTTGGGAAAATTGCATTAGTGTTTGAAAGTTATTAGTCCTGGGTAGTATACAGGAAGTCAGGCAGGAGCAGTGAAAAAATGGTGGAGTCCTTGGAGGCTTTCCTTTTTTTTTTTTTTTTTTATTCGAGACAGGGTTTCTCTGTGTAGCCCTGGCTGTCCTGGAACTTACTCTGTAGACCAGGCTGGCCTCAAACCCAGAAATCCGCCTGCCTCTGCCTCCCATAGTGCTGAGATGCGCCACCACTGCCCAGCAGGCTTTCCTTTTTAAAAAAGAAAGTGGATGATTTTTGGGAGGGGGAGAGGTGCATTAATTTTATGTGTAATGCCACAGTATGTATAGAAGTCAGAGAACAACTTCCACCCAGAGAGCAAACTCGGATCCTCTGGCTTGGTAGCAGGCAGCCTTCCCTGCTCTGCAGTCTCCCCAGGCCTGAGCAAAAATGTTTCTTTCATTGTAACAAACGAAGAATTTTCTTGTTCATTGTCAATTGCACTCAGCCCTAAAGCAGATGTTTGTCTCTCTGTCTCTCACTCCCCACACCCCCCATGTGGGTATCACAGTGAATTACTTTTCTCTTTAATGGGGTGGGTATGGAGGTGGTGCTTGCCACTGTTTATGTAAGGAAGATAAAGGACAACTTTGGAGAGTCAGTTCTTACCACACGAGACACGTGTGTATGGATATTTTACCTACAAATATGTATGTGCCACATGTGTACCTGGTGTTTTCAAAGTCTAGAAGTGGACTTCAAATCCCTTGGAACTTATATTACAAATTGGGAACCAAACCTAGACTCACTGCAAGAGTGACCAGTGCTTTTAAATACTGAGCCATCTCTCTAGTCCAGAATAGTTTCCTTTTTAAAGGACTATTCATAATAAACTGCAGCTTAGAACATGTAAGTTAAGCATTCAGAAATAAAATGGGCAAATTAGAAGATAAGAAATAGATCTCATAGCTGAGCAGTGGTGGCGCACACCTTTAGTCCCAGCACTTGGGAGACAGATGTAAGCAGATTTTTGAGTTCGAGGCCCAACCTGGTCTACAGAGTGAGTTCCAGGACAGCCAGGGCTACACAAAGAAACCCTGTCTTGAAAAACAAACAAAAAGGAAGGAAAAAAGAAAGAAATAGATCTCATTAAGATTATCCTATAGAACGAGGTCGAAGATGGCTCAGAGGTTAAGAGTCTGCTCTTTCAGAAGTCCTGAATTCAATTCCCAGAAACCATATGGTGGCTCACAACTATCTATAATGAGACCTGGTGCCCTCTTGCCAGGAGGCTGTATACATAATAAATAAATCTTAAAAAGAAAATAAAGATTATCCTAAAAAGCAGTTTTTTGGTTGTGATACTTAAGGTAAAAATTGAAAAAACAGAAGGGATTTGTTTTAAAACTATAAAAGTAAAATAAAAATACATTCTACTGTGTAAAGGAGAAGTCGAGTTGTAGCCTGCCTACTCAGTCAAACATCTGTTAAAGGTCCTTCAGAATCCCAGGACTTGAAAGTGCCTATAAATTTAGCCCAGGATCTAAACTTCCCTCAGAAGTATGGAATAGAAAAAGGGGTGATGTACTAGTTGGAGAACATAAGAATCTTTTGTCAATCTTTAAAACCAAAGATCTATTATTTCCTTTCATTGTTAAGATAGATAACAATAGAGTAAAAGTAAGATAATTATCATTTTACCGATTAAAAAAACAACCAAGACTGAAGTGATAGCACACATGAGGACTCCTGAAATCCAGGGTATTCAGGCATGGAGGTACATGCCTGTCTTCCTGGCATTAAAGAGGCAGAGAAGGTTCTAGACAATTTGTCACACACTTGTAATCCCAAGCACTTAGGGAGAGGAGGCATGAGAACTGCTGAAAATTTGAGAACAACAACTAGGATCACACAGTAAGACTGACTCGAAAAAGAAGAAAAACAAAAAGCAACACTTAGCAGATACCCCGTGTATAAAGCCCTTAGTACAGAAACCTGACAGCCTGAGCTCATGTCACACATCCCAGAGGATCAGCACACGCCTGTGATCCCAGTGCTCCTGTGGATAAGCAGGAGGCAGTGACAGGATGATTCCTGGGAGCTAGGGACCATCTAGCATGTCCATACAGTGATGAGAGACCTTGGCACCGTGTAGGAGGTGAGGATGGACACCCCGGGTTGTTCTCTGACCTCATTGCACTCACATACTTCAACACGCTTCATATATATTGAGCATATACAACAAAACACTTTTAATTTTTTTTTTAATGTCTAGAGAAATGGCTCAGCGGTTAAGCGCACTGGCTGCTATTCCAGAGGTCCCGAGTTCAATCCCCAGCACCCACATAGCAGCTCACAACCATCTGTGACTCCAGCCCTAGGGGTCTGTGCTATTTAGCCTCCGCAGGAACTTCATGCATGTGGACCTTGACACACTCAGCAAGCACTCATACATATGAAATAAAAACATGGAAGATGCTTGTTGCTATTTGGAGACTCTAATGATATCTAGGCCTATCTTTTTTTTTCCCCCCTTTTTTGGTAGTGGTGGCGGGGGTGCTTCAAGTCACGGTTTCTCTGCATAGCCTTGGCTGTCCTGGAACTCAACTTTATAGTCCTGACTGCCCTCAAACTCAGAGAGTGGCCTGGCCCTGCCTCCTAAGGGCTTAGATTAAAGATGTGTGCCACTAGCTGGTTTTTGAGGTTTTTTTTTTTTTTTTTTTTTTTGGTTTTGGTTTGTATTTTTTGGGGGGGTGGGGTGGGTTGTTTGTGGGGTTTTTTTTTTTTTTTTTTTTTTTTTTTGGATTTGGTTTTTTCAAGACAGGGTTTCTCTATATAGCCCTGGCTGTCCTGGAGCTCACTCTGTAGACGAGGCTGGCCTCGAACTCAGAAATCCACCTGCCTCTGCCTCCCAGAGTGCTGGGATTGCAGGTGTGCACCACTGCCGCCCAGCTGTGTGTCCTATGGGTGGGAGCCTAATAAACTATTGTCATAAATGTTAACACCACAGCTTAGCATGCCTTAGCATCTACTTTGCTACAGAAGGACTAGTAGAAAAAAATTAGCATCTTCAGGCTAATTGCCCTCTTTCAGTGTATCAGTGTATTGCCCAAAAAAAAAAAAAAAAAAAAAAAAAAATTCTCTAAGCAGAACAGGTGGCAAAAGAACAGATCCCCACCCCTGGGGTCAAGGGTTAAAGTCTTAAGCATTGTAGGCAAGACTTTTACCCCTGAGCTGCATACTCAGCTCTTGCTGTGCACAAAAAGGTAATTGATTTAGCAAAAATTGAATCCATGCCATTGTTTTTTCCTATGAGTTTAATACAAACAGGAAGGCTGAGCATGGTGTCACACATTTTAATCCCAGCATTCCAGAGGTCGTTGTTTCTCTCTGAGTTTGAGAAAACGTGATCTACAAAGAGTTCCAGGGCATCCAAGGGTGAATTCTATGAGTTCCAGGCAACACAGAGAAACCCTGTTTCAAAACAAAATAATAGAAAAAATAGAAACAGAAGAATTTTAAAAGTTAGGAAACATGAGCTGTAGAATAAAACCATTTCTATCTTGAAACTTTGTAGCCAGACTTTTGGCTACTTTGTGGGTTTTTTTTTTTCTTCCACCCTTTCAACCCCCAACAGTAGATAGGAAAGAGAAAAGGAGAGACAGAAAAAGGGGGTGTTTAAAAACCTTTCGGGACATTGAGTTCCTTGGGACAGATTTGATCTTTGCAGTCAGGATATCTAATTTTTTTTTTTTTTTTTTTTGATTTGGTTTTTTTCAAGACAGGGCTTCTCTGTATAGCCCTGTCTGTCCTGGAATTCACTCTGTAGACCAGGCTGTCCTAGAACTCAGAAATCTGCCTGCCTCTGCCTCCCAGAGAGCTGGGATTACAGACGTGCACCACCACCACCTGGCTATCTAATTTTTATTTTTTCCTCTTTGCACACAACTACTTAGCAAACCACAGCCAGCAGCATCTAACCAACAGCGCACTCGGCTTCTTGGGGCTCAAGGATTTATATGCCCTCTGCAGAGTCCCCAGAATCCCACACAGCACAGTCACAGAGACTATCATTAGGGTGGAAGCAAGTCATCCTCAGCTGCTGGAAGCAGCCCCACACCCCACACCTGGGGTGAAAATGACAACACAGAAACCCTGTCTCAAAAACCAAAAAAAGAAAAGGAAAGAAAGAAAAAAACCAAAATTTTCACTACAAAACAAATTTTACAAGAAAAAGAAAGAGAAAAGGTAGGCCTAGAATTTTTCTTCAATTGGAGGGAGGTGGGTAAAATCAAAATTGGCATGATAGTGTACATCTTTTATCCCCGTACTCTGGAAGCTGGTGGATCTCTGTGAATTCAAGGCAAGCCTGTTCTGCACAGTCCAGAACAGCCAAAGACATATCTCTGTGTCTTTGTTTTTTGAGACAACGGGGCTGGAGAGTTAGCTCAGAGGTTAAGAGCACTGACTGCTCTTCCAGATGTCTATGTTCAATTCCCTGCAACCACATGGTGGCTCATGACTATCTCCAATGGGATCTGATGCCCTCTTCTAACATGTCGTTGTACATGCAGGCAGAATGCTGTATATATAATAAATAAATAAGTCTTTTTAAAAATAACAGCAACAACAAAATCAGTAACAAAATAAACAGCTGATTGTCAGCTTGAGTTTGAAGCCAGTAAATTGCAGACTGGCCTGGATTATGGTGGGGTTGTGGATGTTGTACTAGGAAAACCCAAGGACTTCCAAGCTGAGTACTTTTGTATCTAGACACACCCTTCTAAAAGCTACACCAGGATCAAAGATCTTGAAAGCCTAAAGACAGTTCCAGTGTACTTACATATAATAATAAATAAATCTTTAATAAAAAAAAAAAAAACTAAAAAAAAACCGGAGGTATAATGGGGCTGGAGAGATGGCTTAACAGTAAAAGGCACCCACTCTTCTCCAAGAGGACCTGGATTCAGTTCCCAAGACCTGCATGGCAGCTCACAACTGCCTATAACTCCATTCCATGGGGCGTAAACACCTTCTCTTGGCTTCTGTGGGCCTCAACACATATGTATTATATAGACTTAAATGCAAACAAGCACTCAAAATAACAGTATCTTTTAAAGATGAAGAAAATAGAGGGACATGATGACACAGATATTTGCTTTATCACCTTGTCTAATTCAGTAATCTCTATATACTAGGGATAGCTTTGAACTCAAAAGCACTCTTGTCAGCCTGGAGTGTCTTGAACAAGTAACAACACTGTGCCTAATTAAATTGTGTCTTATATTCTGGTCAGGGTCAAAATAGGGAATGCTATAGAATCTTGTCTACAGTATTGCCAAAAGGGAAGTAAAGTTCCACTGTCTAGAACACTTGTTAGTGCATACACATTGTCACCTACAAATTCCCCTTACGATTTATCAGGCATTTACTGGCACCTTTGAATTTTATGGAAATGTTTTTTTCTCTGTGCTTGGGTAGCAGCTATCTAAATTCTACTGAGTTGTTTTGTTTTTATTTTGTTTTGTTTTGTTTTTATTTTGTGGTTCTTAACAGGATTATGTTGACAAAGAAAAGGCAATTGCAAAAGCCCTAGAAGATCTCAGAGCCAACTTTTACTGTGAACTTTGTGATAAACAGTATCAGAAACATCAGGAATTTGACAACCATATCAACTCTTACGATCACGCACACAAGCAGGTAAGGAATAATTATTTGGTACCAAGGAAAAAGACGCTTCATTGATAACAATCATAGATGTTTATGAGTGTGCCTGACTTCTTCCATCAGCCAGTCTTTAGTTTTGTTCCTGATACTCTTGATTTGTTTTCCATGGGCGCTGTCCTAACATAGATAACTTCCCTGCTACTCCATCATCATTTTAAGTAGCATGATGAGTTGTGAATTTCTTAAACCTGAAGTAATGCTTGTAGCTTTTAAGTAGTTTCTAATTTTTTTTCAATTTGGCGATTGATCTGGGAAAGCTTAATGTCAGTTTCTCCCTTCCTCAACATGTTAAATTTTTGAAGAGTTCGTTATTCTAGACTTTGTTCTTCTGAACTTCTGCATAGTTCCAATTCAAGTTTTAGTGGCTACTTCCTATCAGTAAGTCTTTTTGTTACTCCTTATGCCTTGAAAAGTAACTAAATCCTGAAGAAAAATAAAATTAGACACACTGTATCTTAACGACAAGGCACTTTGTCTTACTAAGTCTCTGCCTGAAGTAAATGTGAAACACCTTGACCAACTTAGAGAGGGAAGGTTTTATGTCCTAGATAACAGTTCATCACTGCTGGAAGTAAGGGCAGGAACTGAGAAGCAGGAGTTTATGCAGAGGCTTCAGAGGAGTGTTGCTTATTGGCTTGTTCCCCATGGATTGCCTGGCTTGCTTTTTTATAGTACCCAGGACCAAACTCTTAGGCTCTTGATAGTCTTTTCAGTTAAATTGCTTTCAAACAAACAAGTACAGTCTTTAAATGCCCCAGAAGTCGCCATGTAGACCAAGCTGGTCTTCAGCTTCTGGTGGCTCTCCACAGATAGCCAGCCAGTGTCAGGATTTCAGGGTTATGCCACCATACCAAACAAGATGGCTGGGCTAGCCCCCCAGCCTCCAAGTTGCTTTTTAAGAGGAAAGAATTTCTTTCAAAGCATAATATTTAAGAAAGTACAAAAGTAATAAAATTCATATTGATCTTAATACTTCAGTGATACAGTTCTCAAGTGTAATAGAAGTTGTTGCAGCTTGATTTTTTATTTTATTTATTTATTTATTTATTTATTCATTTATTTATTGCCATTCTCATTTGTTTTCCTGTATATGTTGACTGATTTGTTTCACTACTCGATTACAGTAGCTTCCAGCCTGGAAAGAACCCGTTCCCCAGGGGCTCTTCAGAGCTTTTGTCTGGGTACACTTCAGCTTACTTTAACAAAACAGTAGTGTTACTGAGGTCAGGTGGGTGGGGTCCAAAGATACTGTTCAATATTCTACAGTATACAACAAGTACCTCAAAATAAAGAATTACCTGGCCTAGAATTACAATCTCTGGTACTGAGGTTAACTATTGAAAACCATGAATAGATGATGTTAATTGTTTCATGTTTGTTTAGCAAAGGTCATTTTTACATCTCTGATTATATCACAAACATTTATAAAGAACTTATCTAGATCCAAAATGTTTACTTAAACTGTTTTAGGTAATCAAAATAAAAATATAAAATTAAGAATTCAGAGATCCAAGGAGATGATTCAGATGGTAAAGTACTTGCTGTACGGGTGTGAGGACTGGATCAGATCTCTTAGATGGGTGTGATAGCTTATGTGGGATCCCAGGAGCAAGTTGACTATCCAGACTAGCCAAAATGGTAAGAGCTGAGTGAGAGACCCTGCCTCAGTCTATAAGGGGAAGGTGCTTAACGAAAGCACCCTCCATCCACTCTGAGCCCCACAGACATAGAAGCCGTAGACACAGAACTCTCCTCCCCAGTTTTTCCTGGTGCTTGGTACTTTACAAAGTGCTTGTGGTACAAGTGTGATTCTGTAAATTCTGATCCCTAGCACCCATGCACAGAGCAGGCTGCAGCCTGCACCTATAATTTCTGTGCTGGAGAGAGAGGTAGAGACATGGATATCACAGAGACTCTACCCAGCCTAACTAATTACCAGGGTCAGTGAGAGATCATGTCTCAAGAAACAAGGTGGAAGGTGATAAAGACAACTGACAGCCAACCTATAGTTTCCATATGCACAAGCACAAACATGCGCGCGCGCACACGTACAATAGATAAAATCATGAATTTCTTACAGAGAACTCAAAAATACTGTCCAGTAATACAGAATATGTTTAAGAGCCATGACTTGAAAGATCTTTAGCTGTATCATTCACAAATGCATGCTAGTTCATTCCTTCACCTGAATCACAAGTACACTTTATTTATTAGAAGACTTAGGTGTCGTGGCATGATCCTGAGTCTCCGTTTTTAGTAGGTGAAGGCAGGAGGATTTGTAATGTAAAGCCAGCCGGGGCTATATAGGAAAAAGTTTCTGTCTCTAAATACAGAGCAAAACAAAAAAACACAAAAAAACAGTTGTAGTATGTATGACTTTGGATTTTTTGTTTTGTTTTTGCTGAAAAGTAGACTATATCATCTTTCTTCAAATTCTTGTCTTTCTACAAATTGTAGAATCTCAGGACAGCATGTATATCAACAAAAGAGTCTTCAATGGCGTTTATAATTCCAGCTCTTGTCTCCACTCTTTCATTCCTTCCTTTTGTCTTTTCTCTTTACAAGAGAGGGCATTCGCTCTTGTTCCTCTCTTGGTCTCTTACTTTCTTTCTCCTCCTCTGTCCCCTCGCCCCTCCCCTATTCCCTCCCTCCCCACGTGCTCATGGTTGGCCTCCACTACCCTCTTGACTCCCCTCCCCATGCCCTGAATAAATTCTATTTAATAATAATAATAATAATAATAATAATAGAATTGGAAGAAGAGCGGGCATTCGCCGTAAACCGTGCTGGCCTCTAGAATCCTCGCCCACTTCTGTCACCTTGCCTGGCCTCTATTCAAAATTGTAAGGAACTCTGAGTTGACTTTACTACAGCACAACTAGATAGTACCTCATAGGAGATAGGATCACATATTTTATCCTCTTCTGTGGACATGAACTTACATCTGGGCCTGCCATTTTTCAAATTGGTGCTCTAAAATCACAAAGGCACCTTCTGCTGCCTTCAAGCAAGACACAGGATTGTTATGACTCTGAGGTCGAAGGTGAGTACTTTACTCCATGGTAGTCCTAGCTTGCATCTTCCATCAGATTTTCACCATTAAAACTTCAGAGAACAGTTTTGTTACTGGTAAACTAATGTAGGTAGGTCCTAGGAAATACTGTTACCTTTCTTTTTTTTTTTTTTTTTTCTTTTCTTTTTTCTTTTTTGTTTTGTTTTGTTTCGAGACAGGGTTTCTCTGTGTAGCCCTGGCTGTCCTGGAATTCACTCTGTAGACCAGGCTGGCCTTGAACTCAGAAATCCCCCTGCTTCTGCCTCCCAAGTGCTGGGATTACAGGCGTGCACCACCACCACCCAGCTTACTGTTACCTTTCTTAAGGTCCAGTTTCTAAAACAGCAGCAGCATGGTTCTTCTCATTTGTGGTCTTTTTTAGAGAAGAAGAAAGGAGGCTTTTTAAAAAAATATATCACTTTTTTTTTTTTGAAGATTTATTTATTTATTATATGTAAGTACACTGTGGCTGTCTTCAGACACTCCAGAAGAGGGCATCAGATCTCTTTACAGGTGGTTGTGAGCCACCATGTGGTTGCTGGGATTTGAACTCAGGACCTTCGGAGGAGCAGTCAATACTCTTAACCTTAAAATCCTAATTTAAATGCCTCTATTTGCTTTTCTCAAATCTTCTAAGATTTTTATGTAGTCATTAATACAAAATAATTGATACTTGGCTTAAACTTTTTAAGTGTAAAAGTATAGGCACTGTGATTCTAATTCCTGTACTCTGTTTTATTACCTTTGAAATCTCCAGTGATGAAGCCAGCTGTGCTTAAAGAAATAACGCACATATGATTACTTACTAAGTTCTGACATGCCTGAGTGCTCAATAAAACATTGATTGTGTCCTAGCCATTTTGGCATAGTTGTAAGTTACTATGAAGCTTAAGGTCTACCCATTCCCACTTCCATGGCCTTTTAATTATCTTACATAACTTTAAAAAAAAAATGTTTGTCTGCCGATAGATGTAAAAGCCTCAAATTCAGACTGCAAGGAATCTTTTTCCCAGAGTGAATCTGAGGCATCGTTTACTAGTAAATATTGGGGCTTGAGGGTTAGTTCAAAGTGAATGTTTGTGTTCAAAGCCTGGTTTGCTCTTCCGGACTGCAAAAAAATAAGACAAAAGTATAGCACTTTGCTGTCACACTTCTATCTGTGACACCTATTTGTGTCACAGCTCACCTCAACAAATCCATTTGGCTTTGTCTTTATGATGTTGGTTTTTCCATTTAATTTTAATTGGTTCCCACCTTAAAAAAAATCTGAGTCATATACAGTGACATTCACTTGTAGTTACTGAGGCAGAAACTCGGAGCTAGCTTCTGCAGCGTGTGCGGCAGGCTAGTGTCTCCTGCGTTTCTGTGTGATTTACTGATTTTGGTTTGTTTTCTTATTGCTGCTGTTTAATTAGACAGTTGTGGTAATGTAGTTGAACTTCTGATCCCTCTGCTGGGATTACAGATATGAACCCACCATGCTTTGAGACCCATCTCTAAAACAAAACACCTAAAACTTCTCAGTAAGTCACCTTTGACTCATCGTGGACTGTCTGATGACATTGGGACTATACTCCAACAAGCCAGTTGCTGTCTCTCACTCATTCTCTGAACAAACAGTTGCATGCTCCACATCATCCTTTACAATCTCTGAGTCATTAGTTCCTTGCCAGATTCCTTTACACACTTGAGTTGTCACTTAGACCTATTCGATGTTCCTCCCCACGTTCTGACTGACACTGGGCACACTGAGGCTATCTCCGACCCTCCAGTGTTGGCTTACTTCCTTGCAGTCTCAGTGTGTGATCATCTGCTCTGACTGCTATAATTTGACATTCTAAATCAGCTTCCAGTATTTCCTATTATTTTTTCCTCTCAGAGGAAAGAATGCTTTCAGCATTCCTCTTTTTTATAAAATGACTTGAGTATCAAAACTTCTGCACTTTTTACATGTTCTGAAAACACCTAATTAATCCTAAGGCTGAATTAATAATAGAAATATCTGTTTCATCTGTGAATAGTAGTAGTTTTCTGAACTTTGAAACAGCATGCACAGCCAGTAGTGATTTCACTGATTGAATTACACAGAATAGAGGCTACTAATGCATGGTTTCCCTAACACTGTCTACTGTCTGGCTGGGTCTTGAACAGTGATACCTACTCATAGTTGGTTGTTTTCATACTTAGTATTGCCAGAGAGCTGAAGTGTTTGGGATTCTCTCCGCACTCAAAAAGTAATTGGCCTCTGAATTATGTTCTGAGAAATAGTGAGTTTGCAGTGGCCACTTTGTTCTTGAAGCTTCATTGTTTGCTGACTTTATTGTTTTGTTTTTGTTTTTTGTTAGTTTGTTTAACTCCAATTTGTTTTTCTCATTCAGTTCTCTATGGAGAGAGAGAGAGAGAGAGAGAGAGAGAGAGTGTGTGTGTGTGTGTGTGTGTGTATCACGAGGGATCAGAACAGTCATATAACCAGTTGGATGAGGGAAGATAATCCTAAGGCTGAATTTAAATGAAAATAGCAAACTATCTAGATCATATACCTGTGTACATATTCCATATCTGTGTTTTGTTTATATTGTTTGTCCTTAGAAAACCATTAAATAGGGTGGTGGTGGCGCATGCCTGTAATCCCAGCACTCTGGGAGGCAGAGGCAGGCGGATGTCTGAGTTCGAGGCCAGCCTGGTCTACAGAGTGAGTTCCAGGACAGCCAGGGCTACACAGAGAAACCCTGTCTCGAAAACACCAAATCCAAAAAAAAAAAAAAAAAATCTCTGATTCCTAAAGCTTCATAAATATTGACTTAACACAGTTCCCCTCTCAAGTTGTTAAGCTATTGAAACAGAAGTGTGAAGGGAAGAATGCATCTTGGAGCCTTTGTCCATCCGTGCAGAGGGAGCTGTGCTGGGTGCCATTTTCTTTGAGACTGCTTTACTTAATAGTGAATGGAGTCATTTGGTCAGTCTCTAAAGCTTGAGCATGTTTTGATCTTCTCACCTACTAAGTAGATTACTTGCCCAGTAATTGCAACCTAATT
The DNA here is from genome assembly GCF_947179515.1 of Apodemus sylvaticus. NCBI lineage: Eukaryota > Metazoa > Chordata > Mammalia > Rodentia > Muridae > Apodemus > Apodemus sylvaticus. Next base: position 20,461,039 of record NC_067481.1, read on the forward strand.
AACTTTGGAAAAGTGTCTACTTAGGAAAGCTATCTGTTTTAACAGAAAGTTGATGACAAACCTCTCAGGAACTAGTATTGTAGGTAAACTGTATACTCTCTTATTATGTATTTCTAATCGTTTTTCATCTTAGCACACAACCCCAATTTAAATAGAAACCAGACTACCGTGTTCATGTTGTACTGTTTCGACTTGTTTTTCTTTATAAATTTAAATTCATCTCAGTCATACACTATGATAGTAATTCTAAGATGTGTGCGTTCTGTTCTGAGAGGTTAAAACAACCCAACTAAAAACGTAAGTGTCAGTGCTGTGAGGAGAGCATTGAACCAGGTGCTGGTGCAGACCTACCAAGTCCAACCCTGCGAAACGAAGGCCAGGGTTCAAGGCCAGGCTAAGCTACCGTGGATCTGTGTAGAGTGCTTCTGGCCTGTGTAGGTCCTGGGTCAAGTCTCCATTGGGTGGAGGATGTAAAGGTGCTGTTCTCTTGGAGCTGGGAAGCCACTGCTCTTGCTTGTCCAGTTAAACTAACGCTCTGCATTTTTTTCCCTGTCACCACTGAGTAATATCCTGATGGGCTTTTCCACAAACATCAATCCCTGAAGCTTGAATTGTATGCACTGGCCAAATAATTGAGGGGTTGCTTCAGTTTGGCAGAAGGTGGTCACTGTTATATATATATAACACTGTGTTATAGGAAAGGGAGACATAAAACAGTAGGGAGAAGAGGCCTAGAGTTTTGGTATATAGGATTGTTGACATGAGAGGAAAAGGAGTGTTTACAGGTCGAAGAAGGTCAGAGCATAGATATCCAGAAAGATAAAGCGTAAGAACCACCCCTACGTTTTCTTTCTGGCTGTGCTCAACACAAAATGCATAAAAAGTATCTATTATCTGTCTTCATTCAGTTCACTGATTTCAAAAAGAAAAGCAACCAGGCGGTCTGTGCTCTATAGACTAGTCTCAAACTTGGACCTTCCTCTGCCTGCCCCAAGTACTGACGGTGTGTCTCACCATTACCAGGACAGGAATTTTTTATTTAAAAAGAGACTTCCTTTAAATGGTAGTTAACGTTAGTATGTGATTTTTTTTAATTTATTTTCAAGTTTTTTTTTAATACAATAAAGTTTATTTTAAAAATAGTAACTGGGTGATGGTGCACGCCTTTAATCCCAGCACAAGGGAGGCAGAGGCAGGCGGATCTCTTGGTTTGAGGCCAGCCTGATCTACAGTGAGTTCTAGGACAGCCAGGGCTACATAGTGAAACTATGGATGTTTTGGAAAAAAAAAAAAGAAAGAAAAGCAGTTGAGCAGTTGTGCCCTGCTAGGTGCTTTGCTGTGACTGACAATAACTTGAGAGCCAACAAGTGGAAAGAGGGCTACGGATGGTTTAGTTGTGCAGCACTTGCCATGAGTACGGAAGGCTAGGCTGAAATAATGAAGGAAAGGGGGTTAGTTTGGCAAGTAATCTCATAAACCTATTAATATCTCATTCTAATTTTACAGTGAGGACAGCTGAGGCTGTGAGGTGCAGACTTGGGTGACTGGTGATGAGTGGCTTGACCTAGGTCTTTCTGACTGAAGTTTTGCACTTGCACCTTTCTGAAAGACAGGAGCAGCTGTATTGAGAACAGAATCTGACAGTCATAGATGAGAAAGGTGCTGACAGTGGAGACGGCTATTCTGGGTTCTTAGGAGGGGCAGGGGCAGGGATGGCAGAGTTTTGGTGAAGGGAATTCTTTGACCTCAAGTGGGAAAGAAATTTGGAGTCAGATAAGGAAAATAGAATCTTAACCTGTGTCTTGGGGCCCATGAGATGGCTCAGTAGATGTGGAAGGGTCAGCCGCTCACTCAACTCTATGACACAAGCCATTCTCAGGGACCTCATGGCGGGTGGGGGTGGGGGACAGTGCCAAGTCCTGCCAAAGCTTATACACACAAAGGCACAATAAATAAATGCATAAATAAATGATCCTCTTTTTTATCTATTTGGTTTTTTCAAGACAGGGTTTCTCTGTGTAGCCCTGGCTGTCCTGGAACTCACTCTGTAGACCAGGCTGGCCTCGAACTCAGAAATCCGCCTGCCTCTGCCTCTCAGAGTGCTGGGAATACAGGCGTGCGCCACCACCGCCTGGCTATAAATGATCCTTTTAAAGAAAAGGCATGTTTTTCCATTTCCATCAGAATATCACTGTCTTGACTTATTTTGGTGATGAACAGCAGTGTGGAAGTGTAAGCTGAATAAACCCTTTCCTCCCCAACTTGCTTCTTGGTCATGATGTTTTGTGCAGGAATAGAAACCCTGACTAAGACAAATTGGTACCAGCATAGTGGGGTATTCTTGTGACAACCTGAACGTGTTTTGGGGAGGACTGTGGAAGGACTTTGGAACTTTGGGCTAGAAGAGCCATTGGGATGTTAAGAGCTCAATGGGATGTTGTGTATGAGCTTGGAAGATAATGTGAACAGTGCGGAAGATGGAGGCCTGCCTTGTGAAGTTTCAGAGGGAAGATTAAAGACTCTTATTAGGGCCGTTGCTATTTTGATTGTGAAGATTCTGTGGTTTTGGTCAATTGGGGCTGAAGAATCAGCTGTGATTAACAACATACCAGAACTACTAAAGCAAAACCTTTGCATTATTGGGACTATTGATGCTGGTTAGCTGGAGCTAAGAAATTAGTGGTGATTAAGAAGAGACGTCATTGAGGTGACATCTTCTGGGAAGTTTTCTGAGAGCACAAAGAAGCTGTGTTCCAGAAATAGCCAAGGTTGTAGCTCTTGCTGCAGCACGACTTGGTAATGTGTAAGAGTCATCCAGATGGTACTGGTTTTGAAGGCATGAAGGGGTCATGAAGAGCAACTGAGGCTTAGCACTGAGAGAGGCCATGGAAGGCCATTAATGAAGGTGCAGCCTCAGTTGCAGTTGATAGCTCAGGACTGAAGGGGTCATGCCAAGGAGTTGAGGCCTGTCACCATGAAGAGAGCCTGTGAGCAGCTATTGGTGAAGCCTAGTTACAGTGGAAGACAGCAGTGTTTTGGAGATGCCAGTACCATGAGATGACCACCAAGAAAAGCAACAGCAGTGGAGTACAGGCAGCTGGAGCCTAGAAGACAAGCTGTGTGCTACAAAGGGCAGAGCTGGAGAAGTGACCCAAGCCCTTGGAGAAGCCCAGAAGATCATGAGTGGAACCCAGACATTGGACATTTAGAGTTTGATTTTGCTTTTTGATTGTGACTGTGCCCTGATATTTTTCCCTTCTGAAGGAAGAAAGTATTTTGGTAGAGTCCACAGTTAAGAGACTTCGAGTTGTGAAACGACTGAATTTTAAGAGAGATTGGATATTTTAAAGGTATTGAATTTTTAACATATAAGAATTTGCAAAGACTGTGGTACTTTTAAAATTATTTAGATTGTGGGGATGAATTAAGAATGTAAGCACTGTGGCTTAATAGTGATGTGTTTGTGTGTCAAGTTGACACAGACTGGAGTTAATCACAGAGAAAGGAGCTTCAGTTGAGGAAGTGCCTCCATGAGACCCAGCTGTAAGGCATTTTCTCAATGTTCAAGGGGGGAGGGCCCCTTGTGGGTGGTACCATCCCTGGGCTGGTAGTCTTGGGTTCTATAAGAAAGCAAGATGAGCAAGCCAGGGAAAGAAAGCCAGTAAGTAACATCCCTCCATGGCCTCTGCATCAGCTCTTGCTTCCTGTCCTGCTTAAGTTCTAGTCCTGACTTCCTTTGATGAACAGCAGTGTGGGCGTTTAAGCTGAATAAACCCTTTCCTCCCCAACTTGCGTCTTAGTGGTGATGTTTGTGCAGGAATAGAAACCCTGACTAAGACAGTCACCATCTGAAAGGCAGCTGTGTCTGTGCTGGCTTTGGGGAGGTTTCTACTCTCTCACTCAGACTATGCTAGACCTGGGAGTTCTCATTCCACCCGGAGACTCCTGGCTTGACTGTGAAGTTTGTGAGGGTGTTGAAGGAATATTTGCTGGACTTGATAGAGCACTCATCTACTCTGCAAGGAAGCTTGACACTTAAGATTTGTCCCCTTGACAACATTCTGTTTCCTGTCTCTGTGTACTTGTGGCAGGACTTTTGGGTAGAATGTGTTTAGAATGCTGTGACCTTGGTCCTGTTCCTTCATCTTCCAAACTGAATAGAGCCAGGTGTGGTGGCTCACCCATTTAATCCCTGTACTCAGGAGGAAGAGCCAAGTAGTTCTTTCTTAGTTCTAGACCAACCAAGGGCTACACAATGAGACCTTGTTTCAAAGACCAACAAAAGAAAGGAGAGGAATCCTTGTCTGACACAATCTGGAGGCTCCAGGCTTTGATGAAAAATATTATTTTTTGAACAGTGTTCTATAGTTCAACAAATGCCTACTTTGAAAGAGATGCACATAGAAGAACTTCATGAGGTGTATAGGAAGATAGGAGAAAAACAGTGCATTCTATTTAAATTTTGATAAGAGAGCCTATTAAGTGTTTAGGAAGGAGAAAAAAGATCCGTAAAAAATGGCATAATAGTCATAGTGGATTCTTTCTGCCCCATTCCTCTCAGAAAAACATTGAAATTCATACTACTTAAGATAGTTGATCCTCCCTGAGCCTGGTGGTGCAGATGTGTAATCCCAGCTACTTGGAAGGTTGTGGCAGGAGTTCAAGTAAATCTCTATGGGACCTATACCAGCACCAGCTTTGTTAGCTGTTGATGAATTGAAGTTCTCCAAACTAAAGATGAATGAGTTCAGCCTCACTCACTGCTTGTAGACAGCAGCCTTTCCTGAAGTTCTCTTACCATTTCTCTTGAGAAAATAGAACTTATTATAGAAAAAGGGTAGTTTCATTTATCTAGATGTGATTAGGGTGTGTGTGTGTGTGTGTGTGTACACGTGTGTTTTCTACTCTTACCTCTCCCCAGCCCTGTTGACTGGCTGCTTTTGTCCAATTGTTGAGTGTATTGTTTGTAGGTTCACTGAGAGCTCATGTAGTAATGCTTGCCTTATTTTTTCTCTTCCACTCTTGTTTTATTTTTTACTTTTTTTCTCTTTGTGATGTGACGTTTTCAGCTGATGTTTTGAGAGCAAATCCTTCTAATTTGGGAGCCCAGATCACAAGAGTGAGTTTTTCTATAGTGTCTTTAGCTGTATATCTTTTGTGTGTGTGTGTCTTTCTTCCCTTCCCTTTCCGAATTCCAAAAGATTTGAAATACATTTCATAAATAGTAGGTAAGAAAATGCCTCTGTCTGTTGAACACCATGCCTTTCTAAAGCAATGTCCACTTTATATTGGGTCAGTTTCCTTTTCCTGAGCCGTCGGGCGAGCAGAGGCTCATGGGTAGGCCTTGCTTCACTTTCCAGAGTGTATGGCACTGTCTTCATTGCAGATGGGTATGTCGGACTCTGTCACCAGCCTGTCTCATGACACTTCTTCGGTTTTTGTTTTCTTTTGTTGTGAGGAAAATTACACAGTAGCTTCTGAAAACAAAAGGCCCATTCTGTTACTTGAATTTAAGTCACAGAATCTTCAACTTTCCTGCGTTCTCCTTCTTCCCTGGTGTTCCTCTCAGGGCTGTGAAGGAGTGGAAAGCTACCTAATTATTTCCATGTTAGCAGACAGGCTGGATGAAAGTGGTCAGGCTGAGTTCTGAATATGCCAGGGTTGGAAGACCTCTAGACTTTAATAATTATAAGAAACCTCTGTTATCACTAAAGCCAGACAACCCCCCCCCACTCTTTTATGGTGGAGAAAGAAAGTATTTCTGTTTGCTCTGATTCTGATAACCTCCCATGTAAGCTGTACATTGCTTTTTTAGATCTTACACCTTGGGTGATTTTCTGTACCAGCCTAACCCCTTTCTGTTCACTTTGGCCTGTGTTACTACAATTTATCTCACATTTGTTTGTCTGGTTCTGCATCCTGGAAGAGCAGGTGATTGGTCTCTTTCTTCCCAATAGTCTAAAATTTGCGTGTTGCTTCTGAAATCATTTTGTTTTGTTCAGTAAGGCAAATGACTTGCTGTCCTGATTACAATTGCCCATAATCCAAGTGTCATGCTCACAGTGGTCAGCTATTGTGTTTCTTAGAACCATATAAGTAAACAGTATACTCCATGCCAGTGTTAGAACATGGGTTCAGGGTCAATTGTACAAAGGCTTTGCCTTCACATCTGTGTGCTGATTAAAATTGCTCACCTTCTGTTTCTTTCTTCTATTAACTCAGAGATTAAAAGATCTCAAGCAGAGAGAGTTTGCCCGAAATGTCTCTTCAAGATCCCGAAAAGACGAGAAGAAACAAGAAAAAGCGCTTCGGCGACTCCATGAGTTGGCAGAGCAAAGAAAACAAGCTGAATGGTAGGAGTTCCATGCCGGGAATGTCCTGTGGGTGAATAGAGTCCTTAAGGGGTAATTTATAGATTTATAATTCAAACACTGAATGTAGTAGCTCATGCCTATAGATAGCCCTAGCAGTTGGGAGTGTGAGGCAAGAGAATTGCTATAAGATTAAAGCCAACCTGCCTGATGAGATCTGATCTCAAAAAATATAAATCTTAGAAATATTTAAATTGGGTGGAGGGACTGTGGAGAGATGGCTCAGCAGTTATGAGCACTGACTGCTCTTCCATAGGTCCCATTCCGTTCCTAGCACCACATGCTGCCTCACAACCATCTATAAAGGAATCTGATGCCCTCTTCTGATATTCAGGTGTACATGCAGAGTACTCATATGTAAAAATAAAGTAGGAGCTCTAAAACAAGTTTTTTAATTGGGCCAGGTATCTATCTCAGTGCTTTACATAAGGATACATAAAGCCCTCTGCTTGATTCCACAGTACCACATAAGCATATTGGCACATAGCTATAATCCCAGCACTCAGGAAGTAGATGCAGGTAGACCAGAAGTACAGTGCTATGCTTGGTTGTGTAATAAGACTGAGGTCATCTTGTCTGAAAAGAGAAAGGAGAAGGGACTGAGCAAATGATGCCCTTATTTCTGTTACTCGTTCTCCAGCACACCCCTGCAGAGAAGCACAGCACCCCAGTTTACCATTACGACATCCTAGCACGTGTCTGAGTCAAGTATTATCCTGCGTTTGGAAAACTATATAGTCAGCCAGTGTGATTGTGTATGCCCTAATCTCAGGACTCAGGAAGTAAAGACAGGTCGATCTCTGAATATGAAGCTGGATTGATCTATATAATGAGTTCATCATCTCAAAACAAAATCTTAAAAATAAAAAAAGTTTTTATTATTTTGTCTTTTTTTTTTTTTTTAACAGAGCTGAGGACCGAACCCAGGGCTGAGCTAAATCCCCAACCCCAAAAGTTTTTATTATTAAAAAGGTGTATTGAGTGTTGGTCAGGATAGAGTACCTCTTCACAGATCTGAGTTCCATCTTTACCACTGGGGAAATAAAAGACAAATATTGAAAGGGAGGAGAGGGGGGCCAGGCGTGGTGGTACATGCCTTTAATCCCAGCACTTGAGAGGCAGAGACAGGCAAATCTCTAGGGGTTTGAAGCCATGCTGGTCTTCTGAGTGAGCTCCAGGACAGCCAGGACTATACAGGAAAACAGAAGTAGAGGAGGAGGAGGAGGAGGATGGGACAGAGCCTTGGCTTCTGAATGTTGAGAAATCTTTCTATTCTGCCTGCAAAAGCATAACACTCTGGCATGTGAAATATGTATTTCGGTCACTCTCCAGAGGACCATTCCCCTCATATTTCTTGGTTTGGTCTTAGCCTATACTCCAGATTTCCATTTTGTGTTTAATTTGTTTGGTGTATAGACCAGGCTGGCCTCAAACTCAGAGATCCTCCTGCCTCTGCCTCCAGAGTGCTGGGATCAGAGGCGTGTGCCTCTGAATCAAATGAAACTTTGCCCTCTGTTCAACAAGTTCTGTTCGTCAACACATTGTTAGAGACAGCAACTCTGCTTCTTTGAGACCGACCTGTGATGAGTAGAAGGACAGAAAAGACGAATGTTTTATAAGATCTATGATCGAATTCTCTCTCTTGTTTTCTCACTTTCTCACCCACTGTGTAGTGCACCAGGAAGTGGGCCCATGTTCCGACCAACCACAGTGGCTGTAGACGAAGATGGAGGAGAGGAGGAGAAAGACGAGTCAGCAACCAACAGTGGCACAAGTGCCGTTTCTTCTTGTGGCTTTGGAGCTGACTTCTCCACAGATAAAGGGGGCCCCTTCATGTCAGTACAGATCACTAATACCACTGGGTTGTCACAGACTCCTGGGTTAGCCTCCCAAGGTATCAGCTTTGGCATTAAGAATAATCTGGGACCCCCACTGCAGAAATTGGGAGTATCATTTTCCTTTGCCAAGAAAGCTCCCGTCAAACTTGAATCAATAGCATCCGTGTTCAAGGACCATGCAGAGGAAGGAAGCTCAGAAGACGGAACAAAGGCTGAGGAGAAGAGTTCTGACCAAGGGGTGCAGAAGGTGGGAGACACTGATGGCACTGGGAATCTCGATGGGAAGAAGGAAGATGAAGACCCTCATGATGGAGGGTCCCTCGCCTCTACACTGTCCAAGTTGAAAAGGATGAAGCGGGAAGAAGGAACAGGGGCTACAGAGCCAGAATATTACCACTACATCCCCCCAGCACACTGCAAAGTCAAACCTAATTTCCCCTTCTTACTCTTTATGAGAGCCAGTGAGCAAATGGACGGTGATCATAGTACACACTCAAAGAATGCCCCAGAGAGCAGAAAAAGCAGTTCTCCCAAGCCTAAAGGTTGTAGTAAGGTGGCAGCAAGCCAAGGAACAGAGAAAACAGTTGGTGGCGTTTCTGAGCTGCAAAAGGAAGCCACCATAGCTGGGCCTTCAGAGCCTGGAAACAAAACTGAAACAAAGAAAGGCTCGGGAGAAGGCAAAGGTGGGCAGAGTGCAGAGAGTAAGGAGACTGCAGAGAGCCAGGCGTGTGCGTCCAATCCTAAAGAAAGGTCTCAGGCCACCCCAGCAACAAAAGCAGGCCAGGGACCCAAGCATCCCACTGGTCCATTCTTTCCAGTCTTAAGCAAGGATGAAAGCACTGCCCTCCAGTGGCCGTCAGAACTACTCATTTTCACCAAAGCAGAGCCCTCCATTTCCTACAGTTGTAATCCTTTATACTTTGACTTTAAACTTTCAAGAAACAAAGATGCTAAAGCTAAAGGGACAGAAAAGCCGAAAGATGTCGAAGGCTCCTCAAAGGATCATCTCCAGAGCCTTGATCCTAGAGAACCGAATAAAAGCAAGGAGGGGGAACAGAATGTAGTACTCTCTTCAGAAGACAGAGTGAATGAACCTGCTTCAGAAGCTGCCTGTAGCAGCCTGAACAAGCAGGAGCCTGGGGATAGCCATACATCAGAAGCTGAAGACACTGAAAGAAACCATCCTAGCAAGAAAGAACCATCAGGCAAGTCTCACAGACACAAAAAGAAAAAGAAACACAAAAAATCCAGTAAGCACAAACGTAAACACAAGGCTGACATGGAAGAGAAGAGTTGTAAGGCAGAGTCTGGGGAGAGATCTAAGAAGCGCAAGAAACGAAAACGGAAGAAGAACAAATCATCAGTCCCAGCTGATACTGAAAGAGGACCCAAACCAGAACCTCCTGGAAGTGGCAGCCCTGCACCGTCAAGAAGACGGCGCCGAGCTCAAGATGATTCCCAGCGGAAATCCCTTCCTGCTGAAGAAGGAAACAGTGGCAAGAAGGATGATGGTGGGGCTGGTAGCAGTTGCCAAGACCATGGTGGGAGGAAACACAAAGGCGAACCCCCAGCTTCCTCCTGCCAGCGGAGAGCTAGCACCAAGCACAGCAGCCGGTCCAGCCATCGGAGCCAGCGCAGCAGTGGAGAGGAGGAGAGTGACGATGCTTCTTCACACCGGCCACACCAGAAGTCTCCATCCCAGTACAGTGAGGAGGAAGAGGAGGATGAGGAGGAGGAAGAGGAGGAGGAAGAAGAGGAGGAGGAAGATGAAGACTCAGGTAGTGAGCATTCTCGTAGCCGCTCTCGATCTGGCCACCGCCATTCCTCACATCGTTCCTCCCGGCGTTCTTACTCAAGCAGCTCTGATGCGTCTTCAGACCAGAGCTGCTACAGTAGACAGCACAGTTACTCTGATGATAGCTATAGTGACTACAGTGACCGATCGCGGAGGCACTCGAAGCGCTCTCATGACTCAGATGATTCAGACTCTGCCAGCTCCAAACACAGGTCCAAACGACATAAGTACTCGTCATCTGATGATGATTACAGCCTCAGCTGCAGCCAGTCCCGAAGCCGGTCTCGGAGCCATACAAGAGAGCGATCAAGATCCCGGGGTCGAAGCCGCAGTAGCAGCTGTAGTCGCAGTCGAAGCAAGAGGAGAAGTCGTAGCACCACAGCCCACAGCTGGCAGCGAAGCCGAAGCTATAGCCGAGACCGGAGCCGCAGCACCAGGAGCCCTTCTCAGAGGTCAGGCTCCAGAAAGGGGTCCTGGGGTCACGAAAGCCCAGAGGAAAGGCGCTCTGGCCGCCGGGATTTCATTCGTTCAAAGATCTACCGCTCTCAATCTCCCCACTATTTCCGATCAGGTCGGGGAGAAGGGCCTGGAAAGAAAGAAGATGGCAGAGGAGATGACAGTAAGGGAGCAGGCCTGCCGTCTCAGAATAGTAGTGCCGGCCCAGGAGTGGGCTCAGAAAGTGACTGCAGTCCTGAAGATAAGAATTCTATTACTGCCAGACTGCTGCTAGAGAAGGTCCAGTCCAGGAAAGTGGAGAGGAAACCTAGTGTGTGTGAGGAGGTGCTGGCCACCCCTAATAAGGCTGGGCTCAAGTACAAGAACCCCCCACAAGGTTACTTCGGGCCTAAGCTCCCCCCGTCTCTTGGTAATAAGCCTGTTCTTCCAATGATAGGGAAGCTTCCAGCTACCCGGAAGTCCAATAAGAAATGTGAAGAGTCTGGCTTAGAAAGGGGTGAAGAGCAGGAACATTCAGAGCCAGAAGAAGGGTCTCCAAGGAATAGTGATGCTCCGTTTGGGCATCAGTTTTCCTCGGAGGAAACAGCTGGTCCCTTAACAGACCCTCCCCCAGAAGAGCCAAGGTCTGAAGAAGCTACTGCTGACCACTCTGTGGCTCTAGGCACCCCAGCACACACTGACTGCTACCCTGGGGATCCAGCCATGTCCCATAACTACCTCGCTGACCCCAGTGATGGGGATACTCTGGAGTCTCTGGATAGTGGCAGTCAGCCAGGCCCTGTGGAATCCAGCTTGCTGCCTATAGCCCCAGACCTTGAGCACTTCCCCAGCTATGCACCTCCCAGCGGGGAGCCTAGCATTGAGTCAACAGATGGGACTGAGGATGCTTCCTTGGCTCCTCTAGAGAGCCAGCCCATCACCTTCACCCCTGAGGAGATGGAGAAGTACAGCAAGCTCCAGCAGGCCGCACAGCAGCACATCCAGCAGCAGCTTCTGGCCAAACAAGTAAAGGCCTTTCCAGCCTCGACCGCCCTAGCTCCAGCCACGCCAGCCCTGCAGCCCATCCATATTCAGCAGCCAGCCACGGCCTCTGCGACCTCCATCACAACCGTTCAGCACGCCATCCTACAGCATCATGCTGCAGCCGCCGCCGCTGCCATCGGCATTCACCCTCACCCTCACCCTCAGCCGCTGGCCCAAGTCCATCACATCCCCCAGCCCCATCTCACCCCCATCTCCCTGTCCCATCTCACTCACTCGATTATCCCGGGCCACCCGGCCACCTTCCTTGCTAGCCACCCTATCCATATAATTCCTGCCTCGGCCATCCATCCTGGTCCGTTTGCCTTCCATCCTGTCCCACACGCTGCCCTCTACCCTACCCTGCTTGCTCCCCGGCCCGCTGCGGCAGCTGCCACCGCCCTCCATCTTCACCCACTGCTGCACCCCATCTTCTCAGGTCAGGACCTGCAGCACCCTCCCAGCCATGGGACTTGAGTTGGGGGTCAGAAGCCTATGTTGAGCCAGGGAAGGAGACCTACTCTTCACTTGGGGGTGTTGAGCCATTTACACCAGCAAGTAAAAGCTGGAACGGGCAGTGTCTCGACCGCCAAAGAAAGGAGTTTTGGCTTGCAGGGATGGATTTAGAGTTGAGGTTTGCTTTGGGTTTACTATCAGGGATATTTACCCCTTTTCTATTAGTCCCTCCCTCCTGTGTTTCTAAGCTAAGGAACACCAGTAAGTGCTACCCACACACCTCTGCAGCAACATCTCCAGACTGTCGAGTAATCCTCCTTCCTCCCTCTACTCTCTGATCCTCTGCACTTCCCCGCTGTAAGTTCAAAACATTTCCTCCTCTAATGGGTTGTCACCAAAGCACTTGCCATGGGCCCATCTGGTCCTGCCTCCTCAGTGCCGCGAGGAAGGCCAGGCTCTCTCCAGTGGTGAAAACTCCACTTTTCGGCAGTGTCTGTGACTATCCCTTTGTGACACACTATCCCAGGTGAGGTGGAAGAGGGAGTCTAACCTGGAACCAAAAGCAACTCAGGCTGCGATTTGACCCACTCTCCTTACGAACAGCCATGCATTTGGCTCTCCTCATGCCCCTCCTCCCACAAGAGGCATCTACATATCCCAGAAAAGAAGATCCTGTCTGTCGGGAGTGGAAGCTGCGCCAAACCTAGGCTCACCCGTGTGCTTCCCAGAAGGAGCTCGTGTTGGAAGGGTATATTTTCTTCTGTTATGTTGATGTTTTCTTAATTTATAGGATTTTTTTTAATGTAAAATTGCACTGAACTCTATAAACATAAATGCTGCTTTTTGTAGCTCATATTAAAAAGGTTCCGTATTTGTAGTATACTGCAATAATATTTTTTACATCCAGCTCTTTAAGTGATCCTTGTTCTGGTGGCTTTCTGTAAATATGTTTGCCCTAGTTGACTTAAGAAACTTTAAAGGTTATAAAATAAAAGAAAAAAATAAAGTATTTGTTTTCTGCTAGATGCAAAAATGACTAAGCATGTATATTTTATCAACCCCTGTATTTTTTAAAGTTATGAACTATAAAAATGTTAACACATTTTTTTTCCTGGGACAAGTGTTAAATACTGTGCAGTAGTTGGTCCGTCCTGCACCAGGATTCTTGAGCAGCTGAGCAGCAGGCAGCTGTGGTGTCGGGAGCGTGCTCTGTTGCAGTGCTCTCCCTGAGGTTCCTACTTTGTTATATAGAGAGACAGTGGGCTTGGTGGGGGAGGGGAGGATTGGTTCAACAGCTTTATTCTCTGGAAGCAGTGACACTCAGTGATTGTCTGGAAGAGGGACCCTGTGGTTTCTCTGGGTACCTTGTTCCGGGCAGTCTTATTTGCCTTCCTAGTATTTAGCCCTCTCTGACAATTTTTTAAAATGTGCCTTTTGGGTTGGCTAGACACTAAAATAGAAGTAGTCCAGAGGATAATAGAGTTGGGACAGTTCTCTCTTCTTTGTTGGGAGGTGAGCACGTTTATAGGTAGGTAGGTCAAGATTTTTGACTTTGCAGTTCTGTGCCGTCTGCCCAGCTTGATTTCAATTTCAGCAGTAGAGGTTCCTTTTTTCTTTTCTCCCGTGACAATGACCAGAAGTCCTTCCATCCCTCTCCCCTTTGGCCTTCCCCCCAGGCTCTCAGTCCTCCTTAACACTGACCCAAAGGTGCTTGTAATACAGGTCTCATCTCCTTTGTTAGTGCTCTTCCTGTGGCTAGAACTGGCTAAGCAGTCAACTGACATAAACCCTACCTGCCTAGACCAAGGTTCTCTTCCTGCCTTCTCAAGTCCCCAAAGGAATGGGCTTTGTTAGGGAAGCAAGTGCTGGGCAAATCGAGGCCCGTCCTCCGCTGGCCCCTCCTACCTTCTCCTGCTCCTTGTCCTAACGAGTATCACTGTTTGGATAACTAGCCCTGGAAAAATGGCATCTATATGAAATGAAGGGACTGGTTCTTCTTGCTTTCATCCCGTGTAAATATTTAAATAAAACAGTATTAACATTTTGTGCTGCTTCCCATTAGGTTGTATCGAGCTATGCTCTGCTGCCTCTGCCTTCAGGGAGGCAGTTTTCTTTAACTTCCAGAATAGTGATTTTAAAACTTCAAAAAAATTAAAAAAAAAAAAAAAAAAAAGGAAAAACAAAATAACCTATCCTTACATACAAGCATAACAGATTGTATTTAACTTTATCATATATGATAGAGATATATATGCTGTAAAGTGAGGGAAAGGAACTTTCTAATAAACCAATGCTTTGTGGAAACTTAGTGGAGTCTCTTGTGATTACTGCTGCCTAGGCCTGGGCAGGTGGGGGTGGGTTGTAAACAGTGTCTTATTGGACAGTCAGATCATGGACCCTCCAGGCATGCTTGAAATGTTGGGAAGGGTTCTGAGAGCTCCAGCTGCCCAAGCATCAGGATTAATTACCTTAAGAGAAAGTCTGTATTACCAGGCTTTAGTTACCATCTTCATCTCTGACTAACACTGTAATGTCGGAGTGCTTCTGCCTGGCCCGTAAGCCTGAAGCCAGCAAGTCTTCATCCACACCAGGGAGTCCGTCCCATCAGGAGAGGCAGAGAGCTGACACAGAAGGGGTCCAGTGAGTGAGAGCTTCCCTCTTCCTCAGCCTTTCAGAGCTGTGTGTCTGTCTCTCCTTCTGATGCAGTTGTTTACTCTCTGGCTACCAAAGCTGAGTGCCCAGAACTGTGCTTAAAATACCAAACGTCTGTCTTCAAACAGTGACGGAAAGGGAAAGGTGTGTTTCGGAGGGCAAGGAAGGTGGCAAGCAAAAAAGACAGGGCTGCATAGCCTGTGCTCTGTGAAGTCGGTTGTTCTGTTCTGATAAGGGCTCAGCCATCTAGTCTTAAAACATGAATGTACTCCATCCTGAACCCTTGAGAACTAATCCAGGACTATTTCTATTCTTGTTGCCACAGAAGGCTCTACCTCACCCGTAGCAGCTCATCTGATCACTGCAGCTTTTTCCTAGCTGGCATCCCCGGCTAGAATCGGACCCCCTGCCCCACGTAAGCTTAGCAGCTTTTCAGAACCCAAGTGCCATTCGAGTAAAACGGTAAGCTCTGAGAGGACATTTTTCTTAATATAGGGATGCTCTTGTCTGCGCATACACCCACATGCCAAAAGAGGGCATCAGATCCTATTATAGATAGTCATGCATCCCTGGGTGGTTGCTGGGAATTGAACTCAGGACCTCAGAACAACCAATGTTCTTTACCACTGAGCCATCTTACCAGTCGTAAGCTAATTCTTAGATCTCCTTTAAAAAGACCAAAATAAATAAATGAAGCCCCCTCTAGGCATTCCGTTACCTCATTTAGTGCCAAGCTATAATAGAAGCTTGATGGTTGTCAATTAAATGACGCCTTGAGAGATTCTGTGCCCACAGACCAATGGGGTCAGAAAGCTGGGGTAGTGCCAGTCCTCAACCCGCGCTTTCAGCAGCAAGATAACCCAGTTCTGTCACCAAAGCAATGCAGTCCTCCCGCCTCAGGCTGCTGGGTTTAGTTAGTGGTAGCACCCCATCAGCCAGCCAGGGACCAGGCCTTGGCCACATCCAGCTACTGATTTTGTACTCAGCTGGTGTTTCTCTCGGTTTTTGTCACCTTGGATAGCCTTGGTGGGTTGGTATAAGGCTCAGGCTAACTGAAGCTTGATGTGTCATCTTCTTCCCAATTGCTGGGTTACAGTCGTGTGTCGCTGTGCCCATCTCTGCTGTCTCATTCTTAGCCACCAGTACCTGGTTCAGACATCACCTTTAACCCAGAATTCTGCCCTACCCAGCTGGTCTTAACACAAGATTCTTCCTTCCTTCCTTCCTTCCTTCCTTCCTTCCTTCCTTCCTTCCTTCCTTCCTTCCTTCCTTCCTTCCTTCTCCATTCCTTGTAGCCACAAGCAGCCAGTGTCGTGGTCTAAACTGGAACACAGTTCATTGAATCTCTCTTAGGGTGTCTACTGCTGCGATAAATGCCGTGACCAAAGCAGGTTAGAAGGGAAGGGTTTCCAGCTTACACTTCCAAATCACGTTCCATCATCAAAGGAAGTCAGAACTACTCACTCGGCAGGAACCTGGAGGCAGAAGCCATGGAGAGTGCTGCTTACTGGCTTGCTCCTCATGGCTTGCTCACCCTGCCTTCTTACAGAATCCAGGACCGCCAGCCCAGGGATGGCCCCACCCACAATGGGCCCCTAGAAATTGTTTTCTAAAACTCCAGTACTTGGAGCTGGAGAAACAGCACTTATGAGTACTCACCAGAAGCTGGAGTGATGGCTCAGTGGTTAAGAGCACTGACTGCTCTTCCGAAGGTCCTGAGTTCAAATCCCAGCAACCACATGATAGCTTACCATCCGTAACGAGATCTGACTCCCTTTTCTGGTACTGTCTGAATGAAGACAGGTACAGTGTACTTTCATATAACAATAAATAAATCTTTCTATTTTTTTTTTTTTAAGTATATCCTGTTCTTGCAGAGGACCAGGATTCGGGGTTCTGCATCCACACATCAGGTCTACAAAGTGTCAGGACAGCCAGGGCTACACAGAGCAATCTTGTCTTGAAAAACAAAACATAAAAGGACTCCAGTGCATTAACCAGGGTTAGTGGTGGCATCTCTGGAATCTCAGCACTCCAGCAGAGCTGAAGGAGGAAATATCTGAAGTTTAAGGCCAGCCTGGGCTAAATGAGACCCTGATTCAAAAAGAGGTCTCAAGGGATGGGGACGAAAGAACAAGGACAGGGACAAAGCTCAGTGAGTTAAAGCAACTGGTGCCAAGCCTAAATAACTGGAGTTCAACCCCTGAGACCCACATGGTAGAAGAAAACCAATTTTTGAAAGTTGCGACTCCATACTTATGCCTTGACACACATGCCCATACATACATACATACATACATACACAAAATGGACTTAAACTGTGGTTAAAAAATTCTAAGTCAGGGCCCTGGAGAGGTGGCTCCACGGTTTAGAGCACTGACTGCTCTTCCAGAGGTCCTGAGTTCAATTCCCAGCAACCACATGGTGGCTCACAACCATCTGTAATGGACTCCAACGCCCTCTTCTGGTGTGTGTGAAGACAGCTACAGTGTACTCACATACCTAAATAAATCATTTTTTTTTAATTGTAAAAGAAACTACCAGGTGATATGAATTCATATTGGGCTACACAGAATAGAGCAGCCATGCAGGAAGCACTCACTGGGAACAGTGGGGAGGCAGAGGCCCAGACACTGGTATGTGACTGCAGACCTGTCATGAACTTGGCACTGGGAACACACCAGCAAAGAAAGCCCTGAATAAAATCCAAGGAACTTTTTGCTTAGTGAGGAGTAAAATGTGTGCTGAGGTGAGGTATGAGAGGAAGGTAGGAGGAAGGAGTTCTTCAAAATCAGATAGGGTGGTAAAGTGGAATAAGGCAGCAGTTAATCAGAAACAAAGGTGGAGCTTGGGGGACATGGCTCGGTGGTAGAGCATTTGTCCTGCGTTCATGAGGCTATCCCTAGCACTGCAGAAAAGGAAAGGAAAAAAAAAAAAGATGTAAAGGAAGTTGTGGCTATATTCTTATATCCCTTTGCCTTGGGGCAAAAGGTGTGCAAAACCAGCAGGGCACGGTGTTCTTCTGCTCCCCTACTCCCTCATCCATAGAGAAGAATCTTTCTCCTCGGAATCTGACCCATCTCACTTTGTTCCTTCCATCCTTTACGAAGACTTCAGATTCAGCCTTTCAACAACACTACATGCTGAGCTGTGGGCTAGGCCCGGGGACAGCAGAAGAGACCCTTGCTCTCAAAGGATTCTGGTACTCAGTCCAGTAAAAAGTTCCATTGGGTACTGTGCCCATGTGTGTGTATGCCTAGGTGCCAACCTGAGGACTCAGGAGGAGGTTTCTCCTAGACAGTGACTTTGTCCAGAATCAATTCTGGAAGGTTCTGTCTATCTATCTATCTACCTACCTATTTTTATTATTTTATTTATTTACTTAGATACTGTCAACTAAAAAGGAGCAAAGCTGTTCACTTGAACAGCTGGTGCTCAATCTCAAGAACTGTGAACCTCAGAATGATGTCATTTTAGCTCCATCTCCCCCCACTTAGACCAAGATCCACTCATGACCCCTCTGCCCGGCTTGAAGGCTCCCATGTAACCACACTAAAACTTGGCTCAAGATGGAGATGTGGGGAATGCAATCGCCAAATACTGCTGGCTGAGGCTGACCAAAGGCTCATGGAGGAGGAAGTGGGTAAATGTCTTACTCAAACCGATCCCAGCCTCCGGTCTTATCCAGCGAGAGCAGCTTCCTTACTCCTTCCTCTCCGTCTGGCCAAGTCACAGTGCTCAAGAGCAGAGTGGTCAGCGACGTGGGGGAGGCAAGAGCTGACCAACTATGGCCGTGCTGAAGTAAGCCAGGCCAGAGAGTCCCAGGCAGAAAGGGTTGGTGGCTGGACTCTCACGGTGACAGAGGAGGAGAAAGGGAATTTCAGGGCATGTGGCTGAGAAACAGAAACAACCGGACTTGGAAAGAAGGGCGGAGCAATGTCTTCCAGCCATCAGCATCCATCCCGGGTGGACCCTCCCCCTTCCTCGCAGTCCTAGAGAGCATGTGGTCTAGAGGCTGTTGCCCTCTGCCCGCTGCTCAGACACGAGTTCCAGTGTGATAAGCTGAAGCTTCCGGTGGTGGGAACTTCAGGGAAAGGGAAAGAGCTGGCGCATTCCTGTTTAGGACGTTTGGGGAGAAGGAAGATGGTCTGGGGAGAAAGAAGATGGACATGGCATCCCCTGTGGCTTCTGCAGTGGACACCACTGTTCTTGGGACCTAGTGCTGTTCCTCCAGCCTGGGCCTTGAACCTGGACCCTGTGAAGTTCTCCGTCTATACCGGCCCGAGTGGCAGCCACTTTGGCTTCTCGGTGGACTTTCATAAGGACAACCACGGGAGGTGAGCGCTAAAGGAAATAAGGGTGTTAAGAGAGGTCTGCCCCTCCCCCCAGCATTGCTCCTGCGGCCTCTGCGGCCTCTCCAGCCTCTCCGGCCTCTCCGTACCTAACTGAGCAAGGTCGATTCTCTGGTCTGTGAGTGGAGCTCCTGTCAGGAGTGCTGTGGAGTCCAGGGAGGGTGCTATGGAGGGATAGTGATGGAGATGGGCACAGAGCACAAAAGGTAAAGGCTGGTGTCTTCTTTTTTCTTTATCCCCAAGCGCCAATGATGTGGCTCGCTTTACCTCCACCACCACCACCCCCCCGCCCCTCACCCTAAACTGACTTGCAAAGCTATAAGCACCTACACCCCTACGCCGTATGCCTTGCTTCCCTCCGTTCCACACCATCTCCTTCCAAATCCCAAATCGCAGACGTTTGAAAAGAAGTAATAGATTACTAACAGTCAGTATGGATCGGGCTTCGTCGTGGTCAGACTGCCAAGATTAGAGTCCTGGCTCATCTACATAGCTGTGTTTATCCTGGGTGACTTATGGTGATAAACACTGGAATGCCCAGGTCTGGGGAATAGTAATGACTATTCTCAGACAGCTGCAAGAAATTATTTCTTCTGAGTCAGAGAGTCACTTCATCAAAAATCAGGTCCCCTTCCTAAGATGACTTGCCTCCAGAGACTCTGTGAGGGGGAAGGACCTAGGATTGCCTTCCTGCTGATGACTGTAAGGGGTGCTTCTCTAGCTCAGTGTGGTAGCACGTGCTTGTATACCCAGGACTTGGAAGCTGAGGCAGGAGAACTACCACAAGTCAAATACCCAGAGCTACATAACAAGACTCCATCGGAATAAATAGAACTCCCGAGCTGGGTGTCATGCCAAACCCCTTTAATCTACCTTAATGGAAAGCAAAGGTAGTGCCCTGTGAGTTCGAGGCCAGCCTGTTAGTCTAAATAGTGAGTTCCGGGACAGCCAGAGGTACATAGGGAGAGCCTGTCTCAAAAAACAAGTAAAACCAACCTAAGGAAACCCTCCTGGCTTCAGAGCTCTAGAGTGTTTAGTCCAATTCTGTTTCCTACTTCTTTCCCCAAGCTTTGGTCACACGGACACAAGTTCATAAGCATCCTGTGTGCTTATATTAACACATACACACACACACACTTACAAAAGCATGATGCCAAATACCTCTCACATGTTTATTGTATTGACTCTTCCAACAGCAGAACCTCCATTTTACATATGGAAGGCCTGGTTTAAACAGATCTGCTAGGCTCCTCAACCCTGTTCATGCCACACACCCCAGTTAGCTCCGCCCATCTGGCTCCCTTCCAACCAGTTCTCACCAAGGGATCTCTAAAAGTTTGACAGGCAGACATTTTGTCTGGTTCTTGTTGGGAGGGGGGTGGGAGCGCGGGAGATCAGTGTACGAAGCACAACAGGTCTTTTCAGTAAGGGTTATTAAAGCCTTCCTATCCAAACCAAACCAACTGGCTTCGTCTCGGGCTAATTTCCTTTTTTTGTTTTTAATTTTTTTGTTTGTTTGTTTGTTTTCAAGGCAGGGTTTCTCTTTGTAGCCCTGGCTATCCTGGAACTCACTCTGTAGACCAGGCTGGCCTCGAACTCAGAAATCCTCCTGTCTCTGCCTCCCAAAGTGCTGGGAGTACAGGCGTGCGCCACCACCGCCTGGCTCGGACTAATTTCCTAACAGTTAAAAGGAAGAGGTTGGCCTTAATGGACTGTGAGGAAAGATGGTCCAGTTTTTCCTATGCCACACCTCCTTCCGGGCACTGCTGGGGTAGTGGGCAGTGGGCAGGACTAAGACCATAGCCTGTGCTCACCCGGCTCTCCTACACAGCGTGTCCATCGTGGTAGGCGCCCCCAGAGCCCTAAACACAAGTCAAGAGGAGACTGGAGGCGTGTTCCTGTGCCCCTGGAAGGCCGACGGCGGCAAGTGCACCTCGCTGCTCTTCGACCTCAGTGAGTCTCAAGCATGGAGGGAAAGCGGGAGCCAGGTGAAAATGGATGGCCGTCTCCAGAGCTCCACCTTTTCTTGCGCCCTCCAGGGGATGAGACGCGAAACCTAAGCTTCCAAACTTTCCAAACCTTCAAGACCGGGCAAGGACTTGGGGCATCGGTCGTCAGCTGGAATGACGTCATTGTGGTGGGCACTGAGGACAGGTCAAAGGGAGGGAATCCAGGGCAGGGACACGCTGGGAGAAGTCCGAATAAGCTCCCTTCCCCACTCTCCTGTGGCTCTGCTCTAGGCCTGTGCCCCCTGGCAGCACTGGAATGTCCTAGAAAAGTACGATGAGGCAGAGAAGACTCCGGTAGGAGGCTGCTTCGTGGCTCAGCTCCAAAGCGGGGGCCGCGCAGAGTACTCGCCCTGTCGTGCCAACACCATGAGCTCGGTTTACGCAGAGGGTTTTAGTAAGCACGGGTCCACCATTCGCTCCGCCCACTGGTCACTGCAAACCCCGCCCCACCACCAACCTCTTGCCCCGGGAGCCCCGCCCCCTCCACTACACCACGCCCCTGGCCCCGCCTCCATGTCCTCCCTGCTCTGCACAGTTCTGCCTGCCCACTTGGGACTATTGGCTTAAGCCCTCGTCCGAGGGGACCACCCCTTGACTGATTCCCGCTTGCCTCTTGTAGGCGTAGACAAGCGATACTGTGAAGCAGGCTTCAGCTTGGCGGTGACCCAGGCAAGTCACATGCAAAAGCAAATAAGAGAGTTCAGCTTGGTGGTTGAGGCAGGGGGGTGGTGAGTTTGGGGTCAGCCTGGGCTATATAGCAAGTTTAAGGCAAGCCTGGGCTTCAAAGTAAGACTGCTCTTAAAAGGAGAAGGGGTGAGCTGGGCGGCGGTGGTGGCACACACCATTAATCCCAGCACTTGGGAGGCAGAGGTAGGCGGATTTCTGAGTACGAGGCCAGCCTGATCTACAGAGTGAGTTCCAGGACAGCCAGGGCTACACAGAGAAACCCTGTCTCAGAGAGAGAGGGAGAGAGGGGAGAGAGAGAGAGAGAGAGAGAGAGAGAGAGAGAGAGAGAGAGGGGCAAGGCGGTTTAGGATTGTTCCAGAATAGGAGAGAACCTCTCACGACCAGGACTTCTTTTTCAGGCTGGGGAGCTAGTGCTTGGGGCCCCTGGAGGCTACTTTTTTTTAGGTATGTGCCCAGCAATCCAACCCACCCCCATCTCGCAGTTTGGGGAGACTCATGTTTCTGGGCTCCCATAGTCCTGTCCCTGTGCCCTTCCTAGGTCTCCTGGCTCGCGTTCCAATTGGGAATATCATCTCTAGCTACCGCCCGGGTACCCTTTTGTGGCACGTTCCCAACCAGCGCTTCACCTACGACTCCAACAACCCAGTGTATTTCGACGGTTACCGGGGTAACGCTGGCAGCTAGCTCCCTTCCAGGCTTCCCAAAACCCTGAGTCAGGTCCTGCCTCTGTGCGAGCCTCTATGGCAACCTTAGCTAGTCAACCCCAGCACAAAGGCACCCCGCCCTCTGTTCCTGCCTCTTCCCCCACACACGTCCACTTCCCATCCACGCTGGCTCGCCCTTCTCGCTGTGGATTCTAGTGAGATCTCTGGCACGCCTCAGTTTTCCTAGTTACACAAGACAGTTTGTACTAATGAGCTCGGTCCTCATGACCCTTGAACTCTTCCTCTTTGCTTTACTGTTCTTCTCTGTCTTCAGGATATTCGGTAGCCGTGGGCGAGTTCGATGGAGATCCGAGCACTACAGGCAAGGAATGCAGTTATGGGGGCGGAGAGGGGGAGGGGCTTAGGGGCTGGGGGCGGGGCCCTGGGCAAGAGCAACCTCCGCACAATTTCCCCTGGGTCCTGGTGCGGGAATTGAGTAGGTGGATACTATGAGTCTGATTTACTGAGCCTTGCTCTCCCCAGAATACGTATTCGGTGCCCCCACTTGGAGCTGGACCTTGGGAGCGGTGAGTAGCGGCTCTCTCTCTCTCCCGGCTTGGCTTTCAGAACCCGCTGATCTTAGTCCTCTTGTTTACGCCCCCATGCTTGCCAATGCCCTGCCCTTTCTCAGGGAGAGAGGCCAAAGAGGGAGCATGAAAGAAACATTTTGCTGTGTCCCTCCATGCAGGTGGAAATTTTGGACTCTTACTACCAGACCCTGCACCGGCTGCATGGAGAACAGGTGGGGGCGGTGACCCTATGGGCGTGGCCAAAGTCAGGGAATTGAACCGTGCACACCCAAGCTATCTCATGGGATATGAGGGTGATGGCTAGCAGAGGATGCTGAGCACAGAAACACAGACTGAAACGCTAGTCCTCTTGTAGATGGCTTCATATTTCGGGCACTCGGTGGCAGTCGCTGACGTCAACGGGGACGGGTGAGAAAACGGAATGTCCCACCCCTAACCTAGCTGGGTCTTCAATGGCCAGAAGCAAGAGTTACTATCTTCTCCCAAGGGTGCCCAAGAATTGCCCTCATCCCCAGCATCTCCCTAGCTCAGTTGCACCTAACCTTGCCCATCCGGTCCACAGGAGACATGACCTACTGGTGGGGGCTCCACTGTACATGGACAGCAGAGCAGACCGCAAGCTGGCCGAGGTGGGCCGAGTATACTTGTTTCTGCAGCCCAAGGGTGCCCAAGCTCTGAGCACACCCACTCTCCTGCTGACTGGCTCTCAGCTCTATGGGAGATTTGGGTCTGCCATTGCACCCCTGGGTGACCTCAACCGAGATGGCTACAATGGTGAGTGGAGGAGTTACATTTGGTCATAAGAGAGCTAGCAGCCCTCAGAAAAAGATGGACTTACACCACATATGATGGGGTATACCAGCAATCCAGTGTGAGGGAGGCTGAGACACAGGGACACCTTGGACACCTGGAACTAGAAAAGACTTGACTCCTGAGTGGAACGTGGGTACCAGAGTTCAAGAAATCCAGTTGAGACAGTTTGTCTAGACCCCAGCATGCAGTGACCTTACATATATTTAGGGCTTGGACTTTGGACTATTAGTGCTGGATGGGAAATGGAATATGGAGTCAGAAAGAACGGGGAGTGGGGAAGGAGTGAACAGGGAACTCTGTAGTTCAGTTCTGGACTAGCTGCGTTGAAAGGGCTTGGGGACATTAAGTGTAAATAATACTAGGAACTGCTGTCATTGGTTTTCCCCACTTCCACGAGGGAGAACCCAGGGCAAGATGGAGAATTCAGGAGAGTGGATGGGATCTGGAGGCTGTGAAATAGGAAGAGGCCCAGCGTAGAACCCGGAGAAGAAAAAGCTAATTTAGGGCACACCCAGAGGTGATGTTGGGAAACAAATGGAATGTTCAGATGGGTGGGAGAGAGACCAGGAGATCAGTGGCCCAAAACTCAAATAGAGTAGTTTGAATAGAGTACTCGAATAGAGTAGGAGGAAGAAATGGTCCAAGGAGTCGCTTCAGTCCTGAAAGGTCCAGTTAGACGGGACTGGATCAACATCCTGGTGTCAGCAAGAAGGAGCTCATTCATGACAAGAACCAACCAAGACCAGGGATGGTGGTGCATACCAGCAATCCTGGCACTCAAGAAGTGGAGGCAGGAGGATCAGAAGTCCAAGGTTATCATCCTCTGCTACATATGAACTTGGAGACCAGTCCAAGATATGTTAAACGCTCTCTCAAACAAACGCCTGTAATCCCAGCACTCTGGGAGGCAGAGGCAGGTGGATTTCTAAGTTCGAGGCCAGCCTAGTCTACAGAGTGAGTTCCAGGACAGCCAGGGCTACACAGAGAAACCCTGTCTCGAAAAAAAACAAATCCAAAAAACCAAAAGCAAACAAACAAACAAACAAACAAACAAACAAACAAGCAAAAAAAACCCAACCAGTGAAGGGCAGCCTAGAAGCATAAACCAGAGGACCTCAGGGGATGGGAGCAGGGTAGGCCGAGTCTGTGAAACACTCGTGGGCGAGGCAGACTGCTCTTTTCCCAATCTGACTAAGAAAGGAAAAGCAGAGCCATCCTGGAACAGGGATGGGACCTGTGGGAAAGTCGGCTTCAATCACAAAGGAAAATAGTGTTTCAAGGGCCTGGAGGGGTCAGTCAGAGCAGGGTCCTTGCGATGCCTGTGGATGCAGAGACCCCATCCAGGGGCAGGAGAGACCCCATCCAGGGGCAGGAGATGCTAATTCAAAGGTCACACCGGGAAAGCAGGAAGAAAGCAAACCACGGGCTCCCTTACTGATGGAGGGGCGCTGGTAGCCTGGAAGAAGGGAGATCACTAGAAATAAGTTCTATGAGGAGGTCCCCAAGGGTCCCGTCTGCTCTGTGTCTCCTGCAACCCTGGGCTGAATTAGCTCCACACAGAGTCTAGCCAGGCTGACTCAAAACTGACCATGAGGACAAGAAGGCTGGAGAAATGAACAGTGAACAGAATGGTTGGGAAATTCATGAAGACCAAGTGAGACAAAGACCAAGACAGAGAGGAGGCCAAAAGACTACCATTATAGTCAGAGGTCTGTCAGTTGTGGTTTTTGAGACAAGATCTCCCTGTATAGCTTTAGCTGGCCTGGAACCCTCTGTGTAGACCAGCTGACCTTGAACTCACAGAGATCCACCTGCCTCTGCATCCTGAAGACTGGGATGAAATACTTTTATTTGAATTATGTATGCAGTGATCTAGAAAATAACAAGATATGTTGTAAACAAAATCAGAAAACCACGGGGAGGCAGTTAAGATACACAGACATGGATATAAATCAGTGTTATGCTAAGAGCTCATACAATCATATAATGAGGTTATGCTAAAAGACACACTTTCAGGGAAGGTCTTAAAGTCCTTGGTGTCAATGAGCCTATGATGTATGTGTGAGTGGTGTCAATGAGTCTGTAGTGTGGCCGTGAGTTGTATCAATGAACCTATGATGTGGCTGTGAAAGTTTGCACAGTGAAGATGAAACAGTTAACATCTGGATTAGCAAGTTCAGCTTGTTTTAATTCATTTATTTCTTGGTTTTGTTTTGTGTTTTAAAACAGGGCCTCACTATGTAACCTGAGCGGGCCTGGAACTCACAGAGATCCACCTGCCTCTGCCCCCTGAGTGCTGGGAGCTAGCACACCAGGCCTGCCTCCTCCCCTTACTCTGGACCGAATGTAGGACCTCACCTGTACTAGGAAGTCCTTTACCTCAGCCGAGGCTCCGTTATTTAATCATCTGGGGCTCAGCGTTTTCTTCTAAAATGGAAATGATAGGACAGGGATATCACCGAGCTAATAGAGGGCTTGCCTGACATGCACTAATGCTTTGAGCTTTGTGCATGGACCAGGCGTGACGGTGCCCACAGCGGCCCTCCTAGACACGGGAGGCGAAGGCAGGAGGACCAGAAGTTCAACATCATAACAAATGGCCCAGCTGCATAAAGAATTAGAGGTCAGTGTGTGAGACATAGGCCAACATGTTCCAGGAGCATGGTGGCACACACTTTTAATGCCAGCACTAAGGAGGCAGAGGCAGGAAGATCTCTTGAGAATTTGAGGCCAGCCTGGTCTACATAGCAAATTCCAGAACAGTCAGGGATCCATAGAGAGACCTTTTCTCAGAAAAACAAAACCAAAAACCTCAAATTAACAATAACAGGAACCAGGCAGGATAACAACACCCAATTATCAGGATGAAATGGAATAGTTTGTTTGTTTGTTGAGACAAGGGTGTGTGTGTGTGTGTGTGTGTGTGTGTGTGTGTGTAGCCCTGGCTGTCCTGGAACTCACTCTGGACCAGGCTGGCCTTGAACTCACCTGCTAATAATGCTTCTGGATTGCTAAAATCAAAGGCGTGCGCCACCCTGGGGCTGAGTAAACAGAATCTTATCCCTTGAGCCCTTGCATTTCCCTAGATAGACAGTGAAGACTAAGACTATCGTTGGAACTTCTATAACAATCTGTTAATACCTGACCGATTTCCCACCCCCTCCTTGATACAGACTTGGCATCCTTCTCCTGGTCTCCCGGGACCTGGAGAACAGGCCTAGAGAAGCAGCTCTGGAGAGACTCAACCACAGCCACACACTTTCTCTTTCCTTCCAGACGTGGCTGTGGCGGCCCCCTACGGGGGTTCCAGGGGTCAGGGCCAAGTGCTGATATTCCTGGGTCAGAGCGAAGGGCTGAGTCCACGCCCCTCCCAGGTCCTGGACAGCCCCTTCCCCGCTGGCTCCGGTTTTGGCTTCTCCCTTCGCGGTACTATAGACGTCGATGACAATGGATACCCAGGTGACTGCGGGTTGCAGCCAGCCTGTCAAGACAGGCCTTTGAGCACTTGCTGGAAACAAGTGTGGAGAAACACACAGTTGGCAGTTCATGTCTGACCTGGTGCCAGCTGTGGGTTCTAACTTGTGTATATGGCTGGGATGCTTGGGTTTGGCTTCAGGACAACTTGAACATCCAGGGGGTTGGATGGTATGGAGAATTTTTTGGAAGATAAGGACTCTGCCCCCACGCTAACGGCACTTTTGACCCTTCTATATGTCTATAGACCTGATCGTGGGAGCGTATGGGGCTAGCAAGGTGGCTGTGTACAGGTGAGCGTGGGCTTGGGGGAGGGGCCATAGCATCAGAGGACGCTGGGGGGGGGGGGGGACGGGAGACAGAGTGAGAGCCTCTTCCAATTCCATCAGAGCTCAGCCTGTGGTAATGACCACTGTCCACCTGATGGTTCAAGACTCCCTGAATCCCACACTGAAGAACTGTGTCCTGAAACAGACCAAGACACCAGTCAGCTGGTAAGGAGGTGGAGGTCACAGACATGGCAGGGTTAGGGACCTTAGGAGGCCCTAACCCTAACCCACAAGCCTGTCCTCATCTTTGCAGCTTCAACATCCAGATGTGTGTGGGAGCCAAGGGACACAATATTCCTCAGAAGTTGCGTGAGTGGCCTGAGGGAGGGGTTGAAGGAAGGGAGGTCTGGGTGTCCCCGCTAGAGGGAGACTTGGATCCCTCCTGCTTGCCCTGCAGATCTAAAGGCAGAGCTGCAGCTGGACCTACAGAAGCCCCGTCAGGGCCGCCGGGTGCTCCTGCTGGCTTCTCAACAGGCGAGCCTCACCCTGAGCCTGGACCTGGGCGGAAGAAACAGGCCCATCTGCCACACCACGGAAGCCTTCCTTCGAGTATGCTCAGGCTAGGGTGGGAGGAGCTGGGTGTGCAGGCCGAGGACTCCAGCACGGCAACAGATAGCCAGACTCTCGCCCTGTGCTAGGATGAGGCCGACTTCCGGGACAAGCTGAGCCCGATTGTGCTAAGCCTCAACGTGTCGCTGCCCCCACAAGAGACTGGAGTGGCCCCTGCTGTGGTGTTGCATGGGGAAACCCACGTCCTGGAGCAGGTACGATCAGCAAGATCCCCGATAGGGAAGGACTTAAAACCATGCACCCCAAACCTTGGAGTCATCCCAAATTCTGACGGAATTCCCCAAATTTCAGTGTCCCTCCCAAACACTATTGTAACTCATGAGCCAACTCTCACCAGAACTTTGGCATCATCCCAAACCATTACATAAACTCCAGCCCTTCCTCTCCAAAGTCTGAAGAGCGCCCCCTGGAGCTGTGGTCATTCTCTGAGCTCTGATGTGACCCCCTAAACCCCATAAGCCCTCAGCTCACCCACACATCCTCTTGCGTCCCCTAGACACGGATCATCCTGGATTGTGGGGAAGACGACGTGTGCGTGCCACAGCTCCGGCTCACAGCTACTGCGTGAGAGAACCTTCCACTCTTCCTGTCCTGTACCTCCATGCCCCGGGGAGACCCACTCCTTACCTGAGCCCTCTGTCACGCCCCTGGCCTCTAAGCCTAAAGCAAGCTCTCCCCATACAGGGGGGACTCCCCACTCCTAATTGGTGCTGACAATGTGTTGGAGCTGAAGATTGATGCAGCCAATGACGGCGAGGGGGCCTATGAGGCGGAGCTGGCCGTGCACCTGCCTCCGGGTGCCCACTACATGCGGGCTCTCAGCAACATTGAGGTGAGGTGTCACCGTGGGGCACAGGCAGCAGGCAGCAGGCTTGAGAGCCTTGACTCTGGCCTCCCACCCAAAGATCCACTGCTCTGATGCTTTGTCTATAAAGATGTATGAACGTCTCAGCTTCCGGATGCAGCATAGATAGGGGCAATGGACGCAGGAGAACCACCGGCTAGCCGGGCGGTGGGTGCTCGCCTGGAATCCCAGCACCTGGGAGGCAGAGGCAGGTGGATTTCTGAGTTCGAGACCAGCCTGGTCTATAGAGTGAGTACCAGGACAGCCAGGGCTACACAGAGAAACCCTGTCTCAAAAAAAAAAAAAAACCCAAAAAACCAAAAAAAAAAAACACAAAAAACAAAAAAACAAAACAAAACAAAAAAAAACAAGAGAGAGAGAGAGAGAGAGAGAGAGAGAGAGAGAGAGAGAGAAGCACTCACTAATGGTTTAAATGTCTAGAACCCTGTCTGTTTTAAAATCATCAAAAGGCTCAGGAAGCAAATGGGTTGTTTTTTTTTTAAATATAAATGTATTTATCTTATGTATATGTATAAAGATACTTCTAGCTGTCTTCAGACACAGCAGAAGAGGGCATTGGGTCCCATTACAGATGGTTGTGAGCCTCCATGTGGTTGCTGGGATTTGAACTCAGGACCTCTGGAAGAGCAGTCAGTGCTCTTAACTGCTGAGCCATCTCTCCAGGCCCCCATCCCCGCCTCACCCCCTTTTGGAGATAAGGTTTCTCTGTGTAGCCCTGGCTATCCTGGAACTCTCTCTGTAGACCAGGCTGGCCTCCAATTCAGAGATCCATCTACCTGCCTCTGCCTCCCGAGTGCTGGAATTAAAGGCGTGCACCACCACATCTTTCTTTATTTTGTTGTTATAATTTATAGCAACTAGGTCACTCTGGGTAATTTTTTTTAATTTCCAGAATGAAAATCCTTTAAAAATAGTAAAAATGAGCCGAGCAGTGGTGATGGCGCACGCCTTTAATCCCAGCACTTGGGAGGCAGAGGCAGGCAGATTTCTGAGTTTGAGGCCAGCCTGGTCTACAGAGTGAGTTCCAGGACAGCCAGGGCTACACAGAGAAACCCTGTCTCAAAAAAAAAAAAAAATCCAAAAAAACAAAACAAAAACAAAAAAAGAAAGAAAGAAAAAAGAAAGTTGCAGTCTTGAAATCCCCCAGGGCCCTCCCCCATGACTGTCTGGAAAGTCTTCTGCAGACACACAGGGCACCCCACGCCCACACTGCTCTGTCCCACCTGTCTGTGCACCTCCAGGGTTTTGAGAGGCTCGTCTGCACCCAGAAGAAGGAGAATGAGTCCAGGGTGGCCCTCTGTGAGCTGGGCAACCCCATGAAAAAAGACACCCGGGTAAGGGCTCTGCGAGGAGCCTCTAGCTCCATCCATCCCAGGGTGGATAAGGCCCTGGGGGGTGAAGGTGGATGACAATAATGGTGGCTTTGGAGCAGGGGGACTGGGCCCAGAGTGGACACTGGGGTGGCGACTTTGGATTTTCCCTCTTCCAGATAGGAATCACGATGTTGGTGAGTGTGGAGAACCTGGAGGAAGCTGGGACATCCGTGTCCTTCCAGCTGCAGCTCAGGAGGTACTGAGCTAGGCAGCCCTGCTGCCCACCACCCTGCCGCCATCAGAAACCCTTCCACACCGGAAGGCCTGCCCACCAGCCCTGTGGCCTTTCCTCCTCCGTGACTTGTTTCTGAGTCTTGGGGTCCGGGAAGACATCCTTTCTTGGGTCTAACGGACCTGATATGCTCTTTGTGGTGGGATGAACTCCCCGAGCCATCTACAGTTCCGCCCTCCCTCCTCTCCTCACTCCTCACCTTCCCCCCTCCAGCAAGAACAGCCAGAATCCGAACAGCAAGGCTCTGCTGTTGCCTGTGGCAATCCAAGCTGAAGCCACAGTGGAGCTTCGAGGGTGAGAGACAAGGCTCGGGAAGGGAAAATGGCGGAAGAGCCTTTGGTTTGGAGAAGGAGGTGGGCCTGTAGCTTGCTACAACGCATGGTTAGCATGTGTGTGTGTGTAGGGGGGGGTGGTGTCCCCGTCCCCAGGATCTCATCAAAGGGTAAAGTTTGAGGGGTCCTGGAGGGTCCACCTGGGAGTCAGGTGCACTCTGGGGGTGGGGACACTTGCAGGAATTCCTTCCCTGCCTCCCTGGTGGTGGCAGCAGAAGAAGGTGACGGGGAACAGGATGACTTGGACAGCTGGGTCTCCAGGCTGGAACACACCTATGAGGTAGGGAGGAGCCTCTGGGTAAGATGGGGGTGGGGAGAGGGAGGGGGAGAAGGTCCTCCGAGGTACAGCCTGGCAGCTGAGCCACCAGCCCTCCACCCCCAGCTCCACAACAATGGCCCTGGCACTGTGAACGGCCTCAGACTCGTCATCCACCTTCCTGGCCAGTCCCAGCCCTCGGACCTGCTCCATATACTGGATGTGCAGCCGCAAGGGGGTCTCCTTTGCTCCACACAGCCGTCCCCCAAGCTCCTCAAGGTAAGGGTCTGGGAGAGAGAAGGGGCTGTGAGAGACACCAGACCGACAGCCAGAGCAGGGTGTGGGTGTGCACCCTGGAAGCGCGTTGACTGCGCCCTTGTCCCCCCAGGTGGACCGGAGGCCAACCACGCCCAGCCCTTCTTCCATCATCCGCCCCATCCATCACAAGCGCGAGCGCAGACAGGCTTTGCGGCAGGGGCCCAACCGGCCGGGGCCGCAGGACCCAGTTCTGGTGGTGAGAAGGCTCGACCGCTCCAGCTAGGGCCCTTGCAGCACAGAGGAGGTGGGAGGCAGGGGCAGAGGGGACACATGGGGTTCGTGTCCCTCTCCCTCTCCCTCTCCCCTCCCCTTCCTTTTCCCCCTCCCCTCCCCCTCTCCCTGTGTGTGTGTGTGTGTGTGTGTGTGTGTGTATGTGTGTGTGTGTGTGTATATTTCTCCTTTGAACCCAAAGTGAGCCGAGCCAGCTAGTGCTAGTAGTAGGGCATGCAGTCGGGAGGCAGAGGCAATTAGATCGCTGAGTTCGAGGCTAGCCTGGTCTACAGAGTTAGTTCCAGGATACCCAGAGGCTAAACAGAGAAACCCTGTCTCGAAAACTAGAAAGAAAAAAAGCCAAACCAATGTCACAAAAACATCGAGTACTGCAGGCTCCGGATGACCCCTGCCTCTGGGCCTCACCCCTGTATCTCTGGACTGTTGAGCAGTCCTGAGCTCTCCTGGCTCTCCGTGTTGGGTCTTTGATTGATGGGGGACGATTGGCAGGGGGGCCTGTGAACTTACCACACATCCCCCTCAGAGCTGCGACGGCTCAGCGCCCTGTACGGTGGTGGAGTGTGAGCTGCAGGAGATGGTGCGCGGGCAGCGGGCCATGGTCACGGTGCATGCCATGCTGGGACTGTCCAGCCTCCGGCAGGTGTGGCGGGACGCGGGTGGACGAGGAGGGGCGGGGCCGGTGGGCGGAGCAAGAGTTTACTCTGGGTTTGGGCGGGTTCACACAAGCCTAGGGAAGATTTGCCCTGGGGCGGGGGTGAGGTAAAACCCAGGCGGAATTCAAAAACTGGGAGTCCAGAGCTTGGATTGCGGCCATCTCCAGGCCTCGAGTGGCTGCGGTAAGCGACTGTCACCCCCGCCCCCCACAGAGGCCGCAGGAGCAGTTTGTGCTTCAGTCGCACGCCTGGTTCAACGTCTCCTCCCTACCTTACTCTGTGCCGGTGGTCAGCTTGCCCAGTGGGCAAGCTCGGGTAAGAGACCCTAGTTTTCCCCGCTGTCAGCGCAGCGCCCAGCCAGCGTGGGATGGGACCCCGCCAGGGCTGAGGGGTGGGGCCTCCCTGGATTGAAGGACAAAGTCTGAGAAAGAGGGGCGGGGTCTCTGTGGGACTGAGGTATGGTTGCTAGGAGATGGTGTGGCTGAGCATCCTCATCCCCGGTCACAGGCCCCCTGAAGTGACATCTAGTTTGCCCTCAGGTGCAGACACAGCTGCTTCGGGCCTTGGAGGAGAGGGCCATTCCTGTCTGGTGGGTGCTGGTGGGCGTGCTGGGCGGTCTGCTGCTGCTGACCCTTCTAGTTTTGGCCATGTGGAAGGTGAGGTTGAAAGGGAGACACAGACAGACAGACTTCCACAGAATTCCCAGGTGGTCATAGGCCAGCAGACGGAGTGGGGGTGGGGGTGTACAGGACCTATCTCATCTCCATATCCGCGATTAGAATGCCATTTTCCCGAAGACTTGTGCTGGGCATGTACCATCCCTCCCAACCCCCCAAGCAGGATGCCTGAAATCCTCAGGCCTTCAGATTCCTCCCACACCCCCACCCCCCACCCCCGCCCCCCACCCCACCCCGCTGCCAGGAAGTCAGAGGAAACTGAGACCTGCCCTCAGAGTTTCCTGACTGCTATGAGCAGGGCTCACCTCCGGTCCTAGTTAGGTTTCTGTTGCAGCGATAAAATACCATGAATAAAAGAAACTTGAAGGAAAAGATTTATTTCATTTTACACTTTACAGTAAGAGCGGTAGGTCAAAGCAGGAACTTGGAGGCAGGAACTGAAGTAGATGGAGACCTTGAAGAGCAGCTGTTCAGAGGCTTGCTTCCTTTCTTGGTTTCTTATATAGCTCAGGCCCAACTGCCCAGGGAGGGCCCCACCCACAGAGAGCTGGGTCCCTTACATCAATTAGCAATTAAGAAAATGTCTCAGCCAGGCGTTGGTGGTGCATGCCTTTGATCCCAGCACTTCGGAAGCAGAGGCAGGCAGATTTCAGAGTTCGAGGCTAGAGGCAGGCAGATTTCGGAGTTCGAGGCTACCCTGGTCTACAGAGTGAGTTCCGGGACATACAGAGAAACCCTGTCTCAAAAAAACCAAAAAAAGAAGAAGAAGAAGAAGAAGAAGAAGAAGAAGAAGAAGAAGAAGAAGAAGAAGAAGAAGAAGAAGAAGAAGAAAGAACGAAAGAAAGAAAGAAAGAAAGAAAGAAAGAAAGAAAGAAAGAAAGAAAGAAAGAAAGGGAAAGGAAAGAAAAGGAAAGGAAAGGAAAGGAAAGGAAAGAAAAGAAAAAAAGAAAATGTCTCATGGGTTTGTAAATGTAAGGATGACCTAAGAGCACTGGCTGCTCTTCCAGAGGATGAGTGTTCTGTCCCAGTGCCCACATAGTGGCTCACAACCCTATGTAACTCCAGTCCCTGGGGATCTGACCGCTGCCAGCCTCTTCAGGATTCTTTAGCACCAGGCAAGCATGTAGTACACAGACACACATGCAGGCAAAATGAAAATGTCCCTACACATAAGATAAAATTTAAATTGCATTTTCATAAAAAGAGAATGCCTCAAAGACACATGGCTACTGGCTGATCCGGGGGTAATTTTGTTTGTTTCTTTGTTTGGTTTTCTGAGTCAGGCTTTCTCTGTGTATCCCTGGCTGTCTTGGAACTTGCTCTGTAGACCAGGCTAGCCTGGAACTCAGAAATCCCCCTGCCTCTGTCTCCCAACTACTGGGATAAAAGGTGTGCACCATCATGCCTGACTGACCTGGGTGATTTTTAAGGTTCCCTCTCCCCAGGTGACTTTATGTTTGTGTCATACAACTAAAGCAGATGATGACATTATTCGGAACTATCCTTCGCCTTAGCGAGATGGGAAGCTGGAAGATCTAGGCCAGTGGTTCTCACCCTTCCTAACCCTGCAACCCTTTAATACAGTGCCCTGTGTCGTGATCCAAACCATAACATTTATTTTGTTGCTATTTCATAACTGTAATTTGCCATGGTTGTGGATTGTAATGTAAGTGTCCTATGTTTTCCAATGGACTTCTGTGAAAGGGTTTTCAACTTCCAAAGGGGTCTGGACCCATAGGTTGAGAACTTTCTATATAGACCCTGCCCCTGGTTCCTGAGAGGGTCATTCATTTCTGTGTGCTGGGGGACATAGAGATGAGTTATGTAGAAAGGGGAAAAATTAAAGCCAAGCATCATGACAAAAACAATCCTAAATGTC
Source organism: Apodemus sylvaticus (assembly GCF_947179515.1). Lineage (NCBI taxonomy): Eukaryota > Metazoa > Chordata > Mammalia > Rodentia > Muridae > Apodemus > Apodemus sylvaticus. The sequence continues at coordinate 20,495,911 of NC_067481.1, forward strand.
TGAAGTACAAGCTGCACAGCAAGTCCTCGGATAGCCTGGGCTGCATGAGATCCTGTCTCAAAAAACAAAACAGAGGCTGCAGATGGCTCAGGGGATAACGGTCTTGCCACCAAGGCTAATGGCTTGAGTTCTAACCCTGGGACCCACATAATAAGAGAGAACCTTTTTCTGGTTTTCGAGACAGGGTTTCTCTGTGTATCCCTGGCTATCCTGGAACTCACTCTTTAGACCAGGCTGGCCTCAAACTCAGAGATCTGCCTGCCTCTGCCTCCCTGAGTGCTGGGACTAAAGGTGTGCACCACCACTGCCCAGCTAAGAGAACCAATACTTAAAAACTGTCCTCTGATCTTCAAGCATGCACACACATAAATAAATATAATGTATTTTTTTCTTTAATCTATGAAAGAAGCATCTCCCAATTTAAAAAAAAAATCCCACTCTCAGATACTAGGGATGCAGCTTCATTGCACGGGTTTTGAGGCAACTTGTGGAGCGTGTACCCTGTCCCTGTGCTCTGACCCCAGCTCCTGTACCCTCCCCCCTCCAGGCTGGCTTCTTCAAGCGGAATCGACCACCTCTGGAGGAAGATGAAGAGGAAGAATGATAGCAGAGGGGGCGGGGCTGAGTGCCTGCTTCCTGTTTCCAGCCAGTTGCCTCTGCTCAGAACTCCATGGGTTCTTCCCTTCCCAGGAGACTGTGTGCATCCCTTTTCCTACTGCCTAATAAAGACTTTGATGTCACTACCCACCATGCTGCCTTAGGGTCTGAGAATAAGTGGTGACTAAGGAAGCAGCTTGAGCAGAGTCAGTGCTGACAGGGCAGCAAATGGCTGCCCCAGGGCAGGCCGGCAGGGATGAGGGAGCAGGGCTGCAGGGATGAGGGAGCAGGGCTGCAGGGATGAGGGGGCAGGGCTGCAGGGATGAGGGAGCAGGGCTGCAAGGAGGAGGGTGCAGGGATGAGGGAGCAGGGCTGCAGGGATAAAGGAGCAGGGCTGCAGGGATGAGGGAGCAGGGCTGCAGGGATGAGGGAGCGGGGCAGGAATTGAAAGGGCCTCCCATGAGACTCAGTGGACAGTAAGTTGGGGATTAGGAGCACTAGAGAAGGAATGCTGGGTCCCTAGTAGCAGCTTTGTATCTGCTCTGTTTTGAGGCAGAATCTCACTATGTAGCCCTAGCTGACCAAACATTCACTGTGTAGACCAGGCTGGCTTCAAACTCAGAGAGATCCATCTGCCTCAACTTCCCAGATACTGGAATTAAAGACCTGAGCCATCGTGCCTGACTCTCTGGTGTGCAACTTTAAGCTATGTGCTTTGCATAGTTTTGGAAGGACAAACCTCAAAATAGTCCAAGACTTGGGAAATTAACCTTCCCCTCTTTCCTCTGTTTCCCGCTGCAAAGACCTTTAGAGTGCTGTTCTGAAGGAAGAGAGGCGGAAGAAACCGGCTGCGCTAAGCGTGAGGAAAGCAGTGCCACACCAGGGAGGGGATGTCATCCTGTGCAGCCTCCTAATGCTGATCCTTCTGAGGAGCCAGATCTTCCACTTTAAAAGTGGCTGAGGTGTAGACGGCAGATTTCCAGCTGTGGGGATCAGGGTCAGGTGGTGGGGTAGACCAGGCTATCCTCTGGGCCCTGTGGCGTTTGTTGGTTCACATGTGCCAGAAATGATTTCTGACCACCTAACGTGTGCTTAGACTATTCCAAAGCTGGGCTAAGCAGTGAATAAAGCCAGTCTCTATCCCAAGGGATCTCTGTTCAAAAAGATGAATGAAGTAAACCAAGAAACGGGAGAATCACAAGTTCTCAGCCTGCCTGGGCTACAGAGTGAGTTCAGGGCCAGCCTGGGCTACAGAGTAAGTTCAGGGCCAGCCTGGGCTAATGAGTGAATTCAGGGCCAGCCTGGGCTACAGAGTGAGTTCAGAGCCAGCCTGGGCTACAGAGTGAGTTCAGGGCCAACCTGGGCTGCAGAGTAAATTCAGGGCCAGCCTGGGCTACAGAGTAAGTTCAGGGCCAGCCTGGGCTACAGAGTGAATTCAAGGCTGCTAGCCTAGGCAACTTAATTTGAGGTCATATCTCAAAAAGTAATTATATACAAATATATAATTAATATATATATTATACATACATAAATATATGTGGCTAGAGGTATGGCTCTGTTAGGGTATTTACCTAGCATACAGGAAACTCTGGTCAGGTTTGGTCCATGACACTGTGTAAACCAGGAGTGGTAGCACATACATGTTAAACCAGAATTCATGCAGTGGAGAGAGCAGGATCAGAAGTCTGATTGAGTTAAGAGTTTGAGGCTAGCCTGGACTACGTTAGACTCTGTCTCAAAAGAAAGGGCTTTGAGTGTATGACTGTACCAGCTGCGATTGCATGTCAACTTGAGACAAGCTAGAGTCCTCAGACAGGAAGGAGCCTCGGTTGAGAATGCCTCCATGACATCCAGCTGTAAGACATTGTCTCAGTTCTAGCACACTAGTGATCAATGGGGGGGGGGGGGGGCAGCCATTGTGGGCGGTGCCAACCCTGGCCTGGTGCCCTTGGGTTCTATAAGAAAGCAAGCTGAGCAAGCCAGGGGAAACAACCCAGTAAGAAACATCCCTCCATGGCCTCTGCTTCAGCTCCTGCTTCCTGACCTGCTTGAGTTCCAGTCCTGACTTCCTTTGGTGATGAACAGCAATGTGGAAGTGAAAACCAAATAAACCCTTTCCTCCCCAACTTGTTTCTTGGTCATGATGTTTGTGTAGGAATAGAAACCCTGACTAAGACAATCAGCTCCTGCCTCCAGATTCCAGCCCTGCTTGAGTTCCTGTCCTGACTTCCTCCAGTGATGATGAGCTGTGATCTGGAAGTATAAGCCAAATAAACTCTTTCCTTCCCAACTTGCTTTTTAGTCATGGTATTTTCATCAAAGCAACAGAAACCCTAAGGCAATGCCCTTTCCCAGCGTACTCCCATTCTTTCTTATTTCTATCACATTTTTTTAAAAGTAAGAAAAAAAGAAAGCTGAGACGTCGTTCAGTGGGAGAGCGTCCAAGATCCTGAGTTCAATCGTCAGTACTGAGGGTGGGGAGAGAGACAGAGAAGGAAGGGATGGATGAGGAGAAGAGAGAGGAGAGGCAGAGGGAGCTCGCTCGGGCAGAGGGAGCAGCTGTGGCCGCAGCTGGGTGGCAGGGCCCTGGGTACATGTCTGTCAGAGAGGCAGGGGTGGCGGCTGAGCAGACAGACACACCTTCAACACTGAACTCAAGGCTACGTATCCGGGACAGGATAGGTGCACAGATTCACCTCACCAGAGCTGGTACTTGATTGTACCCAGAGGGGTAAATGGTAAATTCTGATAGCAATGATTTGACATCCATGCATGGCAAGTTCCAGAACAGGTTTCTAGCTGGGTGAATATTTAAGTAAAGATTAAGCCATGATCCTTGAACACCAGCCAGATTTTCTCTCAACTCAGTCAGTCATTGCAACTGAATGGCCCAGACCACCTATCTCGATCCCAGCAAAGCACTCTAGCGCTGGTCCTCACAGACAAGAGAAATATGAGTGGGATTGTAGTGGCTGGGATTTAGATCTGAATGATTTTAATAAAACTGGGGTGTGGTGGGGGTCTCTCTGGGTGTCTGAGCTCCATGCCAACTCCATGCTGCCTAGAGACATCAGGGGAGCCTTGAATGGAGGTGACAGAAGCCTCTCTGCCCCACAGGTAGCTTCTGGCTGCGGCGGTCACAGGGATGATACAGCGGGCAGGCGAGGCAGATTCGTAGGAGCCCTGACAGATTGTGAAATCGGCTTGAAACCAACACGATGAAATTTACCAAGGATGAGCGCTAAAGCCTGTGCTTAGGTTCCAAAAAAAAAAAAAATGGTTACATAAGCACAGGACTGGGAAATATGGTTACATGGAAATTTCTATTAAAAAGGAGGAGATCCGTGCAATCCCCTCTACTCTCTTGACTGACTGCTCCAGGGTCTGAAGTAGGGGAAGCAGGGAACGCATAGTGAGACCCTGCCAAAAAGGAGGAGGAAGAGGAAGCAGATAGAAGGGAGGGGAAGGGAAAGGAAGGAAACAAGGCAAAGAAGGAAGGAAGGGACGATGGGAAAGACCTGGTGGCTTTGCCTCCTTAGAGAGATCTAGTCAGAGGGAAGCCTGCTGACTCCTCTGGGGGAAGCCGTCCTTGTCCTGGGTCTCCTCCTGGGAAGGAGGCTGCCCCGAAGAAGGGGACTCCGCAGAGAGAACCGTGCAAAACCGTAGCTAAGGGGTGGTGACAGCCAGAGATGATAAGGAGAGAAAGATTGTTTGGGGAGCTAGTCTTCAAACGTGGGGTGCAGCGAAGGAAGATCCAGTTTGTCAGTCATGATGCCAGAACCAATGGGATTCTCTTGTGGGGGAGGTGTCTGCTTCTGCCTCTCCAAAACCTCCCTAGCCAGATGTCCCTTGCAGAAGAAGGGGGTCTTATTACTCCAAGGGAGGCAAGCCCCTCTCCCGGCCCACAATAGCACCATTTATTGCACTGGTGCTCCTGTCAGACTTGTGTTAGAGTACCAGGAAGTGGCTGTGTACATCAAGGTGGCCTTGAACTCAGAGCTCTTCCCGTTGGGATTAAAGGTGCCTAGAATCCCACCCCACCACACACACACACACACACACCTGAGCATCTCAACCATGCTTCTAGGGAGAGATTATTTTAATTGTCACTTTAAAGGATAAGTGAGACTGAATCTAGCGGCCCTCATTTGAAATCCCAACACTTCTGGAGAAGCACCGTGAGTTCGAGGCCAGTCTAGGCTCTCTAGTGAACTTCAGACCACCCTGTCTAAAGCAAGAGAGAGGCCAGGGAGGCTGTAAGGAACTTGCCTTGCCTAGCCTGTTTCTGAATGGAAGTCCTGGGGGGGGGGGGCGGAAGGGGACATGACCACAGGTCAGCTTCCTTATGTTGGACGGAGATCGCAGCCTCTTTAACACTGTAGCTCTCCATGTGGGAAGAGGATTCTCACTCTTTCCAACTACAGCCTTAGAAGTAGGCAATAGCCACTCTCCTACCCCTCAATTTTACACCACATCTCAAGAGCTCTCCAACCCCAACTCGGGTAATTGCCCCCTAATCGCTGCACTCCTTTGCTGTCTGGAGTCTTGGGTTACCGGGTGGGGGCTGCCGGGTGGGCTATAGGCAGAGCCGGGCCTCGAGGGGGCGGTGCCCGCTGGCGCGCCGTGCCGGGTGCCGACTGCAGGGGGCGCTGGCGGCCGCTCCGGGCGGAGACAATCGCGCCGAGCGGGCTCCGCAGCCGGAGCGGGAGCCCAACCCGGAGCTGCACAGAGCGGTGCAGAGCTGGGGCTGAGCGGGGCCGGCCGAGCAGGGCCGGGCGGCAGCGATGGACCGCTAGGGCCCGGCCGAGCCCCGCGATGCCGCCGCCGAGTGGCCCCGGCGTCCTCGCGCGGCTGCTGCCGCTGCTGGGGCTGCTGCTCGGCGGCGCCTCCCGGGCTCCCGGCAAGTCTCCGCCGGAGCCCCCCAGCCCGCAGGGTAAGTCTCGGCCTCGAGGGGCGGCGATCGTGGGCCTGTACCCCCGTGATCGGCTGCCATCGCTGGCCCCCTCTTCACGGTGCTAGTGACTTGGGGTGCATTTTGCTCCCAGGATGGGGGGAAGGCGACCTGAGATCGGTGCTTCTGGGGGAGAGATTGGGGGATTGTTTGCTGAGGGGGTCTTGGGGAGACACAATGGAGAGGGCGAGGGTCTCCAGGCTCGGCGCCGCCGCCTCCTCCGACTTGTTTTTCTCCCTCCTGGTCCGCGAGGCACTGCAGCCAGAGCTATTGTCTGCAGAAGACACCCGCCCAGGGGCGGGCTGGGGCGGGCGCCGGCTCCGCAGCCCCCCGCGGGTCCCTAGCTGCGACCCAGGCTGGGTGGGGGCGCAGACATCGGCTGCCACCCTGGCCGGACTGGGGCTGGGAGCTCAGAGCTGTGCTGCAAGGGGGGAGGGGAGAGGGGGAGTGGGTGAGGCTGTGGGCGGGATTGACTGCTCGAGTGGGGTTTTCACCCAGGAGCCTGACAGCTTCCAGCCAACCCCCCAGATTTAGAATTCGGGGCGCACCAAATAAACACTGATCAGCTCGTGCTAGAGGGAGGGCATGCATTGGAAGGGGACTGAGAACGGGCGTTATTGTGATTCCCAGCTCAAAGCGCATGGCAGGGCTGTGGTCACGGAGCCATGCTGAGCTGGCTGGCTAGCTGTGGGCAGTACCAGCTGAGAGGGCAGGTGTCTGGGTCCCTGTCCAGCCGGTCTCTTGCTACTGCTGTCCCTCCTCTACCAGCTTCCAGACCTGCCCCCTCTTCGTTTCACTCATCCCCCTCCCCGCCCCCAACGGAGACCCTGACCCTCCTAACGCCTAACCCGGCCCACACGGGTGTGCGAGGTGAGGGTTGAGCCCGCCCCTGCGGTGGGAGCTGGACACCCTGACTCCACAGCTCACTCGTGGTGCGCTGGGCCTCTCCCCTCCTCATCCCTGCTTCCCCTCTCCCACCTTTCTGGTTCCTGAGCCACCACCCCACGTTTGCTGTTCCTTCCCGGCCTGTGGCTCCATCCTGAAACAGTTTTCTTTGCTCCTTAAGCCCCCCCCCCCCACACACACACACCAGAAGCTAGCAGGAAAGGCGGAAGGGGGGGGGTTCTGGTTGAGGGAAGTAGGGTCCGGATGAAGGGAGGAGGTCGGATTTCCTCCTGGAATGAGGCAGGGCTAAGCGGGGAGATGCAGATACTGTATGGAATGCCAAGCTCTGAGGGTGGGGAGGGAAATCTTCCTGTGCCTCAGTCTCCCCTGATTTCCCAGAGAAGAGGCCCAAGCTCTTCGGAAGCTCCTCCCCCAAGGCTCTGCCCCCCAGGGGAGGGAGGGCCCAGGGAATTGGCTGGAATAGAGCCAGAATAGGGGGCTCTCTCGGGCAAGCTGGCTGGGAGCCCAGGCTGTGGGGAAGAGGGAAGGACTCTGCGAGACACCTGCCCCCCCTCCGGCTTGGCACTGGTGCGCCCTCGGGCCCTACCTGCCCACCTCTGTTTTTTTTTTTTTTTTCAGCTCCCTCCACTCTTTTGAGGCTTTGGCCCTTGAGCCAAAAGGCTTCCCTCAAGTGACAAAATTTCAGACCCCTGGACCCTCTCTTCCCAGCTGCTCTCTCCAGCTGTTCCTAGCCTAGGATGGGGCTGGAAGCAGTCCGACTCTTTTAGCTTCTCAGAATTCCTACTGGGGCAGGAGACTGCCACTCCTTGGAGAGGCAGCGTGGGAGTGGGCAGAGTGAGTGCCCCACCCTGAAAAGCTAGACTCTGGCCTATCCTGGAGAGGGAGGTGGGCTCTGGGAAGAGCTGGATGGGATGCCAGGACCAGGCGTGGCATCCTGCGTTGGAAGCCTGAGAAGAGACACCTGTCACTGTTGAGTGTCAAGTCAGTGGAAGGCCCCGAGGTTCCGTGGCTGCCCACGCCCCCTAACCCCGCCCCTTCCGCTCTCAGCTCCAGGCTCCAGGCCCCCTTCTCTACCTGGGATTTCCCCCAGCATCCAGCGCACCCTCCACTTGCCTCCTGGGCACCTTAACCTCCCCATCCGTGAAGCTCATTAGGAAGGCAGGGGCGGGGCCTAGTCTTGAGGGAGAAGCTGGCGCTGAGTGGAAAGGGTGAGATGGCAGAGGCGGCCGGTGGAAATCCACGGGAGTAACTCAAATCCTCATCACCCATACAACCCCGAGCAAGCACTTCCCCTTCGGGGCCAGCGTGGCCAGGTTACCCTGGAGGCGGGGAGGGGGAGGGGCGGGGTCACCGATAGCCTGGGAATCTAGCCGGCAGTGCTTCCCAGTCCCTGCACACGCCATCCCCTGGGCCTGGGTCTGCTTTCCGTGTCGCCCTTTCTCCTCAGGGCTCCAGCTCGTTTGCCGGATCTCCTGGGAGGAATGAGGGCGTTGCCATGGTGACTGACTGTAGCTGACCAGCTATAGACCTGAAGGGAGGGATCATGATACTCCTTTGGTCTTAGGAGCTGGGGCAGGTCCCTGAATTTGAAGGGTTTTGGAAAGGATCCTGGAAAGAGGGTGTGTGCAAGAAGTGACGGGTTCCTTCGTGGCTTGATTTGATTTGATTTTTTTTTCTTTCTTGAGAACTCAAGCGGGGACCCAGCTTCCATCCTTCCTCTAAGTTACTTGATCTTGCCCTCTCCCCCTCCACTAGAGGCGCCCTATTCTCCCCTGATTCTTTCTTGGTCTCTTTTCTCCTCTCCTCTTAGGGTCGACTGGCTAACATTTTATGTTCTAGTAGTAGATTACTAGGTTCAGAGCTTAGTTTTCTCACTTAACTGCAGTGCGAGGACTTAACAACACCTTCTAAGCCTCACTCTCTTTATCTGTAAAATGGGCTGAGGGCTTTTTTTTTTCAAATATAGCATTTCACTGGTTGTAAGGTATATTCTTTTTTTTTTTTTAAGATTTATTTTATTCATATGAGTACACTATAGCTGTCTTCAGACACCAGAAGAGGGCATCAGATTCTCCTGTAGATGGTTGTGAGCCACCATGTGGTTGCTGGGAATTGAACTCATGACCTCTGGAAGAGCAGTCAGTGCTCTTAACCGCTGAGCCATCTCTCCAGCCCGTAAGGTATATTCTTATTTTGTGAACCAGTGAGAACAGAGGCCGGGTGGAGAATGCTGTCATGTTCTAGATGTTGTGACGATGACGTCACCCCTCAGAGGCATTGCCCGAGTTTGGAAATGTGAAAGTGTGCATGGGCTAGCGCTGGCAAAAGGGGATAGCCCTCTCTCCTGCTCTGCCGGATTTGGCAGACAGCACAACCCATTGACAGAGGCCCTGGATTTGATCCCCAGCACCGCGCTGGAGTCAGCCCCCAAACCTCTCTCACAGCCCCCCCGCTACAGCCCCCCTCTCACTCCTCACTCCGTCTTCCCACAGAGATCCTGATCAAAGTACAGGTATATGTGAGCGGGGAGCTGGTGCCCCTGGCCCGGGCCTCAGTAGACGTGTTTGGGAACCGTACTCTACTGGCTGCCGGTACCACGGACTCAGAGGGCGTGGCCACACTACCCCTCAGTTACCGCCTGGGTACTTGGGTGTTGGTCACTGCTGCTCGCCCGGGTTTCCTCACCAACTCAGTGCCGTGGCGTGTTGACAAGCTGCCGTGTGAGTGCAGGGGCAGGTGAAGGGGTGGGGGGTGGGGGTTGGACAGCAGCTGAGACCCACCCTCAGACCCTTCCCAAAATAGTCCTTGGGGGTGGAGGGGCAGTTTCCCAGCAGCTGCTGCCTGGGCTGGGGCATACTGGGCTGTGGGAGGATGAAGCCTCTGGGACGTAAGAGGGGGATACCTAGGGAATGCTGCTTCTAGAACTGACAGGCCACCCGTCTTGCAGTGTATGCGTCCGTCAGCCTCTACCTGCTCCCAGAGCGGCCAGCCACCCTCATCCTCTATGAGGACCTTGTGCACATCCTCCTAGGCTCTCCAGGTAAGCCCCACCCCGCCCTTCATTCCGTAGCTCCTCCCCCTTTCTAGGCCTAAGTGCAGAAACCTCTGCTTCTTCACACAGCAGCTGGGTGTCCTTGGGCAAGTCACTTAACCTCTCTGTGCCATACTTAACACATGTATAAGATGTGGAAGGGTAATATTCACTTCATCAAATTAAAGAAAAAAATGTATCAAATGCACCAAGAGGAAAAAAAGCAGGTATTTAATAACTATTTATAGTTTCCTTAGGGCTTTCGTGAGTTCTCTTCTCTCCTGCTTCCCACCTCCCTGACCTGTTTATCGTCAGTGGATCCGCGTGCATTTGCTGTGCACCTACTGGGTGCCTGGCTGTTCTGAAGCCATGGGGGCTTTCCAGGGCAACTGGACATCTCTCCAGTGGCCCGGAGCATCCTCGGTGGTCCTTCTGCACGTACTTCAGTCTCGTACTCTGCTCCTGCTCTGTGCCGTGCACATGGCTGGTGCTGGGGGTGAGAAAAATAGACCCAGAGCCTGCCTCGTGGTGATGGGCAAATAGGAAGACAGACGAACACCACTGCAAATCCCGGGAGCGTTATAGGCATTACAGCATTACAGGGCAGTGGTGGAAGTGTCCTTCACCTTTGGGGGGAGTCCTGTAGAGCTGACAGAGGAGCTGGGTGGTCTGGGAGTGGAGGGTGAACTGAGGCCCCTGGCTGGAGAGCGAGTGGGGTGGAGTTGGCAGGGCAGTGAGGGCTCAGGGTACCTTCTGGCCTGGACTTCTAAGTTGATTGGCCAACACTCCAGAGCCCTCCCCAGTTCAATTCTTATCGAGTTGTTGACAGATTGATTGTTTACTATCTGCATCTGGATGACCCCCATATCAGAGGCCTCCAATGCTCCCCAGGGACTCTAAAATGCCTAATGGATCTTTGTTGCCTACTGGCCTCTCATGGCTTCCACTGCTCTCCATGTGACGTGCAGAGAGTTGACAATACTGTCAGAATGCTCAAATCGCTACACCATTGTAGCCTGTGGCCTCTGGGCCTCTCTCCTGCATGTCCAGAGAGGCAACTCCCACTTTCTTTCTCTCTTACCCTACAACACCCCACATTTAGTAATAAAACAAGACAAGAGTTGTGTGGAGGGGTGTAGGGTGACAGGGACAGGCTCCAGGATGGTGGTCCTGGTGTGTTGCAGAAGTTCTGGTTTCATTTCCGCATCTATAAAATGGAGTTGATACCTCAGGGGCCGTTAGGCTAATTAAGAGGTTACTATACATAGCCTGCTTAGGACAGCATCCAGCATATTTTGAAGCTTAATAAATGTTACCTATGACCACACAGGATTGGAATTCTGTTTATATGTCTGCTCCTGCAGCCCCAACACCACACACACACACACACACACAGCATTGTAAGCTAATGTGTGTCTATTTGGGGCTGGAGAGATGGTTCAGTGCTAGAAAGCACTTGTTGCTTTTCCAAGTACTTGGGTCCTATTGGATTCCCAGCACCCACATGGTAGGTACTTCACAGACTTTCCCCAGGGAATCTCACGCCCTCTTCTGGCTGCTAAGAGCACAGACATACATACAGACAAAACACTCATACTCATAAAAATAAAGAAAAAATAATTTTAAAAAGGTAAATACTGTTTGTTGGCCACTTTTCTCTTTTTCTCTAATTTTTGAAACAGTATCTCAGAACTCTCTTGTTCAGAGTTCTGTCCTGAGAACCCTGGCCCAAGGCTCAGATCCTGCCGCAGACCCTCCTAGGTGACACTACACGGGCGCCACCAGGCCAGGCTCACTTGCCACATGCATTCAGTGAGTGCTAAATAGCAGTCCACACAAAACACTTCTTTGAATCATGGCAGAAGGTTCTAGAGAAACTGTAAAAAAAAAAACAGCACATACGACCCAACAGTGGCAGTGCATGCTTTTGATGCCGGCACTCAGGAGGCAGAGGCGTCGGATCTCTGTAAGCTCCAGGACAGCCTGGTCTACAGCGTGAGTGTCAGGAGAGCCTGGACTACAGCGTGAGTGTCAGGAGAGCCTGGACTACATAGTGACACTCTGTATCAAAAAAACAAAACAAAAACAAAACCATAAAACCAAAATGAATAAATAATCAGACAGACAGACAGACAGACGCCTGAGCACAAAGACAAGGGAATCTTAGTTCTGCATCCATGACTTAACTCAGTGCCTGCCACCCAGATGTTGGTAGCAGGACATGACTGTGCAGAAAAGATATTGCGTTCCCTGGAACTAGAACTATAGGTGGTTGTGAGCTGCCACGCAGGTGCTGGGAACAGAACCCAGAGCCTCTGTGTGAGCAGTGACCTTCTAAACCACAGTGCCTTCCCTTCCACCCCACGACCCTCATCATTTCTATGTTTATAAGGAAACTTCAGAGGAAGCGAGTAATTTGTGGAAGGTCCCACAGTCACCAGGACTGGCGGTTTTGGTATCACATCCCTTCACAGTCAACAATCTGCGGCTGTCCAGCTCTCTCTCTATTCCCACCCTCCCTCGTCTTTTCCATCAGCCCTAAACCGTGGTCCTCTCGTTTGGGATACTTGCTCTCTGCGTCTGTCTGGGTCAGGCTATCACAGTGCCTGCTTTCCGTCCAGGTGCCCGCTCCCAGCCCTGGGTGCAGTTCCAGCGGAGAGCTGCGCGCCTGCCCGTCAGCGCCACCTACAGCCAGCTTTGGGCTTCGCTCACACCTGCCAGCACCCAGCAGGAAATGCGGGCTTTCCCTGCCTTCCTGGGGACTGAGGCCTCCAGCTCAGGTAAGCCAAGTACTTAATGTAGAGGAGAGACACCTTCCTTCCTTAAGGACATAGCCTTTGGTACCAGTGTCCTCTTCCCTCAGGCAATGGCTCCTGGCTGGAGCTGATACCCCTGGCTGCTGTGAGCGTCCACCTGCTGACAGGCAACGGGACAGAGGTGCCTCTCTCCGGACCCATTCACCTGTCCCTGCCAGTGCCCTCAGAGCCTCGTGCCCTTGCTGTGGGCACCAGCATTCCAGCCTGGAGGTTTGACTCCAAGAGTGGTAAGTGTTAGGGCAGGCAGGGTGCCTGTGCTAGAGGCTGGGGCTTCTGTTAGAGGAGGCAGAACATTGAGTTTCATGAACTCTTCTGGCCTCTTTCCAGGACTGTGGGTACGAAATGGCACTGGTGTGATTCGGAAGGAAGGCCGACAGCTCTACTGGACTTTTGTCTCCCCGCAGCTAGGGTACTGGGTAGCTGCCATGGCCTCCCCTACATCTGGTGAGATTGGGGGTGGGGGTGGTGGGGGAGGGGCGGTGGGGGAGGGGTTATGCGGGAAGGGCAGTGGGGAGAGCTCAGGCTGGGAGAGTTTAGGCCTTGTGAAAGCCACGAAGGGCATCCTAAGCCCTTGCCTGGCACAGGGCTGGTTACCATCACCTCAGGCATTCAGGATATCAGCACCTACCACACCATCTTCCTGCTGACCATCCTGGCGGCCCTGGCTCTGCTGGTGCTTATTCTGCTGTGTCTACTGATCTACTACTGCCGGTGAGTATAGCCTGGGGCCCGCCCCGCCTTCTCTCTCCAGATCCCTAGGCCTACTGCTGCTTCTGCTCTGCATTCGGATTCCCAAAGATGCTTCTAGATGATTCTCAAAGTACTCCCAGGAAAGAATGGCGATTCGAGAGCTAAGACTCCAGGGACTGGTGGCTTTAGAGAAAGGGGTGACAGATGGCAGGATTTGCAGGTCTTGCCTCTGTAGAGAGGCCATCTACAGCGGCTCCAAGCAGCCCAGCTCTCACACCCAGGGGACCCCCAGAGCAGGCACCCCTAGTTGGTGAACGTGCCAAGCATTCATGAAGCCGAACGGGTACAGCTCCTGGTTGAATAAACGATCCTCTTTCTACAAACAGCTTCTAGGCATCATTCGGGTCCCCACCCCCACCCCACCCCCCCGTCATTCCTCTAGAACGTTCCAGGCTTCCTCCATCTCCACTCCAGTGCTGTCTTCATCCCTTGTGTTGGCAGCTGTGGGGATGGGTTTACGGAGATACCTTCACTTTGAGCATTCCTGAGCACCTTTCTCTTTCCTCCTCTGCAGAAGACGCTGCTTGAAGCCAAGACAACAGCACCGCAAGCTGCAGCTCTCTGGCCCCTCGGACAACAAACGAGATCAGGCTACGTCGATGTCTCAACTCCATCTCATCTGCGGGGGACCCCTGGAGCCTACGTCGTCCGGAGACCCCGAGGCCCCTCCCCCAGGCTCCCTACACTCGGCCTTCTCCAGCTCCCGAGACTTAGCATCCTCCCGGGATGACTTCTTCCGTGCCAAACCGCGCTCCGCCAGCCGACCGGCCGCCGAGCCTCCTGGTGCCCGCAGCGTTGAGGGTGCCGGGCTCAAGAGCGCCCGCTCCGTCGAGGGTCCTGGCGGGCTGGAGCCCAGCCTGGACGAATACCGGCGGGGTCCAGCGGGGGCCGCGGCCTTCCTGCATGAGCCTCCCTCGCCGCCGCCGTCCTTCGACCATTATCTGGGCCACAAGGGGGCAGCCGAGAGCAAGACCCCCGACTTTCTGCTGTCACAGTCGGTGGACCAGCTGGCGCGGCCGCCGTCCCTCAGCCAGCCGGGCCAGCTCATTTTCTGCGGTTCCATCGACCACCTCAAGGACAACGTGTACCGCAATGTCATGCCCACCCTGGTGATCCCTGCACACTATGTGCGCCTGGGCGGAGAGGCGGGCGCCGCGGGAGTGGGCGACGAGGCCACCCCGCAGGAGGGCTCGGCCGCCGGCCCCGCGCGCCCCTTCCCCCAACCCGACCCCCAGCGCCCGCTGATGCAGGGCCACGCGGGTGCGGGAGGCGACGGCGGTGGCGGCGAGGGCTGGGGCGGCGGGCGCTCCGCACCGGTCAGCGGCTCGGTCACCATTCCGGTGCTGTTCAACGAGTCGACCATGGCGCAGCTCAACGGCGAGCTGCAGGCTCTGACCGAGAAGAAGCTGCTGGAATTGGGCGTGAAGCCTCACCCGCGCGCCTGGTTCGTGTCCCTGGACGGACGTTCCAATTCGCAAGTGCGCCACTCCTACATCGACCTGCAGGCGGGCGGCGGCGGCCGCAGCACCGATGCCAGCCTGGACTCGGGCGTAGACGTGCACGAGGCTCGACCTGCGCGCCGCCGGCCCCCGAGGGAGGAGCGGGAGCGCGCGCAGCTGCCCGCGCCCCCGCCGCCTGCGCCCCCGCGCCTGGCGCTCAGCGAAGACACAGAGCCCAGCAGCAGCGAGAGCCGCACCGGCCTCTGCTCGCCGGAGGACAACTCGCTAACGCCCCTGCTGGACGAGGTGGTGGCACCCGAAGGCCGGGCAGCCACCGTACCCAGGGGTCGGGGCCGCAGCCGAGGGGACAGTTCCCGCAGCAGTGCCAGCGAGCTGCGGCGCGATTCGCTCACCAGCCCGGAGGACGAGCTGGGGGCGGAGGTGGGCGACGAGGCTGGGGACAAGAAGAGCCCGTGGCAGCGGCGGGAGGAGCGGCCGCTGATGGTGTTCAACGTCAAGTAGTGCGGCCCGGGGGGGTCGCCCACCGCTCCTGCGGCCCCTGCAGGTTCCCAGGGTGCGCGCCCCCGGATCCTGCGGTGGAGGGATGGGCGCGTGCTCTTAGCCGGGAGAAGAGCTCAGGGGTCTGCTGAGCTTATCCGTGGTATGTGCTGGGGGAGTGTCTTGGGAAGGGACCCTGGATTGGCCTCCAAGCAGAGGGAGGTGGGAGGGACTCGGTCCCCCATGGGAGGGGCTGGGGAGGAGGGCTGGGGTGGGGGAGCAGTGCCTGTATAAATGTGGCTGTACATAGAAAGATCTATTGTGGGAGAGCAGGAGGGGCGAGCCAGCCTCAGCTGCTAGGGTGAGGGCTGGGAAGGGAGGGGCAATCTCTGTGGACCCTTGGGAGGGGAGGGGTGCTGCTTGGATGTCACAGGGCTGGTGGCTGGGGCGGTCCTGGGGACTAGAGGATAATGTGATGATAACACTCTGGACAACAACAACAAAAATACAAAGCTGGTGAGGTTAAAGCTATGTGTGTGTGTGTGTGTGTGTGTGTGTGTGTGTTGTTTTTTCTGTGGGGAAAGCTGGTATCAGAGAACTCTGGCGCACCAAATTAGACACTGTTAAGAAAGTGTACAAACTTTATTGGAGCAACACGCGCGCTCGCACACACACACACAAGCAAGCTCACTCAACACCTGTGGATCGGGAAGAGCACCTGGTCCACAAGGGCCACAGAAACCGGAAGAAATGGCAGTTTGATACGGAGCTTTTGCCATAGCCTTCTTTCCACCAAAGGAGGTCTTAGTTTGAGGCCCTACCTCCCATGGTGATGGGATGACTCTAGGAGAAGAGGTGCTACAGAGGCCTGAGTGGGGGACACCCTCGGGACAGGGTTCCCAGGACTGTGGAGTTCTTTAGTCTGTAGCCCCTCCTTACAGTAGTGGTCTTTGGACTGGATCCCTCAAAAACATGTCCCAGCGAGGGGTTTTCTTTCTCAAACACTTGGTTCCCTTGGTTGAACAGTAGAAGCCAACAGGACAACAGTGACGTCCATCGATACAGCAGACACCCTGGATGGTCAAAGGAGTAAGCCTTAGACAAGGCAGAGCACAGCCTGTGGCCACACCCAGCTCCAGGGTCAGGGATGGCACTGACCTTTAAGTAGGGACAGCAGGCCCAGCCTCCTTGGCTGTCTTTACAACAGGTCTGGTTATCGTGGCAAAAATGCCCCGCTCCGCACTCCACATTTCCAACCTTAGGACCGAGGGTCAGGTGCACGGAAGGCTGGACGGAGGCCATATCCTTCTCACAGGTCCTTGCCTTCACGTTGCAGGTGTATCCAGCGGGGCAACAGTGCTGCCGGTCCTCACAGCACACAGCCTGTGGAGCGAGGGAATGGCACACTCCCATCCCAAGAACACAGCTCCCCTCTCCCAGGGCAGTGGGTGGGTGGAGACTCACGTGGGGCAACTGGCAGCAGGCCCAACCTCCCTTCAGGCTTGGGCAGCAGGTTTGCCCTACTGGGCAGCTGGTATGCTGGTCACAACCGATATCTCCAATTTGGAGCACGGCCGACTGGCGGGCGGGCACCTTCTCCAGGCCAGCCACCATCCTGTCTCCCTTCTGACAGTACCCTTCACCCACGCACGTGAAGCCCTGAGGGCAGCAATGCTGGTGGTCTAAGCAGCAGACAGCCTAGAATGAGGAGAGAAGAATGTTCCTACAGAGGACATGGGAGTCCACCTCTCCTGCTCATGGCTTCTCCAGCTGGGCACAAGTCATAGCACTGGGTGCCACCCTGGACTAGACAGGGTACAGAAGAATAAGGGTGGCACAGGACTCTTGCCACCCACCTGCCCAGGCCAAGATGCTCTCTATCTCCACCCCCTCAGGGCTGTTCCCCTTCCCTTGTTACCTCTGGGATGGGACAGCAGCCCCAGTCCCCAGAACTGAGTCTGCAGCAGGTATGGTCTGTAGGACAGCTTGTGAAGTCATCACAGGGGACATCACTCTTCAAGACTTGTGGGTCCGGCAGGCTGACGGGGGCCGTGACCTTCTTCATCCAGGGTATCTGGAGGACACCCAGTTCACAGGTTCCTTTCTCTGTGTGACATTGGAACCCTGCTGGGCAGCAGTGAATGTGGTCCTCGCAACATACTGCCTGAGGTGGACAGACAGACGCCCATAAGCACTGGAGCCAATCTAGCTGCCCCTTTCTGCTTGGACCACGGTGGCCACTCCTCCCAAGTAC
This sequence comes from Apodemus sylvaticus, assembly GCF_947179515.1. NCBI lineage: Eukaryota > Metazoa > Chordata > Mammalia > Rodentia > Muridae > Apodemus > Apodemus sylvaticus. Next base: position 20,513,153 of record NC_067481.1, read on the forward strand.
CTTGGTAAAGGGACAGCAGCCCCAGGCCCCAGTGCTGAGGCGGCAGCAGGTGTCTCCCTCAGGGCAGCTCACCTCCATGTCACATTTGACCTCCTTCACTGTGAGGTGGGTAGAGACCAGGTCATCAAAGGCAACGGGACCGGGTGTGGAGAACGGAGTATATAGCTACCCCCCAGCCACAGTGAACCTCATGCAAGGCCAGTGTAGAGGGTCCCTCCACGCAGCCATCAAAACCCACCCGATAGCCGTTCCATCACTGAGGAGAACCCCTCTTGACTGAGTGGATGAAATGGTCCGGTACCTGGGAATCCAGGCAGCTTGGTCAGGAGATCAGTGGTGTAGTCCTTGGACAGGCACTTACTCTGGATCAGGTCACACACAGTGTCCTGAGGGCAGCAGTGCAGGTGATCGGAACAGCAGATGGCCTAGGTCGGGACAAGTGTAAATCTCTGAACTGTCTTTAGTAAGCACAGGGAGCAAGTCAGCAAGATAGCGTACACTGCTCCAAACCGCCACTAGGGGGCAGCATGAGCCTTAAGGCTGTCTGTGCCTGGAGCCCCCTTATAAGGATATGTCCAGACCCAGGGGGAATCCAGCCATTGACTCACGTTGGGCATTGGACAGCAGCCATACTTCCCAGTGGGTAGCTCACAGCAGGTAGAATCATCAGGGCACTGGGTCTGAGCATCGGGGCACACCACGGAAAAAGGTAAAGCCACTGAAAGATCAATGAGGCATGAGGGAGGGCTGCCAGGATGGTGGGAACTTTTTCCCCAGCCAGGAGTTAAATGTGGCTTCACCCGTGGCCTCCTCACCTGCCCTGTTGGTCTTCTGTGCCGGGAACTTCTTTAGTAGGGTGTGGGTGCCCGTGGGTGAGACGCATCGTGTGTGAACCAGATCACAGGCGGATCCGTGAGGACAGCAATGCACTCTGTCTTCACAGCAAGAGGCCTGAGAAGAGACAGATGGTCCTAAATCCATCTGCGTCAGCCCCAGCTCCGCTAGTCACCACCATTCTCCCACACCTGTACCTGGGGCATAGGGCAGCATCCCCAGGACCCGTCAACCATGATGCAGCAGGTGGCAGAGTCGGGACATTCGTACTGGCTACCAGGACACTGGACAGCACCCAAGAGGTGATCTGCAGATAGAAGAGTGGAGAATTCCATTAATCCAGTCTGTAGACATCACTCCCACTCTGAAGGAACTGCAGGTCCAGCTGCAGGAGGTTTCGTGGCTGGTCCCAGGACGTAGGTGATCTTCCAGGATCCCATCAGCTAGACCCTGCTGCAGAAAGAGAACTAAGACATCCAGTGAAGCTGAGCTGGTGTTAAATCACTCCAGCATGGCCTTCCCTGTCCTTTAAAACCCCTGGAGTCTGTCACCTTCTTCTTTCAGAACTGCCCCTCTGTTCAGAAATCAGGGCTACCCAGGCAGTTGGGATGCTGGGCACGTCAGGTACCACCCGATGTCCCTCCCCACAGGTCCCCCTCCCCTGTGCCCCACAGCACCTGACATCCGGATGCACAACTTCCCGTTCTCACTACACTGGTGGCCCTGAGGGCAGCAGTGGTGGCCATCACCGCAAGATACACCCTATGGACACAGAGAAGCCTGTGTGAACAAGACCCCTTTGCCTGGGATTGTTAGCATGAAGGAAAGGGGTAAACACAGATTTTAAGCAGCCCCCCCCCAATTCCTCAAGCCAATGGCGCCGTCACCTTAGGGAACGGGCAGCACCTGGAGGTCCCAGACTCATCCTGAAGACAAGAGAAGCCAGCAGGACAGCGGCCACCATTCTGGCAGAAGCCATTTAGAGGTTGGCTCGTTATTATAGACCCTGTGTCCTGGAAAGAAGAGATGACATCACCCAAAGGATCTGTGCCAGTCCTCCTCTGGCCAATCCAAGGTAGCCAGTCCTTCAGAAGGCCTGGGCTGCCAACTGGGGCATGAGACACTCACCAGCAGAGGGTTACAGCAGCTGTAGTTAGCTCCTTCCTGGTCAAGGCAGCAGGCAACAGGGCAGAACTGACCATCTGGACACTGTGTTCCAGCCACCAGCCCGGCCGCTAAGGCCAGCCAGCTCATGAGGATCCACATGGCCTGCCTACAAATGCCAAGCAAAGTTTGGCAGCCATCTTAAACGCTATGGCCTACTCCGAGGCCATGCACTCCCCTGTGCTCCGGCCAAGGCCCTGGGTTTATTGTGTCTTCTCAGCAAGCAAACAGGAGAGGGAGCAGAAGGGTGCCGCTTGAGTCAGTGTCCTACCAGTGTGCAGCACGCACGCGTCAGCTTGCGTACACTGTGAGTACGAACACGGGCATGAACACAAGTGTCGACCGGTGTCCACACGTAAAGTCTAACACCTGAGACTCTGGGTGAGTGTGTGTGTGTGGGGGGGTGGCAGTCAGGAAGGCATGTGGCTTTTGTGGCTTTGATCGATGGAACTGTGGGCTAACTGGGAGGCTTCAGCAGACACAGGAGGATGGCCAGCCCCACCCCCAGCCTGGCACTGAACTGCCACCTGTAGCTTTCAAAGGCCTGCCCAACCCCCATCCCCCCACCCCCGCAGTCATCAGTCACATGATCATATGGGAAACCGAGCAGTGGAGAAAGTTGTAAAAACAGAAGTACTGTGGCCAGTGAGGTTGGTCTAGGTTGTCTTCCCTGCACACCAGCCACTGCCTACCCACAACTGTTCCCCACCCCACCCAAGGGAAGGGCACACAGAGCCTGGGTCAGCCTCAATGCTAACTTCATGATGAACCCTTGCCGACATCAAACAGATGGACTCCTCAAACAGACCGCCTCCGTCTCTCCCTGTCCCTGCTAAGAAATCGAAACTCAGCTGCAAGTGGGGAGGCCCGGTGCACTGTTTCACTGCCTCTGGCCCAGCCTTTCACTTCCCTAATAAGTCTTTTCCCAGCTCAGCTGGCCTACCCAGCAACCCAGAAGACACTACTCTGCCTGGGGCAGCAAAGCCAGTAATAACTCAAAGACCCTCCAGGGAGCCCCTCTCCCTCTCCTTGTATTTCTCTGCAACAACTATGCAAAGCTGTCATTATAATATTACTTTCACTTTTCAAATCTATGCCTAAGGATCAGGTCAGGGAAAAAAGACAGGATATTGGACGGGATTCATATGCCAACTGGTGCCCCTGGCCACTGCCCAACCCAGAGGCCAGAGGTCCAGAGGTCCAGGACAGAGCATTTCTCGGGCAGGTGCCCCAAGCAGGTTAGAAACAGGGTGGGTACAGGGACTTGGTAGAATCTGTACTTGGGTTTTAGTCCTGGAAATGACATTCTAATCTATGGCTGAGGGCCTCATAAATTGTTTCCTGTGTCTCAATTCCTCAATCTCTACCTAGACACTGGTGGCTATGAAAGAAAGACAGGAAATTCCACCCACGCATGGCAGGCAGGCATGCTTTTGATCCCATCATTCGGGAGGATGAGGTAGGGGGGTTGTAAGGGCCAAGCCAACTTGGGCTACAAGGTGAATCCCAAGTCAGCCTGGGCTACATAGAAGGTTCTGTTGTCTTTTCCTCTATCTTTCTTTCCTTCTTTACTTCTTTTCAAGTGCCCTTTCACCTAACTCAAAGAACATCCCAGAGGCCATCTCCTAACCAGGAAGGGGTAGGGGAGACCCAATCCTCTCAATAGGGCTAGGGAGTGGTGAGCCCCCGGCCATCTCTACCCCACACAGCTAGGGAGAACAGGAGCCTTTCAAAGAAAGCCCTAGCTCCGACGTCTTCCACTAGGTGGCACCCCCCAACTCCGAGTGTCAAGGGGAGATGAATTTCCTAAAAGGTGAGTCAATCCTGATGAGAAGGAGCAGGGAAAAGTGGCGGGGAAAGGCGGAAGTTAGCTCTCTCGCCCCCAAGAAAGGAAAAGAGACTGACACAACCCAGGGATTCAGCCATCACGCCCAGGTCCTGCTCCCAAACCCTCTGAGCTCTGAGGACCGAGGACGGGAGATCCCCACCCACTGAGCACCGCTACGGAGACCCCTTGCAGCAACAGAGGGAAAGCCGGGACCTAGAGATAGGGGTGGGAGCTACAGAGAGGGGTGGTTCCCGCCCTGGAGAATGGCCTGCAGCTTTCCGATATGCTGGGCTAGAGGGGGCTCTTATTGCGGGGGGGGTCCTCTACAACAACTACTCCCATCCCTCCGAAAAAAGAAAAGAAAAAACAACCTCGTTAGTGCATCAGAAACCCCTAGGGGAGTCTCAAGAGGCAGGGCTTCTCTGGCCTCTGAGCTGAGACTCCAGAGGACCCTCAGTTGCACAGCAGCCTGGCCAGGCCTCTGGACAGTAACCGGGAGATGTCTGCAAAGCGGCCTCCTACCTGCGTTCGGGTCCGCGCTCCCTGGGAGGCATCTGGCGGTCAGCTCCAGGACCAGGGCTTGGCCGCGCGATGGCCCGCCCACCTCAATTCCCATTAGCCAGTGCTCGGAGATCCAGGGCTTCCATTGGTTACTTGTCTACGTAGAGGCGGGACTCTCCTGGAATGCTGTGTTTCTTTTCTACTCAGTTCACATTCCTCCTCCCTTTCCTCTCTCTGCCCACACCCCATTTCTAGGGATCATGTGATTAGAGAATCATATGACAACTTAACCCGCCTTCCCCAGGGCAGCGCTTGCTCGGTTGCTTCCCTCCGGGTTCTGGCGGCGCCGGATGGGTTGTTCTAGAGATGAGAGCCCAGGGCCGACGGCTGTTAGGAGAGCTGCCCCGAGGGCCCGCGTTCAAGGTCGTTTACTGGAGAGTGTCTGCTGCTAGATCGGGACTTTCGGACATTCTCTGTCTTTTCACGCCTGGCAGCCAGGACTCGAAACAAGTTGAAAGATGGTAGTGAGGGTGAAGATAAACAGTGTCCAGGTTTGAATGGGGAGAGTGACTTAGACTAAATCTAATCAAGGTTCAAGAGCGAATACCAGGCACTATAGATATGTATAGAGAGGAGGCAGGAGATTAGCTCAAGCTGGTGGGGAAGACGAGATTTAAATCCAGCCTGAGAGCTCTGCATTAAGTTGAATCAGGAGAATTTTAAAGATGCTGACTAGGCAGGACAGAGGAACTTGAAACAAGGTGGGAAGCCACGCCCAAGATAATGGCCCCTGAGCCTAAGTGTGCGGCGTGGGAAGCTGGTGGCTGTCGAGATGGAAGGTGAAGGAGTAAAAATGAAGGGGAGTCGAGTCAGTGAACACGGACATGGTATAGAATAGAGTTTATTCAGAATAGGGGATGGGAGTTAGTGGTAGAGAGGGAGAGAGGAAGAGAGAGAGGAGAGAGAAAGAGAGAGAGAGAGTGTGGAGGCCGGCCATGACCACGTGGAGAGGGGGGAAGAGCCCGAGGGGCAGAGAGGTGAGAGTAAGTGGGAGAGCGGTGAGCAAAGAGGGAGAGGAGGAGCAAGTAGCCCTTCTTATAGTGGGCCAGATCTCTGGGGCGGGGCATACCTGGCTATTACCAGGTAGGTGTGGGGTGGAGCTTACACAAAGCCCCAACAGAAGGGGTTTCCTTGTTTCAGGAATCTGTCCCCCACCTTCGAGGAATCGTTCTGGTGGGGGAACAGAGAAATCTTAGCAGTAGAACAGATTAGCCAGAAACGAGAGCCAGACTACCGAGTGCCAAAGGGCCTGGGCCAGACAGAGACGAGTGATTGGAGATGGGCCAAGAGGAAGGCAGACTCAACAAAGGCCAAGCTGGGCCTTGGAGAAAAGGCTGTGCTTGCTTTCAGAGTGGAAGGAAGGTAGGTTACCCATCCCCACCTCAGCCCCCTGGAAGCAGAGACCTTTGGGCCTTGCATAGAGAGGAGTGAAGAGTTGTGGAATTCCGTGAGAGCTTCTTACACTGGCGCTACGGGAGTCCAGGAAAGAGTTTAAGACTGGAGTGGACAGCCAGGCGGCAGAGGCAGGCGAATTTCTGAGTTCGAGGCCAGCCTGGTCTATAGAGTGAGCTCCAGGACAGCCAGGGCTATACAGAGAAACCCAAATCCAAAAAAAAAAAAAAAAAAAAAAAAGACTGGGGTGGAGAATCTAACATAAGTCTGCACCCTGATGGCATTAGCATAGTTGTCCCATGACATTCATAGAGGTATCCCCAAAACAGACCGTTGCATATGCTTCTAGTGAGACACAGCCTCGCTGCAGAGGCTGAGAAAGAAGTGCTGCTTAACCCCAGGAGTTGGAAGCGAGCCTCCGAGAGACGCTCTCCCTGAGTCAGGGTTTCCGGTGTTCCAGACTAGCTTCATCCTGATAGGCAGCTGAGGATGGCCTGGAACTTCTCCTTTTCTGCCCCCACTTCCCAAGCACCTCGATTGCAAGTGCAGAGAGCCACGTTTGGTTTCTGTGGTGCTGGGATTGGACCTACGTGGGGCCTTGTGCTTGCAGAGCAAGCCAGACAATTGAGCCAGAAGCAGGGCCGCCTCGAGAGAAACAAAGAATGGGGGAGGGGCCGGAAGCTCCGCAGGTAAAGGCACTTATCAACAAATCATCTCTTTGACTCACGTGATTAAAAAGAAAGATAAAAATGACTCCCACAAACCATAACTTCTGACTCCTGCACATGCACCATAGCATTCGTGCGCCCACAGACTTACATACGCCATCACTTGAAATAAGTAAAAAAGTCGGGCATGGTGGCGCACGCCTGTAATCCCAGCACTTGGGAGGCAGAGGCAGGCAGATTTCTGAGTTCGAGGCCAGCCTGGTCTACAGAATGAGTTCCAGGACAGCCAGGGCTACACAGAGAAACCCTGTCTCAAAAGAAAGAAAGAAAGAAAGAAAGAAAGAAAGAAAGAAAGAAAGAAAGAAAGAAAGAAAGAAAGAAAGAAAGAAAGAAGGAAGGAAGGAAGGAAGGAAGGAAGGAAGGAAGGAAGGAAGGAAGGAAGGAAGGAAAGAAAGAAAGAAAGAAAGAAAGAAAGAAAGAAAGAAAGAAAGAAAGAAAGAAAGAAAGAAAGGAAGAAGTAAAAAAGTAGAACCAATTCCTGGGCAACAGCTTAAAGGTAGTACTCTCAGCTCAGCATCAGAGGTTCGGGTTCCAGTCTGGAGGAAGGAGCGAGCAATAACAGGCTTGCATGTTTCAGAGAACAACATTTTGACCGTCAATCTCTGCCATCCTGGTTTGTTTTTCAAGAAAAAGTTTCTCTGTGTAGCCCTGGCTGTCCTGGAACTCACTCTGTAGACCAGGCTGGCCTTGAACTCAGAGAGATCCACCTGCTCTGCCTCCTGAGTGCCGGCAGGGGTTCAAAGGCGCGCACCACCACCACCCAGCTTTGTGGGCACACTGTAGCTGTCAGACACACCAGAAAAGGGCATCCTATCCCATTACAGATGGTTGTGAATCACAATGTGGTTGGTGGGATTTGAACTCAGGACCTTTGGAAGAGTGGTCAGTGCTCTTAACCGCTGAGCCATCTCTCCAGCCAGTCTACCATGTTTTTTAAGGCAAGGTCTCTCATTGTTTTTGCCTCTGCGCTGTGTGATTCATGCTACCTGGCCCCTAAGGCTCCAAAAGATTTTCTTTGACTCTGCCTCCATCTTGCCATAGGCGATCAGCCTCTTTTAAAATTTTTTACTTTTTATTTTTAGATGGAGTCTCCCTAAGTTTTCCAGGCTAGACCTTGGGCTTGGACCCTTTAGCTGGGATTATAGACATGAACCAACAGGCCCTGTCCCCCCCCCCACACACACACACACACTCCCCACATACACTTTGGAGACAGAGTCTGCCTGGCCTCAAACTCACTTTGTACCCTAGACTAGCCTTGAACTTCCTGACCTTGCGCCTTGTACCTCAGCTTCCTAAGTGCTGGGACAACAGATCTGAGCCCCTTATCCAGTTGGCCACCTTCTCAAGTACTATTTAAGAATGTAGATAAGTTTTGTAAGCTTTGTAAAAGAAAATTTTTAAGTTATATGTATATATGTATGTATGTATGTGTGCATGAATTTATATGTATCCTGTGTGCACACAGGAGCCTTTGGGGGTCAGAGGGTCAAATTGAATCCCTGGAGTTACAGCCTGATGTGAGTGCCGCAAACTAAATCTTCTACCAGAGCAATAAGCATTCCTAACAGCTGAGCTGTCTCTCCAGCCCTAGAACTTAGTTTTGTAAGTGCTTGTGGAAAATGGAAAATTATATTCTGGGGCTACTAAAAACATATTTTTAATAAAATAAATAAAATAAGATAGTATACAAGTTTTGCTATAAAGCAGAAATAATCAGGGTAGTGTATAGCTAGTTCCCTTGAAATGAAACATCATCTCTTAGAGGGAGAAGAGAGCTCGGAGGAAAAGGCAACTTAGAAGGCCCAGGCTAACACCCGAAGGTCATGTCACCAGGGAGCTCTAGAGATACAGCTTCTTGAGGTGTCTCTAATTCTAGGGTGGCCTTTTTGATGACACAGTTGTCTTTGAATCATCCACACTCCCGTAAGTAGCCCCATTAAACTCAGGTGCTCACTAAGCTAGAATTGGGTGCTTTTCATCTGACATCAGTGTCCTATCAGGAGAGAGCAGATATTTGTTCAAGTCTCAAAAGTCACACAGCAAACAAAAAGGTCCTTTACAGCTTGATTCTAGAAAACCTAAGTATGGATCCCAGGAAGCCCACAGTTTCTGTGAAAGTGCCCCTTGTACCACATCAAAAATCTGATCCAGGTGCTTTCTAAAAGTGGCAGTGAGCAGTCTGACGGCAGCCGTTTGTGTCTGCCGGCCGGCTAACCACATCCTCCAGATGAGCCGCTTCACCACCCGGGACGCTAACAGCTGTTGGCCGTATGTCAGGGCACTGGTCCCTCCTGGATGTCACTCATTCAGTGATGGCCATCTTGCCTGTCTCCTCTGTTGCAAACAGCACCACTATGACTATTCATTTTTTTCCATGTCCGTGTTTCCATTCCTCTTAACATAGCAGTGAAAATCTGCGGTCAGCTAATAATGACCTCAATTGTGTGTTGAACCTTTTGAGCGACGGTGAGGATGTTTTCCAAAGCGGCTGTACCGTTTTGTATTGCCACCAGCAACAAACACACGAGGATTTCAGTTCTCCCCAGCCTCGCTTTTTTTTTTTTTTTGAGATAGGGTCGCTCTGTGTAAACTTCTGCAGATCACCCCTGACTGGAATTCACAGAGATCCACCAGCCTCTGCCTCCCGAGTGCTAGGATTAAAGGCACAAGAAGCTCAGCTTTACATAATCTTTTGATACATCCTCAATCACCCACTGAACCCATAGATAACCATTTCAGCCAGACTGGCTTGCCCTGGCCCCGGGGTATCCCGTCTCCACTCCCTCCCTCATTCAATGGATGTGCACACTCCTCACACCAAGAGCAACTGACCTGCTGAGCCCTCCCTCCATCCCCCACCTCTGCTCATTTTTGTTGTTGTTGTTGTTGTTTTTTAATAGTGTTGGAGTAAGTCCTGCAAGTGGTCTACCTCTGAGCCCCAACTCCAATCCCCATCTCAAATCTTTAGAGTGCACTGGGAGGCTCAAGACCCAGGAAAGCTAAAGCTAGAGAGAAAATCTAGGCCCATCTTTTGTATGACTCAGGCCTTCCATGGATTGGGGGGCCCCACTCGCATGATAAAGGGCAACTTATTCTCCTGAGAAACCACTGAGTTAAACTTAATATTATTCAACACACACGCCGAGGGATCCTCACAGCCACCCTCTGCTTTCTTTTTCTGCGTTTTCTCTTTTGCTAGACAAAGTGCTTGGTTGGATGGTCCAGGGATGACAGACTTTGCAGCCGTTGCCTCCTAGCCTGCCACTTGTGTTTTGTGACATTGCATCATCATCTGAAATCTATTGATCAATCTTTCCTTTGTGGCTTCTGCTTTTTTTTTCCTTTCTTTCTTTTTTTTTTTTTTTGTCTTTTCCCCTTGCCTGGTCAGAATTTATAAATAGGGACTGGGTGTGGCTCCATGTCATGTGCGTACTTGTGTGTCAAGTCCTGACTCTGTCATTATTAATGCATCCTGTCCCTGTCCGTTTCCAGCCTGAAGCCCAGATGCCAAACCTATGCTGGCGCTGGCGCGAGGCTGCACAAATGTCAGGATATCCTGCTTTGGGTGATGGAAGCATCGGTGTCCTCAGGAAAGCTACACACACACACACACACACACACACACGCACACGCACACACACGCACGCACGCACCCCTCCTCTCTGCTTCCTGTAGGGCCAGCCCAGTGCAGCCTTCAGAGCTGCATGGCTAGGTAAGGACTCTCCCTCCTGTGACCTTCTCCTCCTCCCAGCCTCCCCCTGGTTTTTCAACAGTCCCACAGGGTTTTCTTCAGTCAGGGTGACCACTCTGTCCCGTTAGAAAGGCCAGAGTAGGAGCTCCCCAACCCTCAGGATTTTGACATGCCAAATAAAAATACAGAATGCCCATTTAAATTGAATTTCACATTTATTTTTGAGACAGGGTCTCCCTATGTACATAGCCTTGGCTGGCCTGGAACTCTCAATGGAGATCAAGCTGGTCTCAAAGTCTTAAAGACCCGCCTTCCTCTGCCGCCTGAGGCTGAGATGCCACACACAACTCTAAAGGTAAGTTTCCTTTAGCGTAAGTGTGTCTCAGGCACAAAAACTAAAGATAAATACAATAGTGACAAAAGCACGGCCCATGCAGCACACTTGGAAAGAATTCACTGTGTATTTCTGTAAAACTGAAGTTTTACTGGTGGATTTGTGCTTTCACTTACTGTACCTGTGGAGCCTGGAAAGCCAAGGCTGGAGAGAGCCCAGCAGCAGCCCAGCCTCCCATCCCCCACCTTGCCTCTCCTGCCTGAGTCACGCTGTCACTCTGTCACGAGCAGTTCTTGCCCTCCTTCCCCAGGCCCCAAGTCTTCCTCATAAAACAGGCCTTCCAGCCCTAGCCCCAGGACACACAGGGTAGGATGAATCACACCACAAAAGACTAGCTTGCCGGGGACCCTGTGCCTCCCGTACAAACTGAGTCACATAGTCTTCCATGGTTGGGATGGGGGAGGGGAGGACTAGGATCCCAGGAGATGGTCTCAGAAAGTTAACTTGGAAGGAAGACTAGGGCACAGGGATCCCCTCACTTCACAGAGGGGGAAACTGAGGCCTAGAAACACTCAGGCTGAGGCCTGGTGAGCTCAGGAGATATACAGTGCCCAAGGCTGAGGCAGGGGCACCTTCCCAAGGAAGTGAGGAGAGCCACGTGTGTTGATTCTCTCCTATAGGTGGTTTGTTTGTTTGTTTGTTTGTTTGTTTTGAGTCAGAGTCTCACTATGCAGCCCTATCTGACCTGGAGCTTGCTGTGCAGACCAAGCAGGCCTCAAAGTCACAGAAATCCACTTGCCTCTGCCTCCCATTGAAATTCCATTTCCCCTCTTTATTGAGGATGGAAGCTAAGACCTCACTCGTGTCCTTAACTATACCCGGCCCTGCCTGTGAACAACTTTTTCCTCCTCCTCCTCCTCCTCCTCTTCCTTTTTTCTTCTTCTTCTTTTGGTCTTTTGGATTGGATTTGTTTTTTTTTTCGAGACAGGGTTTCTCTGTATAGCCCTGGCTGTCCTGGAGCTCACTCTGTAGACCAGGTTGGCCTCAAATTCAGAAATCTGCCTGCCTCTGCCTCCCAGAGTGCTGGGATTACAGGCGTGCGCCAACACCACCCGGCTGCTCATGAACTTCTTAATACTTTCCAAACAAATGGACCCTGCATCTTCATTTGCTCTGGACCCTGAAAATGATGTAGCCTGTCCTGACTCCCAAGCCTGGATTCCTCTCAGCCTCCAGCTTCTCTGATTTAAAATGCAGTGCCAGCCAGGTGTGCTGGGGAGAGCCTGTGATTGCAGCACTCACAAGCCTGAGACAGATGCCAGGACAGGGAGGTGGGAATGGGTGGGTCAGTGCGGGAACACCCTCGTAGAAGCAGGGGGAGGGGTGGAATAGGGGGATTCCGGTAGGTGGGGTGGACTAGGAAAGGGGATAACATTTGAAATGTAAATAAAGAAAATATCTGGCAGGGCTTGGTGGCGCATGCCTGTAATCCCAGCACTCTGGGAGGTAGAGGCAGGCGGATTTCTGAGTTTGAGGCTAGCCTGGTCTACAGAATGAGTTCCAGGACAGCCAGGGCTACACAGAGAAACTCTGTCTTGAAAAACAAACAAGCAAACAAAAACAAAACAAAAAATTAAAAAAAAAAAGAAAATATCTAATAAAAGAAAAAAAAAAGGCAGAGACAGGAGAATTGCTTCAAGTACAGTGCCAGCCTAGACTAGAATGCCATCCTGAGGTAGATAGCAAGACCTTGTCTCAATCCCTGGCCCACGGGATATGGTGTGAATTCCTGGGACCCTTCCTCATCATAAACATCAAATGCGACAGAACCAGGAGATGCTGTGCCAGCTGCACAGGCTTGGGGACAGCGTGCGGTGTGCTTTAGTTCAAGATGTCACTAGGAGGCTGGAGAGATGGCTCAGCAGCTCGGAGCACTGGCTGCTCCTCCAAACAGCCAAAGCTCCATTCCCAGCTCCCAAATGGCAGCTCACGACTGTGAGTCCGGCTCCTCAGACTCTGATGCCTACTCTGTTTCCATAGGCACCAGTCACACGTGTGGTGCGTAGACATACATGCAAAAAAAAATTACCCATGCTCGTTAAAAAAATGTGGGAGCCGCCGGGCGGTGGTGGCTCACGCCTATAATTCCAGCACTCTGGGAGGCAGAGGCAGGCGGATCTCTGAGTTCGAGGTCAGCCTGGTCTACAGAGTGAGTTCCAGGACAGCCAGGGCTACACAGAGAAACCCTGTCTCGAAAAAAAACAAATCCAAACAAACAAACAAACAAAAAAAAAACACAAAAAATGTGGGAGCCTCCCTTGTTAGTCTAATTAGATTCAAAACAACAGAAACAAACCAGGCTGGTGAGAGCACTTAATGGCTGACAGAGTTTTGCATCATGCCTGATGACCTGGGTTCGATCCCTGGGGGCCCATACGCTGGAGGATAGAACTGAGCCTAAGTTGTCTTCTGAGAGCCATGTGGCCCCCATTCCACTTTCATGCTTCTGAGCATACATGCAAGATTTTATATATGTGTGTGCATTATGTATATATTTGTATGTATGTATGTGTGTGTGTATATATATTTCACTGAAGCGGAAAAATTTGTTTTGGGATTCAAAGTCAGATGGCTCCTTTGTTTTGGGATTTGGATGAGGCTGGACCCCTTGGCATTCATGACAGATAAAAAGTAAGAAAAGAGAGTGTGTTGGGATAAGCTACATCCTTCCAAAGGCACTACCTGCTAAAAGCCCATTAAGCTATGATCCCATTTCCCTGTGTAGCTCTGGCTATCCTGGAACTCTCTGTGCACCAGGTTGGCCTCCAACTCAGAGATCCGCTAGCCTCAGCATCGGTGATGTGGATTAACTCTTAAGGACATTAGCACTCTCAATGGCACTACCAACTACGGGCGAAACCTTCCACCCTGGCGCCTCTCGTCAGATCCAAGCCTCACCTGACCAAGATGTCTGGCCTTGAGTCCCGCCTCAGATGGAGTGTCCCTCTTTAGGAAGAAAGGGATATTGGACCTGGAGTGGTGCCCTGGGCTAGAGATAGGGGGCAAGCAGCTTCAGCCAGGCTAGGAGCTGCCACAGAAGGGCTTTGAGAAAGTAGCCACTTCACAGGGTCAGGAGATCAATATTCCTGTCCCAGCAGAAGCTGTCTTCTCTCTTGGACAGTATTGGCAGCCATGCTGACTTTTTACCTATCACTGCGCCCACCGTGGCTAAGTGGTGGATGGCTTGCTGGCGTGTGTGTGTGTGTGTGTGTGTGTGTGTGTGTGTGTGTGTGTGGACCCCCGGTGGGAAGTCCAGTGGGACCCAAAGCTGCACTCTTGGTCTTCCATTCCAGCAGAGCAGGGTCAAAAGACAAGACTCAGCCCTTTCTCCAAAACCTGGAGGTGTGCCGGAGTAAGCCAGCCAGCCGAGACTCTCCTGCCCTGTGAGCCCTGGCCCCTGCTCTGACTCTCACCAGCTGTCTATCTGTCTGATCCTGGTTGTTTATAGGGTACTGCCTAATTCCCAGGCGTCCAGGAAGCCTGGGTGGTAGTAGACATGCAAACAAACCCAGGGACTAATTTCTCAATAAGCTTTTTGCTCTTTCTCCATCACACATTTAACTGTAAGAATTTTTTTTTTTTGCTTTTTTTTTTTTTTTTTTTTTTTTTTTTTTGGATTTGGTTTTTTTGAGACAGGGTTTCTCTGTGTAGCCTTGGCTGTCCTGGAACTCACTCTGTAGACCAGACTGGCCTCGAACTCAGAAATCCACCTGCCTCTTGATTATAAAACTTATTGCAACTTGATTATAAAAATTCTTACAGTTGGCCGGGCGGTGGTGGCGCACTCCTGTAATCCCAGCACTTGGGAGGCAGAGGCAGGCGGGTTTTTGAGTTCGAGGCTAGCCTGATCTACAGAGTGAGTTCCAGGACAGCCAGGACTACACAGAGAAACCCTGTCTCGAAAAAAACAAAAACAAAAACAAAAAACAAACAAACAGAAAGTGGTCACTACGAGATCAGTGACCTAGGTAGTGATGGAGGTCCCTCCCTGTGACCATGAGCCCTGCCTGTGTAGGGGGCACTTTCCCCATTGTGGACTTTCCTCTGAATGTGAAGATCATTGTGGGGAGCTAGGCAACCCCATAGCTCTGAATCGCTGTGAACTCTAAGCTTAGAACCCCTCTGTGGCCAACAGCAGTCAGGTCCAGGTAGCCAGCATGGAGAGGCCACTTGTGTGACGCTGTTTCTAGGGAGACATGAACCAACATTCATTCACCCAAGAGAGTGAAGCAACGATACAACAAAGTTATAATATCACCAAAGTCCAGACTGGTGAACCAATGAGTTTATCAGGATTTCTTACAGGAGTATGGCTACAGGTTGCTTACAAGGTCATAGATGACAAAAAGACAATTGTGTGTGCTGAAAGCCTGCCCTAACACAGAGGACAACTCATGAAAGTTGGAACACTGGAGTTCTGATCACAACTTACAGGCAATTTTATAGATGGGAGAGTCTCCTCCTCTCCTCAGAAGCCCTTACTGTTAATACAATATCGGCAGGGGAGGGGCTTTATGAATCTGGTAAGTTTCAAGGACTTCCTGAGACTTGTGGGTGGTTTCCTTCCTGAGTCTTAAGGAACCTTCCTACAGGATAGATTGTTTTCATGTGGAGGGAATTGCCATACAACTCTCTACCCCTTCTTCTAGTTCTTACATTCTTTCTGCTCCATTTGTCATGATGTTGACTGAACCTCCAAAGGAGTCACATAGTTGTTCACCTAAGACTGAGCATCGTGCCACTAGGCTCCAGCAGCAGCCCATTGTTTCTGGGAACTTCACTCATGGTTAGGAGTCTCTGGGGTACACTTTACAAAAAAAAAGTTTTACAGAGGCCAGTGAAATGATTCAGGAATAATTTATGTTCTTACTAATAATAAATGTTCTTACTACTAAGCATGATGACCTGAATTTCATCCCCAGGACCCACATTGTAGAAAGAGAAGTAACTTACCAGTTTTTCTCTTACCTCCACCACACACACACACCACAATTCATGTAATCTAAAAAATTAGCAAAAGATGTTTCCCTCTGGGGGCTGGTGAGATGGCTCAGCAGTTAAGAGCACTGACTACTCTTCCAGAGGCCCTGAGTTCAAATCCCAGCAACCACATGGTGGTTCACAACCATCTGTAATGAGATCTGACACCCTCTTCTGGTGTATCTGAAGACAGCTACAGTGTATTTACATATAATAATAAATAAATGTTTAAAAAAGAGTTTCTCGGGTCTGGAGAGATGGCTCAGTGGTTAAGAGCACTGACTGCTCTTCTGAAGGTCCTGAGTTCAAGTCCCAGCAACCACATAGTGGCTCACAACCATCTGTAATGAGATCTGACGCCCTCTGCTGGGGTGTCCAAAGACAGCTACAGTGTACTTACATATAATAATAAATACATCTTTTAAAAAAAAGTTTCCCTCTGAGGCTGGCAGCAGCAACGACCCACAGCGAGTAGGCACATGTGTTTACACGGTATTCTGACAGGCACAGTGCATCCATTTAACAAAACAACAGCAGTTCTTTTCCTACTGGAGTCTCTGACCTCTCCAGCCCCAGGATTTTTTATCCTAACACTACCAAACATGAACTCCCTCCAGTAGCACAGGCATAAATGGAATCAGGAATGTTGTTGGCTGCACCGGAAACACTAAGTGCCACTATTGCGTCTGCATCCACACCTTCCTTGGCGTTTTGATCATGTAGCATACAGGGACCACAGCCAAACAGGACTGTGGATGACAAATCTGCCCTCACAGCCTGCACAGCACCTTCTACCTCTTTAGGTATGTGTTGTTTTTAGCAATAGGGTCTTTTCTTCTAGTTATAGCAATGGCCTTATCATTTTGGGGGCTTCTGAGGCTTCCTCTCTGGCCAACAGTTCATAGAGCTGTAGACCACCTCTGCCACTGGGTTTTTCTGGGGTTTTGTTTGTTTTAAGTTTATTACGTATACAGCATTCTGTCTGCATGTATGTCTGCAGGCCAGAAGAGGGCACCAGATCACATTATAAACAGTTATGAGCCACCATGTGGTTGCTGGGAATTGAACTCAGGACCTCTGGAAGAGCAGTCAGTGCTCTTTTATTTTTTTTTTATTTTTTTTTTTAAAGATTTATTTATTGTTATATGTGAGTACACTGTAGCTGTCTTCAGACACACCAGAAGAGGGCATCAGATCTCATTACAGATGGTTGTAAGCCACCATGTGGTTGCTGGGATTTGAACTCAAGACCTTCGGAAGAATAGTCGGTGCTCTTAACCACTGAGCCATCTCTCCAGCCCCCTCTTTTATTTTTTAAAAAGATTTATTTTATTATATGTAAGTACACTAGCTGTCTTCAGGCACACCAGAAGAGTGCATCTGATCTTCTTACAGATGGTTGTGAGCCACCATGTGGTTGCTGGGATTTGAACTCAGGACCTCTGGAAGAGCAGTCAGTGCTCTTAACCTCTGAGCCATCTCTCCAGCCTGGCATCAGGGATGTTTATTTAATAACCTTACTTGGCTGTGGTGGCGCACACCTGTAATCCCAGCACTCTGGGAGGCAGAGGCAGGCGGATTTCTGAGTTCGAGGCCAGCCTGGTCTACAGAGTGAGTTCCAGGACAGCCAGGGCTACACAGAGAAACCCTGTCTCGAAAAAAACCAAATCCAAAAACCAAAAAAAAAAAAAAAAAAAAAAAAAAAGATTGGGCTGGAGAGATGGCTCAAAAGTTAAGAGCACTGACTGCTCCTCCAGAGGTCCTGAGTTCAAATCCCAGCAACCACATGGTGGCTCACAACCATCCATAATGAAATCTGATGTCCTCTTCTGGTGTATCTAAAGACTAAAGACAGCCACAGTGTACTTACATATACTAATGTAAAAAAAAAAAAAAGATTTATTGCCGGGCGGTGGTGGCATGCCTGTAAACCCAGCACTCTGGGAGCAGAGGCAGGTGGATTTCTGAGTTCGAGGCCAGCCTAGTCTACAGAGTGAGTTTCAGTTCCAGTTTCAGAGAAACCCTGTCTCGAAAAAAAACCAAATCCAAAAAAAAAAACCAACAACAACTTAAAAAAAAGGATTTATTTATTTAGTATATCTAAGTACACTGCCGCTGTCCTCAGACACTCCAGAAGAGGGTGTCAGACCTCATTACAGATGGTTGTGAGCCACCGTGTGGCTGCTGGGATTTGTGCTCAGGACCTTCGTCAGAATAGCAGTTGGTGCTCTTAATCGCTGAGCCATCTCTCCAGCCCTCAACCAGTGTTTTAATTCTCCTTTAAACACAGACCCATCAGGCCCAGGGAACTGGGCACCAAGTACCTCCTAATTCTCTTAATAACACCTGTCCTTCCTTCCTTATCTCCCAAGGAACCTGATGTTTATAGGAACCTCAGCAGGCCATAATCAAGTGTCCCAAATGGCTCCCGTGAGCCAGTCCACCAGGGACTGATTTTTCTTAGGTTATACAGATGAAGCTGTCTGCCTCTCTATGCTGGCCGGATTTATGACAAACAACACAAGCTTAAGTCGTCTGAGAGGAGAGAAAATCCATTGAGAAAATGCTCCAAAATGCCGGCAGTAGGCAGGTCTGTAGGATCTCCCTCTCCTCCCTCTCCTCCCTCTCCTCCCTCTCCTCCCTCTCCTCCCTCTCCTCCCTCCTTTCCCTTCCCTCCCTTCCCTTCTCTCCCTTCCCTTCTCCTTCTCCCCCTCCCTCTCCCTCTATGGCCTCCCTCTCCTCTCCCTCCTCTCCTCTCCCTCTCTCTTGTTTTTGTTGTTTTACAAGATAGGCTTCCTTTGTGTAGCTCTGGCTATCTTGGACTGAGCTCTGTTCCAAGCTGTTTGGCTACCCTCAAACTCACAGAGATCCACCTGCCTCTGCCTCCCTAGTGCAGGGATCAAAGTTGTACCCAGCTGCAGCTGCCACCCACTGCCACCAGGGCATCCTGTTAATTAGTGATTGATGGGGTGACAATTAGTCATTGTGGGTGGTGCTCTGTCTGAACTGTCGGTCCTGGAGAGGAATGGGAGGGGTGAGGTGGGAGTGGGTTTGGGAGCACCCTTATAGAAGCAGGGTAAGGGGGGATGGGGTAGCGGGTTTGCAGAGCAGAAACCAGGAAAGGGCATAACATTTGAAATATAGATAAATAATCCAATTAAAAAAAATCAGGATGGCCAGGCGGTGGCGCACTCCTGTAATCCCAGCACTTGGGAGGCAGAGGCAGGTGGATTTCTGAGTTCGAGGCCAGCCTGGTCTACAGAGTGAGTTCCAGGACAGCCAGGGCTACACAGAGAAACCATGTCTCGAAAAAACCAAAAACAAAAAAGCAAACAAACAAACAAATCAGGATGAGCAAGCCACTCCAAGGAAGCCAGTAAGCAGCACCCTCCATGGCTGCTCCCCAGTGCCTGGCTCCTGGTTCCTCCTGCCCTGCTTGAGTTCCTGGCCTGACTTCCTTTGGTGATGAACATTGATATGGAAGTGTAAACCGACTTAACCCTTTCCTCCCCAACTCACTTTAGCCCTGGTGTTCTTTTGGGTGTTGCTGTTGTTGTTGTTGTTTTGTTTTATTTCAAGATAGGGTTTCTCTCTGTAGCCCCAGCTGTCCTAGAACTCACTCTGTAGACCAGGCTGGCCTCGAACTCAGAAATCTGCCTGCCTCTGCCTCCCGAGTGCTGGGATTACAGGCGTGCGCCACAGGCACAGGGGTTCTGGGTGTTCCTGTTGCAGTGACAGAAACCCTAACCGGACACTCCACACCCTACAGCCTCATGAGCCAGGCTGCTACTGAGCTTTCCCCGGTTTGTTTCAGGCTCTTTCCACTCGAGCCTTTGAGAGACCAAGAACTGTTTTGACTCCCACTCCGTCCTGCATTAGGCTACTTCACTGTTGCCTCAGTCGGCGTGCCTAGCCAGGATCTTCCATGCTTTCTGTGTGTTGCAGGTTGACAGGATCTCAATTCATCATCCGATTGGTCCCGTAAGCTCCAACTGTTGGTGTTCTGTCTAAGCTCCACCCCACACCTACCTGGCAACAGCCAGGTATGCCCCGCCCCTAGACCTGGCCCACTATAAAAGGGGCTGCTTGCCCCTCCTCTCTCTCTCTCTTTGCTCTCTCTTAGCTCTCTTCCATCCCACTCTCACCTCTCTGCCCCTTGGGCTCTCCTCCCCTCCCCTCTCTCCACGTGGTCATGGCCGACCTCCACTCCACTTCTCTACTCTCTACTCTCTTTCTCTCTCTGCCTTTCTCTACCACTAGTTCCCATCCTCTACCCTGAATAAACTCTATTCTATACCATGCCTGTGTGTGTGTGGTCCCTCAGGGGGAAGAGGTGCCTGGACAAGGGCCTGCCTGGGCACCCCCTTCCCCCACACTGCCGTGCCACACTCCCTTAACCCCCAATCCTCTCTTTTAAAGCCCCTTCACCAACTTTTTGTTTGTTTGTTTTTGTTTTTTGGATTTGTGTTTTTCCGAGACAGGGTTTCTCTGTGTAGTCCTGGCTGTCCTGGAACTCACTCTGTAGACCAGGCTGGCCTCGAACTCAGAAATCCACCTGCCTCTGCCTCCCAGAGTGCTGGGATCACAGGCGTGCGCCACCACCGCCCGGCTTTTTTTTTTTTTTTTAAGTTCCACCTTTTTGGATCCTAGTAAAGGCTCTTTAGCATAAAGTAATCTTTCTTTCTTTCACCGTTAGTCCTCTGGCTGTAAGCATTAGGCCAACAGCCTAATCTCACTCACCACGACTTCTGGCTTTATTTTTCACACATCTGAAGCCAGTGTAGACGTTAATGACTGCCTGTCCTTCTGCTGTGACTCCCTTCTGGGAAGGCAGCTGAGCCTCAGTTGAATGTCCATAGCAGCGATCACATGACTGCCACCAGGGCCGTCGCCTCTTGTATGTGCTACTTTCAGGGACTTTAATATATTTCTTTAACTCCTTCAGCTGTTTCGGGGACATCTCTGTACTCAAGGAGGCACGCCACCCCGTACCAAGTAGAGGATGGTGGCTGTCTTTGGATTCCCTCCACAGACATCTCATCCTCAGCTCGTGAGGCCTTATTTAAACTTCCTCTCATCATCACGGGGTGTGTGTGACCACCACTACAGCGAGGAGGTACCCCACCCCAGACCACACAGGGAGAGGTGGCCCCGTCAGGATTTCCCCTGGGGATGCTCCGTCTTCACAGGGACCAGACTGGACCGGCTTCAATTGTCTCAGCATCCGGTGCAGGGGCCACACACCAGTCCTCTCAGCTCATATTTGCCCAGGCATGTACTGTCCAGGCCTCATTTTTGTTGTGGGACACTATTCTTGGGGTGACACGAAGAAACATCTACTCCCCCTGAACAGGGAACCCATGACAAGTCAAATTAATACCACCGAAATACATCTTGGAAAACCACTGGGTTTGTAGGAGTCACCGATAACTGTGGCTGACACAGCAGCGTCAATAAAAGCCTGCCCCAGCATGGGCGGTGACTCACAAAAGCTGGAGCCATAGACCTCTTAAAAGCAGTTTGACAGCTCAGAATCTCCTCCTCCCCTCCTCCTCTTCCCCCCTTCCCTCTCCCCCCCCCCCCACTGCTTATTTGATCTTAGGGAGGGAGGGAGTTTTGTGAATCTGATATATCTCTGGGTCTTCCTGTGCCTTAAGGAGCCTTACTGTAAAACTTCCTGAGTTTTAGGGAGCCTCCAGAAAGTTGCAACTCGGGAAATTGTTACACACAATGCTACTTAACTCCTCCCACCCCCCACTTCCCTCCCAGTTCAGTTTCCTCCTTACTGGAATGAGCCCACAACACCCTCGGCACACCCTCCACATGTGAAGTTCAAATAGGATAATGGATATGAAGAAATCTTGTAAAATGGTGTATTAAAAGCAGAGGGGATTTCTTTTTCTTTTTCTTTCTTTCTTCTTTTTTTTTTGTTTTTTTGTTTTTTTGTTTTTTGTTTTTTGTTTTTGTTTTAGGACATCACAGGGCTCCTATGACTAACCTGATGCTCTGTCTCCAAAGCAATGGGAGGGGACCCAGGCAAGGAAGCCAGCCTTCCCAGACTGCAGCAGAGTCACCAGGAGTCCAGAGAGAAGAGAAGGCTGCAAGGATGGAGGAAAGAGGCCAGGAGCTGCCCACACAGGACACCTGCTCAGGTCACAAGCGTAGCCACCTTTCTCCCCCGAGGCCACCTTTCTCCCCTGAGACCTTAACGGCCCCCCAAGAAGGGAGCGGGGTCTCTCTGGAGCGCCAGTGTTGGGGAAGTTGATTAAGCTGAAGAAACTGAGGGTCTGTAGCTTAGTGGGGGATCCTGGGAGCAGTTTGGTACAGAAGGGAAGAAGAGGTTAGAGATCTAGCCATGGTGAAGGAAGCCTCAAAAGGAGACGGGGTCAACCAGTTAGGGAAGAAACCTGTGTCTGTCCACGCATCAGGCTTTCTGCCACCCATCAGGTAGGCTACTGGCTCACCCTATTTTAGTGTTTGTAAAAAGTAGGGTCTTAGCCATATGGGGTGACTTGTGCCTGTAAATCCCAGCACTGGGGAGGCTGAGGCAGGAGGATTAGGAGCTCAAGATAAGTTATACAGAGAGTCTGAGGCCAGCCTTTGACAACCAGGTCTCAAAAGCCAACAAATGAAAACAAACCTCAAACAGCCAAACCAACCAGAACAGCAATTGTGTTCTGCTAATACTGACCGTAATCTTCAGCACAGTAGCCTTGCCAGTAAGCACACCTGGAATCTTTAACACCAACCTTTGTGGTAGGTACAGCCAGTGTCGTCAGTCCCCCCCCCCCACCGCACTTTATTCCAGAGGCCTTGTTTATGGCAAATGAAAGCTCTCAGAACAATGGACTTGCCGTTTCTAGAGCACTGGGCATTGTGGGACAGGGAAGGGCCCTCAGCACTCCAGGCTCCAGAGCCTGCTTTTGGTAATCCCTACATCTAGATCACCTTTAACATTCTGCAGTAAACTGTTAGATGTGGGATCATCTGCCTACAATCCCAGAAATTCAGGGAGGAAGAGGAGGATCAGGAACTCAAGGCCAGTTTCAGCTCCATAGCAAGTTCTGAGCTACCCTGTCTTCCTCTCCCCAACCCCAAAATCAAACCCACAAGAAATTCCTAGGTCCAGCCAGGTGTGGTGGTACACACCTGTAATCCCAGCACTTGGGAGGCAGAGGCAGGTGGATTTCTGAGTTCCAGGCCAGCCTGGTCTACAGAGGGAGTTCCAGGACAGCCAGAGCTACACAGAGAAACCCTGTCTCAAAAAACCTAAGTCCTGTGGACTTGACTTCCTACACATAACACTTAGAAACCAGAACAAAGTTCAAGCTGTAATGTTAAGGAAAAAGATAAAGTTTTCCTAGGGTCCATAGTGGTTTTATTTCTAGAAAATGAAGAGCAATCGTATTTTCATTAAAATTAAAACATTTGTTTTATTTATGCATATCAATCCATAGGTGTACAGTGTTCATGGAGGCCAGAAGGTGTCAGATCCCCTGGGACTGGATTTACAGATGTTGTGAGCTGCCACAGGGAGCTGAGAATTGAACTCTGTTCCTCTGGAAGAGCAGCCAGTGCTCTTAACCCCTGAGCCATCTCTCCAACACTGAAAAAAAATTAATGATGTGGGGGCACTGGAAAGTTGGATCTGCAGTTAAAGTCCTTTTTATTCTTGCAGAAGACCTGGTTTCTGTTCCCAGCAACCATGTGGTGCCTCACATCAGTAGCTTTAGTCCTAGGGAAATCAGAGCCCCCTTCTGACATGTGTGGACACCAGGCATGCATGTAGCACACACACACATGCAGGCAAAATATACATAAGAAATAATATAATCTTTAAAAAAAAAGGATTTGGGAGTAGGGACTGGGGAGATAGCTCAGTTGATAAACTACTATCTTTGCAAGCATGGGTACCTGAGTTTGATCCCCAGTATCCTCCACAGCTGAGCATTGTGGCATACATACCCTCAGTGCGAGGGAGATGGAGACGGCAGGGCCCTGGGCATCACTGGCTAATTAGCCTGGACTACATTGGCAAGTCCCAGATTAGTAAGATAACCTCTCAAAAAACAAAACAAAACAAAAAAAACCATAGACAGTACTTGGGGAACAACATCCTTGTTTGACCCCTGACCTACACACACACACACACACACACACACACTGCACACATACACACTGCACACAAATACACACACCAAAATTTGGGATGAAGTTGTCATCGGCAGCTCATAACTATTAATAAGTTTTTCATGCTTCTAACTGTCCTGAAAAAGGAAAACTTAGCGATGTCAGTTTTTGTTGTTGTTGAAAGTTCATGTAGTATCAGAACTACAGGACATTTCTAAACAGGGCATTTCTGATAATCCAGAGCGGAGCGGCACAAGCCGCTTTCAGAAGTGTCCCCTAGGGGGCGGTGCTGTTCCTGTTAAGAGCCAGTGTCTGGTATGCTGCTGTTCAACTTTCTGGTTTCCATGCTGGGGATGAACGTAGGACTTCGAGTGTGCTTTGAGGCAAGCACCCCATTACTGAGCCATGTTCCCCCAGCAACGTTTTACCTTCCATATTGTTTTATATCAGGATGCAGACTTCAGACTCCCTTTCACTGCGCGTGAGGTTGATTGTCCCGCGTCGTCCCATCATGCTCTTAGCATTCTGGTTCTTTGGCTGATGCAAACAGGCTTTGATGAAGGACAACTCTGTCATTTTGTTCTTGTGAAATCAGTTGGCCAGAAGGGATTAAGTGGCTTGGCTGGGTCAGAGTTTAGACCTTTAGAGTGCTGATAGTTATTGCATGTCTCTAAACGGCCTGGCACAAGACACTCATAAACCCACAGTCTTACAGTCAGCACGCTGGAAGCCACAATAGAAGCCAATTCTGGAAGGTCTTCTTCAGGGCCCTCTGGGGGTGAATCTCTCTGCAGGCCACATTTGAGGTAGGGTCTCTCAAATGAAGCAGTGGGGGATTCAGCCACTCACACCACAGCTACTCAGGCCACCATGTGGGAGGGAGAAAGCCAGGAAAGCCTGTTGCCAGCGGAGCTAAGCTGGATAGTGACATTTTGCTTGCTTGTTTGTTTGTTTGTTTGGTGATGCTGGGGATTGAACCCAGGGCCTTGCTAAGCGCATGCTGTAACACTTAGGTGGACATTTGCCTTACATTTCAAGACAAAGGCATCCTTTGGGGCTGGACATGGTAGAGCACGCCTTTAGTTCCAGCACTAAGAGGAAGCAGCAGCAGACAGACCCTCAGAGAGTTCAGGTCTAGCCTGGTTGGCAAAGTGACTTCTAGGCTAGCCTAGTCTACCTATTGAAATTCCCTCCCCTCTCTCAAAATAAAGCAAGATAAAATAAACAAAAGCAACTTTATACTTTTGTTTGTTTGTTTGTTTGTTTTTTTGTTTTTCAAGACAGGGTTTCTCTGTGTAGCCCTGGCTGTCCGGGAACTCACTCTATAGACCAGGCTGGCCTCGAACTCAGAAATCCACCTGCCTCTGCCTCCCAAGTGCTGGGATCAAAACTGTGTGCTACCACTGCCCGGGAAGAACCTGTCTCAAAACACCAAAACAAACAAATACGTGATTGTGGCCTCTGTTCTAAAAGTCACAGAGCATCACCGTGATTCCGGTCCACTTTTTTCCATTTCTCTCTGGCGTTGCCACCCTTCCCTCCCTGGTTCCACTGGTCAGCCCTTTCTGCCCCTGAAATTCGGATTTCTCTTGGGAGGGTGGGGCAGAACTCCATGGCTGGACAGAAGCTCTGGCTCTTCACCTCTGGAAGGCTCCACCAGATGGTGACAGTGTTGGCCTTGGTCAGTGTTGCTTAGATGGTGACCTCGGACTGAAGTTCTGCCTCCAACCTTTAAAGGCCTCCACAGGCTTGGGGATGTAGGCTGGAGGTGTCCCCTCCTGGCCGGGCATACTAGTTCACTCCATCTGCTGCTACCCTTCTCAGCCACCTCAGTGCCAAGTGATTGCTTGGGTCTTTTCTTCTCAATGATGGCCACATGCTGCCTCCGGGGCCCCTCACCAGACCCAGAGTGGCTCCCAGTCAGCCAGGCAAACAGTCATTGGCTCCTCCAGGCTCGCGGCTCCAGCCAACACCTGGGCTTTGCTAAAGTCTGTCAAGTTTCTTGACTCACCTCGCATTACTCAGGGACAACCCCTGCAGACTGCACACATGGCAAGCCAGTAACTGGAGTCCGGGTGTAGCTGGGGCAGGGTGACCTACCTCGTTGAGAACAGCAGATCCTTTTGAGTGACTTCAGGGAACTCTTTTCTCATCTGTAAACTGGAAGTTGGGGCAACGAGGTGGGGAAAGAATTAATTACTGCTGGTTTATGGTCTTTCGTGCCTGTAATCTCAGCATCTGGGAGGCAGGAGTTCAAGGTAATCCTTGCCTAAACATGGAGTTTGAGGTTAGCCTGGGCTATCTGAGACGCTGTTTCAAAACAAATGGAAAACAAAACCAAACCCCAAATCATAAAAGGGAGGGAGAGGCTCTTTTTGCTCTCCGCCCTCCCACACTCTAACCTTTCTGCCCCTGGGGCTCTTCCCCTCTCCACGTGGTCATGGCCAGCTTCCACTCTCTCACTCTCTCTATTCTCTCTCTCTATTCTCTCTCTCTCTCTACCTCTCTCTACCACTAACTCCCATCCCCTACTCTGAATAAACTCTATTCTATACCTACCAAAAAAAAAGGGAGGGAGAGACAGAGAGACACACAGAGAGAATTGTACACAGGGCCTTCAGTTTTCTCCTCTACAGAACAGAAAAATAATCTCTCTGCTCTGAAACTGAGTAAAACATTTACTTTGAGGTCGAAAGGACCTTAGGAGGCGCTGGGTTCCCAACTTAACCGACAGCTAATGAACCGACTTTTGTGTCACCTTTAAGCCAGGTTTGGGGTGAGAGGATAAGGCATAGTCTACTGTGTAGCCCAGGCCATACTCAGCTCGTGACTCTCCGGCCTCAGCTCGCCGGTTTGCTCTCACTCCGCCCCCAAAGCCGGAGGTTCCGAGCCGTGGAAGTGCGGAAAGGCTTTTCTCAGGGTAAAGTGATGGTTGGCCCCTTGGAATCCACGTGCTAGCCGGCTGGCTGGGCGGCTCCAGCACGGTTCGCAACCAGTTGGGGACCGAGGGGCGGAGAAGGTAGTGACGTCAAAGCCGCGGCCCATTCTTCTTAAAGGAGCCGGCTCACACCGCGTGTTGCAGTTTCCGTTAGTCCAAACACCGAGTTAACGTGGAAGGCTTAGAGGCGAGGCGGGCGATGGGGTGCTGACCTGGGGCCGAAACAGCGCTGCCTGCACGCACTCGGCACCGGGAAAGCCAGCGGCACAAGTTTTAACTTGAGTCCGGTTCATTTTCTGTAAAATGGGGGCACCTACGTCAGTAATAACCTACTATGAAAAGTTTTGGTAGAGGCCATTCTGGCCTCCATTGGGAGCTCTATGCCAGACAAGGTTACAAAGATCGTCTCGAAAAAAAAATAATAAAAACTTTTCAGTTTTAAACGTGGTAACAGTCTAAGATCTGTTGCGAAACACTGGTTTTCTTCCCTGCTCTACGCTCTGTGTTTTCCCGGAGTCCTCGGCCCAAAGAGGTCCTGCATATTTACCCAGCGCCCCACCTCGCCTGGCCCAGGTTGCAAGTTGGGTAACACCGCTGTCCTGCAGTTCATGGAGCGTTCCGGGGTTGCAACCCCGTTTCATCATCCGTAAATGAAGAGGATGGTAGTTCCTCAACACGCTCGCCATAAACTGTAAACTCCCGCCACGAAGCTAAGTGGGTAATGTTTGCTATTGCTGTCCCATAGTCTGACGACCTTGAAAAATAGACCCTCTAGGCGGCTGCCTTGTAAAGGACGCGGGGCAGCAATACCCAAGAGGTCTGGAAAGTTCCAGCGATCGCAGGTCCGGACTCCCCGGGTGGCGCTCCTACGGGGCGCGGGCCGAGAAGAGCTACTGGAGCCAGGAGCAAGCGCCGTCCGGTCGGCGACCTTGACCTGCGGGCTACCAGGAGCGCGGGGCCGCGGGGACCCGCCCACGCGGCCGCGCGGCGCAAGGGCGGGACTCGGGTGGAAGGGGGAGGGCCGCGAGTGGGCGGACCTCGTTGCACTCCGTGCGCGCGGCCGGTCGGCCACGGGGCGGGGCTTAGCCTTCTGGGGGCGGGGCCAGCCCCACCGCTCTCCCGGGCGGCCGCTGTGCGAAGCGGGCACGCGCGGACCCTGCACCGGCCGCGGAGCCGCTATGGGCCCGCCAGGCCCCTGGCGTGGCGCGGCGCAAGAACCGGCTCGGAGCCAGGTGGGCGGGCCGGGACTGGAGTGGGTTCTCCGAGGGTCCCGGCTGGGAGGCGAATCGAGGCTGCGGGAAGGGGTGGGCCTCTCCGTGAACCCCATTGCTGGGCTTGGGCATGGAGTGCGGCCGAGTCTCGGGAAAGGGTTTGTTGCTGGGTCTTTGCTTCCGTTTTCGCGGCTTGTATTTAAGAGAGAGAAAGCAGAGAGAGAATGTCCTCCCATCCAGGCCGCATGGCCTGTCCTGTCTGGCCCCGGGCAGGCAGTGTGGGGGAGGACCAGCAATCTTGGGAAGGAAGATGGACCGTCCTCCCTATCAGCAGATTTGTTTACACGTTTCTCTCTTCGCCCGACCCGACCTCTCCTCGCCCGGGGCGCTCATGTGTCCGCCCAGATGTTGGGTGGAAGGGCTCAGGTGCTTTGGTCTTTCGGCCTCTGTGGTCCGGAGGAACCTAGTAAGCATGTGGCTGAGGAAATAAATGGCCATCACTGTCTTTGGCCAACGGCTATTCTAGCTTCTTTCCAAACGTATGACGTAACCTTGAAGGTCAGGGCAACCCTTGAGCCTTAGTTTCCCCTCGGCAAAGTGAGCACATTTCTAGATTTCAAAGATTATAGAGGCAGCCTCTGGATGAGCCCTGAGTGCGCTGTTGTTGAAGTCCCAGAACACCTCACCTCATGCTTGCCCCCACCACTCCCAGGCCTTTCTTGTCAGGGGTTAATTAAGCTCGCTTTGACTGTGGTGTGTTTTCAGGATTGAAACTCCCGAGATGGATGATCAGGATCCTGGGGGCATTAGCCCCCTTCAGCAAATGGTGGCCTCAGGAGCTGGGGCTGTGGTCACCTCCCTCTTCAGTAAGACCTGGGGAGATGGGGTGTGGGCAGCTGGGGGGTTAATGTGGGCTAGAGGTTGGAGGCAATCTGGTTCTGATGAGGAAGAGCGTGAGTGGTGTCCTGAAGGCACCTTCAGACCTACCTCCTTCCCCAGTGACACCCCTGGATGTGGTGAAGGTCCGCCTTCAGTCTCAGAGACCCTCGGCAGCCAGCGGTGAGTACCAGAACCTGGAGTCTGACCGGAGCGAGTGAGGGGAGCTGCCAGACAGAATAAGGATCCTCCCAGAAATGGGGTTCCGGTGGGGGAGGTGGCACTCCTGACCACCAGGGCTGATTTGTGTTTCAGAACTGACAACTCCCTCCAGATTCTGGAGTCTCTCCTATACCAAATGTGAGTGCTCCAAGCCCCAGGTCCCTGGGAGGGCCCAGGGAAGAAGTTTTGAGTGTCCCTAGAGTCCCCAGGGTACCCACGGTCATAGACAGTACCTACTCTGAGGCCCCATTAGCTTCCTGCCCCACACAGGTAGCCACATAGTCACCCAGCAGTGTCACCCAGCAAGGCTTCAGGCCCTCCCATCCTAATGTCCGTTCCCTTTCCCAGCACCCTCTGCTCTGCAATCCCCAGGGAAGTGCCTCCTGTACTGCAATGGGGTCCTGGAGCCCCTGTACCTCTGCCCAAATGGTACCCGCTGTGCCACCTGGTTTCAGGATCCCACTCGGTTCACCGGCACCTTGGTAAGGAGCAGCATCAGTGTGTCCCTGAGGGACTCGATCTGGCAAGGCTGCGATGTGAGGACTAAAGACAACTGGGGAGGCCATTCCTTCAGAAAGCTTTTTGGTCAAAACCAGGACCTAGTAGCTTAATATACACTAGTTGGGTGCTTTACTGCTGAATCGCACCCGGTCTCTCCTTGAGGTTTTGTTTTCTTGGTTTTTTGTTTGCTTGCTTTTTTTGGATTTGGTTTTTCGAGACAGGGTTTCTCTGTATAGCCCTGGCTGTCCTGGAACTCACTCTGTAGACCAGGCTGGCCTCGAACTCAGAAATCCTCCTGCCTCTGCCTCCCAGAGTGCTGGGATTACAGGCGTGGGCCACCACAGCCTGGCTTGGTGGTGTTTTTTGTTTGTTTCTGTTTGTGTTTTGGGGGTGGTGGGGGATAGGGTTCTTCAATGTAACAGACCAGGCTGGCCTCAAATTCCTGGCGATCCACCTGCCTCCGCCTCCCGAGTGCTGGGACTAAAGATGTGCAGCACCAACATCCAGGCCCCCCCTTAAGGTTTTTTTTTTTTTTGGATTTGATTTTTTCGAGACAGGGTTTCTCTGTATAGCCCTGGCTGTCCTGGAACTCACTCTGTAGACCAGGCTGGCCTACAGAGAACTCAGAAATCCGCCTGTCTCTGCCTCCCAGAGGGCTGGGATTACAAGTGTGTGCCACCACTCGGCTCCTCCTTAAGGTTTGAGGGGTGACTAGGAGTCCACCTAGAACCAAACGGGGGGGGGGGGTGCTGTGTATGTAGAGCTAAGTGGCTCTTCTCAGACTGGGCAGAGGCTGGGCCAGCCCACCGCATACCTTCTCACGTCTGTCTTCTGTGCCCTGGGCTCCTGCTGGCTTGCTCAGGATGCCTTTGTGAAGATCGCGAGGCATGAGGGCACTAGGACCCTGTGGAGCGGCCTCCCAGCCACCTTGTGAGTATTCCAGTCTTGGGGTGTTTCCTTCCTGAGACTCCTATTGGCCTGGTGGGGAAGGAGGTGCTTGGAAGGTTTGGGAGCCCTTAAGTGGTCTTCCCGCTCTGTTCTTACTCCCAGGGTGATGACTGTACCAGCTACCGCCCTCTACTTCACTGCTTATGACCAACTCAGGACTTTCCTATGTGGTCAGTCCTTGACCTCTGACCTCTACGCACCCATGGTGGCTGGTGCCCTCGCCCGAAGTAAGCACAGCTGGCCCTTGACCTTCCTCTGTCCCTCCTGGCGCCCAGGCCCAGCCTCGGCTAGCCTGGGAGCGCGGGAGTATGTTAAACTCTCAGACCCTGGGGCAAGAGCTGGGTTTTAATGCATGGCATCTGCAGCCTGACTGATCTCCTTCCACTGTCTTACCAACCCTCTCCTCCCCAGTGGGCACTGTGACCGTGGTCAGCCCCTTGGAGCTTGTGCGGACCAAGCTGCAGGCTCAGCA
Source organism: Apodemus sylvaticus (assembly GCF_947179515.1). Classification (NCBI taxonomy): domain Eukaryota; kingdom Metazoa; phylum Chordata; class Mammalia; order Rodentia; family Muridae; genus Apodemus; species Apodemus sylvaticus. Next base: position 20,544,026 of record NC_067481.1, read on the forward strand.
CGTGTCTTACCGCGAACTGGCTACCCGCGTGCAGGCTGCGGTGGCTCAGGGAGGCTGGCGCTCACTGTGGCTGGGCTGGGGTCCCACAGCTCTTCGAGACGTACCCTTCTCAGGTAGGCACCCGGGTCAGGGCCTGAGGTAATGTTTAGCCAAGTCCCTCCTTTGTTACTAAAATGGCTGTGAAGTCACATCACTTTCCTGAGCCCTGGGTCCCTCATTGTATAAGGACGGGTCTAGCAGGGACCTAGGGTTTCCTGAGCTAAGTTCTGAGGAGGTTCAGAGCAGGCAAAGCCTGCACCTGGGATGGCGTGACTGTGGGTAGTGGGAAGTCTGGAGCCCACCTCCCGGCTCCCCCACTTAACGAGTGTACATCTACTTCCCAAGCTCTGTACTGGTTCAACTATGAGCTGGTGAAGAGCTGGCTGGGTGGACTAAGACCGAAAGAGCAGACATCGGTGGGCGTCAGCTTCGTGGCTGGTGGCATCTCAGGAATGGTGAGTTGACTGCATTGTAAGGCCACCAGAGGTGTCCCACAGGACTCTGTGTGAGAGTCAGTAGAGATGCCCAGAAGGTCTCCACATAGCAGGGCCTGCCAGGGAGCCTGCCTGCTCCCCTCAGCTGCCCTTGAGAAGCCTCAGTCCCTCTGAAGGCCTGGGAATGGAGCTGAGCCCTCTCCTCACCTGACCAGGTAGCTGCTACCCTTACCCTACCCTTTGATGTGGTGAAGACACAGCGACAAATGTCACTGGGAGCTGTGGAGGCTGTGAGGGGTAAGCTGGGGCTAGTGAGGGGGGAAGGTAAGCTGGGGCTGGGGGGGGAGGGCAGGCAGGGGCTGGGGGGGAGGGGAGGGTAGGCAGGGGCTAGTGGGGGGGCGGGGATAGGCAGGGGCTAGTGGGGGGGGAGGGTAGGCAGGGGCCTGACCTAAGTCCTACTGAGCCAGGCCTTGAATCTGTAGTGAAGCCACCGAGAGTTGACTCTACCTGGCTCCTGCTTCGGAGAATCCAGGCTGAATCTGGTACCAGGGGACTCTTTGCAGGTGAGTGTCATGCACTACATACATGACATCTGTCCCTGTTGTATATGTAAGGGAACCTGGACCCCTAACCATGGTCTGTCTTCCTGTCACAGGCTTCCTCCCCAGGATCATCAAGGCTGCACCCTCCTGCGCCATCATGATCAGCACTTATGAGTTTGGCAAAAGCTTCTTTCAGAGGCTAAACCAGGAGCAGCCTCTAGGCCGCTGAAAGCTGGGAGCAGCCACCCCTTACACAGTGGGGACAGGAGACTGAGCCAAGTGCCTTCCCTCCCAGTCTGTCCCCCAGGTCTCCTCAGACCTGGATCCCTGCTGTTCCCCCTCCTAGAATTGCCCGCGCTCTCCCACCTCCGAGTTCAAGACCAAATCTGACGATCACCCTTCTTTGTATCCATCCCCTCTATGTTATAGCCTGGCCCCGAGGAGCCGAGAGCTCGGGCCAGGCAGGATTCTCAGCCCCATTCGTTTCTTGTCTAAAAATGATGATCTCTCTGCATTGCTGTGGCTGCGGTGTCTTGGAGGGGGGGGGGTCCCCAGTCAGGGTGGCCCACACCTGTTATTCAGCACTTGGGAGGCTGAAGCAGGAGGAGTGCCTCAAATACCAGGCCAGCTGGGACTACACAGCCAAGTCCGGCTTCACAAAAAACAACAAGCTGGCATCTCCAGGCGTGGTGGCACACACCTTTAATCCCTCCCAGCACCAGAGAGTTGATGGCATGCAGATCCCAAGCCTGCCTGGTCTACATAGTGAGCGCCAGGCCAGCCAGAGACCCTGTCTTAAAAGCTTCCCTCCTTAGGGGGTACCCAGACGGATGGGGGTGACAGGGTGTCTGTGTGGTAGTAAGGTCCTTTCATATGGGGCCATCTCCCCTGGGGCAAGCCAAGGTGGCGTCACTGGGGCAGGGCCACTTGCCAGCTCTGGCATAGCTGATGGGGCTACAGTTTCGGGCTACTGTGGAGTCGGGCAGGCCAATGGCAGGCATATAACCCACTGAGGCCTGCCCTCAGAGCACTGCGAGTGATTAAGGAAATGTTAGAGGGTCAGATCCAGAAAGCACCTGCAGATCTACAGAAGCACCCTCCTGCCACGCCCATACCCTTAATTCTGGCCCCGTGTGGTCCCACTGGGCACCTCCTCCTGTCATGGTTACCTTGGTTAAGAGGCCTGTCATGGAGCCCTGCCCAACTCTCCAACAGATGAAACCACTTAAGTCCTCTGGTTTTTATTTGCCTAATCTCTCCCCACATAGGTACCAAGGAAGGGGGACTTCAGAGGGTACACAGGGTTAGACCAGAGGCAGGGCAGCAGGAATGCCAGGGCTGGACCACCTGCTCCTGAGGCAAATGTGGAAGAGCAAAAGGAACCAGGCAGCCTTCAGAGCCACCAGAACTCAGCGGCTTCCTCAGGGGACTGACCAGCTTGTAACCTGGGTGTCCCTCCTGGCCCCACCACTTCCCCGCACAGCTCCCGCCTCCTTGGCAGGAAGCTGAGGTGGGAAAGAGGCTTGGGTGGTCTTTCCCTAGAGACCCGAGGCTAGGCGGGTGATGTTCTTGAAGGGCAGCCTGGGTTGGGGGACTCAAACGGTGGCAGTTGTCCATGGCCCCTGGCGGGTGGGGCTGGCTCTACCCTTGCTGCTCCTCAGCTGGGGCTGAGCGCCGGGCTGCCCTCCGGGCTGTCGCTCACCAGGCATTCGTTGGATTTGAAGCTCGCCAGGGACTTGCAGCTGGGGATGGAGGCCAGGGAGCCGCAGAGGCCCAGCATGGAGGGCGTGGGGTCCTTCCCTGGGGAGAGAGGGCGGGTCAGGCCAGGCCAAGCAGGCTGCGTGTATGTGGGGAGGAGGCCCTCGGTGGTGGGCAGAAAGGGGGCGACTCAGGTCACCCCCAGGAGACATGGCCTCTTCTGGAGCATCTGCCATTTTTAATTAAACCTTCCTTACACAGGACTTGAATTGAACATTCCTTGCACAGGGCTTGAGACACCATGTCATAAACCATCAGTTTATGTCTCTGTCTCCCCCTGAGGTGCAGCCCCTCTTTGTCCATTTATTAAGTACACAGTGAACATTTGCTCTGCTTCACACTCTGGGGATACAGAGGATGGACAAGAAGACACGGTCCCTGCCCTTGTGGGGCTCACAGTCTGATGGGGGAGACATACACGGTCACAAGCACAGTGCGGTGGGTTACACGTCCAAAGCCTGCCTCGTCTCAGAGTTACCTGATACAGTATAATATATCTATATATTAAAAAAAAAAAAAAAGGAGGTCCAGGCATGGGGGCAACTAGGAAGGCAGAAGCCGAGGTGGACCAGGGGAGGGTCAACACAAGTGCATGCGTTGAAGTCCTGGACATTCACTCGGAGGGAGCCACTAATTGGGTTCTGAGCTTCCTGGCAGCCAAAGAAAAGGGGAGACATTGGTCAGGCAGGCAGTTGACAGTGTGCGTGTGGGAAGAGCAAACTGGGCTGAGAAATCCCCGAGGGTGAGGCCTGTGAGGGTGTCATGACACTGAAAAGCCTCTCCATACATGCATGCTGGAGGTTCTTTTTACCAATATCCCTATTTTACAGATGGAAATATGGGTCAGCAAAGTGCAAAGACTGACCAAGTGTACAGGTAGCTTGAGCTGCAGCCCAAGTTTAAACTTTTTTTTGAAACCCCAAGCTCATTGGTGTATATAGGAACGAGAGAGAATAAGGGGTCCAGCCTCAGCCTGACTGGGAGTCCTGTCCCTTTTCTGAATGGGTCGGGTGTGCTCACCGATGGGGCCCCAGGGTTCGTCTCTCTTGCCCTCTCCCAGGCGCTGGGAGTCTGAGCTCAGGCTGGCCTCTGCAGACAGCGGCTCTGTGCTCATGAAGCTGTGTCTACAGCAGAACAGAAAAGTGTGCTGGGGAGTGACCCGCAGCTCCAGGCCCCGCTTCCTGGGACTGGGGTGGGGGGACAGGACTTGGTTGAGGCTTACCTCCGATAGAGCTTGGAGTTGCCGGCACCCTCGGGCCTATTGAGTGTGCTCAGGGACGGCCACTGGTTGACCAGGGGTGTGGTGAACTCCTTGGAACCCTGGGCCAGGGGGGCATGGTCACCCGGGATCAGACCTGTCCTGGGAGGGGGAGGGGGATCAGGCCTGGCTGGGAGAGGGAAGCAAGACTCAGCAAAGGTGGGGCCAGGGCTTAGAAAAGGAAACTTGAGTGGTAAAAATGGGGATCTCGGCTGCTCAGGGACGGTGGCAGGTGTCTGGAATTACGGCCCTAGGATCTTTGAGGTAAGAGGCTCCCAAGTCTGAGGCCTGCTCCTTACTAAGGCCGTGTTTGTGGTGGCCAGGATTACTGCACTCATGATGGAGTCCTTTAGGAGTCAGTTGGGATGATGTAGGGGGGAGAGTGGAAGGGGTGGATACTCTTGAAGGGTTGGGGTTTGTGCTAACTAGCTGGGTCAGGTTCAGGGAAGAAATGTTCCAGTTTGGGCGGGGTGGGGTGGGGGATGGTGTCACTGGGTGATGCCTATCAGAGGTCTGAACAATAGGGGTGGCACACGATGCAACTGAAGGCTAAGGTCCTGTGATGAATGGCTGGTGTCTCTAGCTGCTGGGTATTGGGAGCTGCGGGGAGCAGGTAATGTTTGGCAACCACGGGATACTGGGAAAGGGGATGGGATGGGTGGGCTGATGCGAACTGGATGTCAGTCAGGAAAGCGAGCCCATCCAATGGAGTCATGTTGGGGTTCCCAGGGGTCGGGGCGGGAGGCGGGCTCACAGCTGCTCCTGCAGCTCCAGGATCACGCCTTCCAGCTCCCGCTTCTCCCGCTGATTTTGGGCCGCTGCCTCCTCCAGCTGCAGCTGCAGCCGCCTGTTCTCCGCCTCCAGGTCCTTCAGCTGCGACTCGCGCAGACGCACCAGCTCCTCCAGGTATCCCTGCGGGGCGCCGGCTCAGCCCGGACGCCCAAAAGGGCTCCCGGCTGGAGTCCCAGCCCCTCTCCCCGGCCCTGCCCCCACCGCGCCCAGCTCCCCGCGCCTCGCCCCGCGCACCTTCTGTGCGTAGACAATGCGAAACTTCTGTTCCATCTTGTGCCACTTGTTGTACCAACTGTCTTCATCGGTGACGAGAGGCAGGTAGGGGTGCTCCGGGGAGTTGTCCTCGCTGGTGCTGCTCTCTGCACTGTGCCTCTCCTCCTCATCCGTCAGGTAGTCGTAGCTTAGGAGCGGGAGCAGTGGGTGGGGCCGGCTCCGCCCCGCCTCGCCCCACTAGCACCCCAACTCTGACCCTTGGGCAGTGACACCAGGATGACACTCAGCGCCCCTCTGCTACCCATCTCCTCACCCACCGCAATAACCAGGCTGCTCACCTTTGGGTGAATTTTAGGTAGGGCGTGTAATCGATGACCACCGGCGTCTTCCCGTCCAGAACTTCGCCCTTTAGACAGAAGCTGGGACAGAAGAGCCACAGGGGTCGGGGGAGGGAATGAGGGGCGTTGGACAGTTGTGGGTGAGAAAGCCCCCTTCACCACCGCCAAGCAGACCCCACCTGAAGTCGATGGCGCTGAGGCCAATCAGCATCCCAGTGAGGACAGTGGCTTCCTCCCGCAGCATGATGGCTCCGGAGTCGTAGAACCGTCTGCAGAGAGAAGAAAGCTGAGACTCCAGGGGGCCTCCTCCACCCAGGATTTCTCTGTCTGGCTCACTTATTACAGACGTTTCCCGGAGGGAAGAGACTCCTTCCAGCTCACGACCTCACTGGAACTAGCACCTGACCCCGCCCCTATTACAATGCCTGTTTCCTAACAAGAAACACTCTTCTGTTCTCCAGGCCAAGCAACGCCTATCAAAGCACTGGGTCACCTCAATCCTTTAAGTCAAGGAGTAAATCTTAGTTGTAGTGCTTGCCACACATACAGTAACTGAGGTCTCCAAAAGACAGTTTACTCTGAAATAAAGTGGACTAAGGATAGAATGCATTATAAAAAATATCACATGGGGGGAGGCCCCCAGTAGCTCCCCCCACCACGGGCACATTCTGCCCTGTGATCTCCAGTCCTCAGGACCCAACTTCTCCGCAAGCCCCACTCTAAGCACCAAAGCTTTGCACACTGGGACCCAAGAACAGAGTGACTGCCTTTGTTTGCAGAGCTGGCAGGGATATGCGTTGTAGGTCATGGCGTAAGGCCAAGTAAAATGGCATGTGACTGAGGCCTCTGTAGTCCAGTTACCGTGTCATCTGGGGAAATCCAACTATCACTGCATGCCGGAACTTGTAGTCCAGGTATTGAAGCTTACTGTGGGGACTTAAGGCTTAGGCCATGAATGTGCATGCTGCTGTCTGAAAGGTCTGACCTGGTAGTTCGGTTGTCCCGCAGAGCTGTGGTGATGTATTCTGACATACGCTTCTCCATCAGAGCCACCCGGATCCACGCCCGGCCCTGAAAAGCATGGTCACCTGTAATTGTCCCAGAGGGACCTCTATGTCCCTCTGGGATGATCGCCATTCTGAGTGCTGTAGGCCCCTATGTCGGGAGCAGGGATCAGGAGGGTCGACCCCACCCCCACCCCCACCCCACCCCTCATCACGGACCCGTCACGGCCCCTCACCTTGGCTCGAGCTGTGCTAATGTTCTCCATGTTCTCGATGCTGCTCACGCAGTTGTTGGGCACTTTGCTGCAGGCCAGCCGGATATAGTCCCAGAAGCCCCGTTGTCCATCTGAGCTGAACCAGCTCACTGGACCTGCTGGGGCACAAGCTGAGCCAGGGCAGGGAGGGGACTCAGCCATAGCAGGGAGTTTGGAAGAGGCCCATGTCACAAATCACTTGCCTGCATAAGCCTGAGCCACTGTACACACATGCAGAGCCTCCCCCGCATGCCAGCAGAGAGAAGGCTGCACAGCCACAGAGCTGTGGGCACACGACCCTCCCCAGTCTCCCAACACCATGCTTTAGTTTCTATGTACAGCCCAGAATGGAGCCCTGGACCAGGGATGGGGTTTAGGAATCCATAGAGGATATTAGAGCCGGGGATGGCAGCTGGAAGCCACAGGCTGGGGTTGGAAGGGGTAGGTGATGGCCTACCTTTAAATCGGTGGCTGAGGATCTGCTCTAAGATGGCTGCGAAATTAACAAACTCCTCAGATGAATCATCAATGGGTTCTGCTGTGTACTTCTCAAGCAAGGTTTTCACAGAGAACCTAGGGTTGGGGGAGGGGAGGCGGAGGGAGGATCAAACAGGGTAGTAGAGGAGGAAGGGAGTCAGAGGAACAGGCGGAGAAAGGGTCATGAGGGGTGTGATGGGGCGGGAGGGGGGGGGCAGGGAGGTGAAACTAGACAGAAGAAGGTTCCAGGCTGATGAGATGCGAGGAGGGTGGCAGAAAGACAAGAGCTAGGGGACAGTCCCTAGACCCTTTGTCCCTCCCACCCTTCCGAGTGGCATTTGTCAAACGTGTGAACTGAGGGTCAACCAGGCATCAGAAGCCAGTTTGGACCCATGCTCCCAGTCTTCCAATATTGTTGGAATGAGCTCTCATCGCTTTGGGGGGTGTCTGAGGGGGGTCACCTGTACCAGACTGTGTGAGCTGCACACAGGAATGTAGGCATGCGATCGTGACCAGGTGGACACCGGGCTCTGGGGCATCCCTCCTCCTGGCTCTTCTAGCGAGCCCCACCCACACACCAGCTGCCCAGAGCTAGGCAGTGTGGAGCTTGGGGTGTGGGGGCAGAACACAGGGTGTGGGTCTGACTCTGACGCACATTGGGTGGGAAGGAACTCTGGCAGCAGGTCCCTTCCTCAGGAAGGGAGGTAGCCAGAGGAGGCAGGTGAGGCGTTGGAGCCAAGCAGTCCCCACGGCCTCTGCAGCTCTGCTTCAGCCCCCGGCTCCCTTCACAATCCTTATGCTAGAGTCTCCTTTGCCACCTATGCAGTGGAGCGGAACAGCGAGAGGATGCGCAGCTCCTAACATCTCATTACTGCTCTCCTGGAGACAGAGCAGGAGCCGGGTGCTCTGGGAGACAGGAGGGACTTGTGTCTGTGCTTTTATTCTATCCATATTTAACCAAGCTATGCACTGTGCCCAGAACTATATTTCATATGCATGCCCTCACCACAGCCCCGGGAGATAAATCCTCCTATGACTATTCGCCCCATATTACAGACAGGGAGGGTAAGGCTCCAGAGACAGGCTGATCAGTCTGCGACTTAGGAGGCGGCAAGCATTTGGCCCATTCTGCTCCTTCTGCTCTGTCTTACGGCTTCCTAGTGGCTGTTCTAATTACTGAGGCTTGACCAGTGGGCCTTCCCAGTGGATAAAAGCACATGCCCCTCAGCCCACTGACTGGAGTTCAACCCCAGGACCGACACGATGGAAGGGGAGAGAACACTCTTGTCAGCTGTCCTGTGACTTCCACACTCACACACAAATAAACTGATAAATAAACATAATCTTTAAAATAAAAAAAAGTGGTAGTCAGGCATGATGGCACATGCTTTATCTGATCCCAGCACTCAAGAGACAGAGGCAGGAGGATCATTGTAAGTCCAGGCCTGCTTGGCCTACGTAGTGTATTCCAGGACAGCCAGGACTACATAGAAAGACCCTGTCTTAAATAAATACATATATACGTACGTACATAAATCAAACATACAAACAAGTACTGAAGCTCTGAGTGACCTCTGCCCTCTGCCTTCTGCTATCTACTTTAAAAGCCTCCAGGCATGAAGCACTGGCTACTAAGGCTCTCAAGAAAACAGCACAAGCAGGAGGCCCTCCCCATCGCCTTCCTTTGGGCTTACCAGGGGATAGAGCCTGAGAGCAGACAGGTCAATGTTAGACTGTACTAGGGAGAAGCAGGCTGCTGGATTCAAAGCCTCTTTTCTCTGGTACAAATAGAAATACCAGCACTTGCCTCTTTCAGCTTTGGTTCAGATCCCAGACAAGGGTGGGCGAAGGTGAGAGTGTATTGATTCCTGGGCACAGGCCAGGTGAGGAAGAAAGGCTGGCTGGGTTAGGAAGGAGCCTGCGACTGGGAAAAGGCCATTTGTTCCGCACACCACCAATTTGTGGTCATCTGGGTCAGACTTCAGAGGAGGCCTGGGGCTTGGTGAGCAGGGCAGCCATCTGCTGTCTGTCTTTGGGGGGCTGAAAGCTGGTCAGAGCCTCTAGGAACCCCACGGTGTGGACCAGGTTAGGAGGAGGATAGCTGCTGGGGTTACCATGGAGACAGGGAGGCCAGGACCCAGGGGAGCCCGCAGCCTGCTAAAGGGAGCTGCTGGGAGCTGGAGGACAACCACGTGACAGTAATGAGGCAGCAGGGTCCCTTGGGATTTGGAAAATTTGTCATGCCCCCAAGCCCCTAAACTATCCATTGTCCCCCACTCTGAGCTACTTCAAAGTCCCTTGAACCTCTCTTTCTCAGGTTGGATGGCTCTTTCTCCTTTCCCCACACACTCTAAGGCCCAGTTGTCCTAGCAGGCAAGAGAAAGATGCACCTAGATTGCCAAGAGCCAAGAGAGGGACCAGAAGAGTGCCATCGAAATAGAGCTGTTTCTATGTGCCCGGCACTGGTATCTAACGTGACACACCACGACACATTCTTTGGTGTGGCTTTTACACCTAAGATGCAAAACCTAAGAAAAAGCACCAAAGGTTCAGAGCATGGATGAGAGATTGCCACAGGACTGCCCAGCTAAGCACTGAAGCCAAAGCTTGATCCCAGGGTTGTATGGGCCCAAGGGCATAAATCTCTTGACACCACACTGGCAGGTTTAGAATACGAAGGCAGAAACGGCATGTGCTCCCAGCTAAGTCACAGGTGCACATTTACAGGGGTGATGTGCACAGGCTCTCGAGACACTGGGGAATGGATGTTCTGACACAGAGGCGACACGGCTCGGTATGTGTCCAGAATCCAAAGGAACCCTGGGTAATGGGGGACTGGGCATCAGGTGGGCATGATTTCTGGGAGAAGGAACAGGGCCAAGGTTTATGTGCATGCAAGTGGTACTGGCAAGAAAGGACAACTCAGTCCTGCACCCAGGAGCACTAGGAGTCAAGACGCAGCAGAGCCGGTTGGACTTCGAGGCTGCAGGTGGAGAAGGCAGCTGGCATGGAGATCCCAGAGGGAGCGGCAAGGACAGGTGGGGGATTGGGGGAGAGCCTGCACAGCTGGTGGCGTTCTGGCCTCAGGGCAGGGCAAGCAGGGTGAGTCACTGCAGGCTTGAAGTGGGAAGGATTACTTCCTGGTGTCCAAGAAATAGGAGAAATTTCCTAGGCCTGCAACAGCCCCACCCTCAGGGATTTAGGGATTGGGCTCCCAGTCTTGGACTCCCAGTCTGCAATTAGGCCTTGGCTGCTCCCGACAATGGGGTAGTGCCCTCGACCTTCATTGGATGGGTTCAGAGCCTTTGTGCACAGTTGGTCCTGCCACAGGCTGCTGCTACCCAGAAACAACATCCTTGCTTTACAGAGGATTTGAGTATAGGAAAGTCTCTCAGGAAGGCTCCACTCTGAGGCCTAGCAGCCAGGGGTGGCAAGAGGGGACTTGGAGGACATCCACCCCCCAACCCCATTGAGTTCCCTATGCCCACCCTGCCCCCACTGCCAGGAAGAGAGCCAGCCATACTCCCTCCTCCCCCTCTCATACACAATGTCACTTCCTGGTTCTCACAGGAAACTGCAGTGCCAATTAAACTCTCTTCATCCTTCCAAACCCCAGGCCGGGTATAGGCCTGGCTTTGCCAAGAAGAATAAGGACCATCATTACAGCCCGCCTCCCGGTCCCGGGCCTGGGAAGGAGAGCGCGTTCCTCCCTGCCCTGCCTTTTCTCAGTGGCTGCAGAGCATCCTCATGGGCATGCTCAACCCTTAGATTTCTCAGCCTGCTCCAACCCCTCTAACCACCCCACCCCGACCGCCAGCGGCGCCCACCTGCACACGGTGATCAGGTTCCTGCGCTCCACGATCACGTTGCGGGAAGATGCTTTCTTGGAGGGCAGCCCCAGAGCCATGGTGGTCTGGACAAAGCTTGCTTCCATCCAGATGTGCGGCCACTGCTGCCGCCGCCCGCTGCCCCCCACCCCACCCGGCGCCCCGGCCCGCCTCGCAGGATCACCGCTGGGCCCTCTGCCCCTGGGGGCCCTTCGTCCTCTTCACTGCCATCCCTCGGCCTCGACGCCTAAGGCCTGCCCCTTCGCTCCCTCCCACGGCAACGATTCGGGAGCAAAACAAGGCCGGGGAGGGAGCTCTCCGAGGTGCTGAGCCGGGGCTCGTCACCCCCCTCCCCCAGTCGCCCGTTCCCCCTCCTCGGCCGGTGACGTCAGGGCCATAAGGCCCCGCCCCTGCAGCCAGGGACCAATCCGCAAAGGGCGCAGGGTTTGGGGGAAGGGAAGGACTGAGGCCCTTGAGAGAGCGGAGGGGGTCCCCCGGAGAGACAACGGAGATTGTGTAGAGAAGGGCCCTTTTCTCCACCCCCATACTCAAGGCTGGGGATCCTCGCCTGGCGTCTCAGCGTTGACGCTTCTTTCCCTTGTTTCTGGCCAGAAGTCGGTGCTGTCTGTCTCAGATTTCTCATTGTACCCAGAAGAATGGAGAGACCGTCAGCTCCTGCATCCTATCCCAGCCCTGCCTCCTATCCATTCATCCCAGGCTTGTCAGACCACTTTCAGAGACTGCTGGTGACCTTAAGGTGCTAACCCTTCAGAAATTAAAGGCAGCCCCAGAAGCTGCCTCTTCTGTCAATCTCTGCGGGGGTTGCATTCGTCTGCGATAGCCAAGCAAGCCAGTCTCTCCACGCGTGGAGGATGGGGAATTCAGCAAACCAGTTTGAGTCCAGACCTTGGAACCACTCAGGATAGGGATTTGGGGTTACTGGCAGTCAGGCGTCCTGGACTCCATGGGGTTTCTTAGCAGCAGCCGCCCCACCCCACCAGTAGATTTAAGGATCAACCCTTTGGCAGCCTGCGTTGACAGGGGGTCGGTCAAAATGGTTCGCTTTTAGCTGGGCAGGACTTGAAGACATAGTTTGGCTTCTGCGCTGCCCTTGGCTTCCAGGTTGCTCTTCATGTCCCTGGTAAACCACTTCCAGGATTTGAACATCGTCCGTGTTCAATTGGGTCGCTCCTCTTAATGTGGAATGTGAGACTATACATTATGGATATCAATGACTTATCAGATCTGATTTGCACTATTTTTTCCCATTCTGTGGCTTGTCTTTTAAAATTGTCCATACTGTCATTTTTTTACCACGTTTAAAAAAAAAAGATTTATTTATTTTTTATTTATATGAGTATACTGAATTGGATCCCATTGCAGATGATTGTGAGCTGCCATGTGGTTGCTGGGAATTGGACTTAGGACCTCTGGCAGAGCAGTCAGTTCTCTTAACTGGTGAGCCATCTCTCCAGCGTCCCGTCCCCATACTGTCATTTGATACTCAAAAAACCCTTGAATTTCCACGAAAGTGTCCAAGCTGGCCTCTCTTGTTGTCTGTATCTTTGGTGTCAAATCTTAGAAATCACCACCTTTGTATGTTTGTTTTTGTTGTTTGCTTGATTTGTTTTGTCGTGTTTGGTTTGGTTTGGTTTGGAGATTCACAGGCTCCGGCTATGTAGCTCTAGCTAGCCTGTAATTGGTGGGACCAGACTGTTCTCAGATTCACTGAGATCCTCCCACCTCTGCCTTCTGAGAGCTGGAATGCACCACCATGCCCAGCTTCTTTTTTACGTTTTGAGATAGTCTTCTGTGAGGCTGGGCTGGAACTTGATCCGAAGCCAGGGATAATCTTGAGCTCTGGATCCTAGTGTCTCTGCCATGCCCGGCTGCCTTTTCTTTTCTGTTTTCAGTGTTGAGGATTAAGCCCAGGGTCTGTGGGTTCTAACCCAGTGCTCTACCACTGAATAGCACCCCAGATGCCCTGTTTTCTTTGACGTGTAAAGGCTTGCATTTGATTCACTTTAAGTTAGTTTTGGATATAGTATCAGGTCCATTGATCGGTTTTGTCATACACACACAAAGTGGTTTGACCATATACCTAAGAGTCAGAGACCAAGCTCCCTATTCGATCTACCCCACTGGTCTATATGCCTAGTTTAGGTCTGTTGTAGATTTTGATAAATGAAGATTTCTAGGAAGGTATTTTTCCTTGTTCTGTGGTTTGAACACAGGGCCTCACATATCTAGACAGGTACCGTACCACTGAGTTATAACCCAGCTCTGTAGTTTGGAGATCAGGAAGCATGACCTGTTCTTTGCCATATCCTGACTTATAACAGCTTCCTTTCTTTTCAGTATAGAGTTATCTCCTATGTGTTCAACAATATCACATTCCCAGTGTTAGATTTTATAGGACTGAAGAATATATTCTTCAGTTCTATAAATATATACATAATTCTATAAATACATACAGGAAGAAGTGACTACTTCCTCCTCCTCTTCATTCTTTTTTCTCTTCCTCGTCTTCTTCCTCCTTTTTGTGAGACAAGGCCTCACTATGTAACCCTGGCTGTTTTGGAACTGTATATAGACCAGGCTGGCCTCGAACTCAGAAATCCACTGTCCCCTGCCTCCTGAGTGCTGGGATTAAAGGTATATGACACCACACATAGCCAGTGATTACTACTTTCGACATTAGGAGACTGTTTTCTCTTGTGTGTTATTTCAGTGTGTGTCTATGAAATGTGTATCCATTCTTTCATGAGGATAATCTTATGTATAAGACGGGGTGGAGTTAAGAAGGCAGGGAGCACATTGTGTGTCTCAGTAGAGGGGATATAAATACAGGAAACTGGTTCCTGGAGGCAGGGGTGGGACACAGAAAGAGCATTGAGAAGAGGATGCTGAGACAACTCAAGAGTAGTAGCAGTTGGCAGCCAGGCAGGACTGGGGACCAGAGGAGCCCTGGGAGCCTGCATGGCTGAGCCTCTCAGGGGAAGCTTCCTGCTCAAAGCCATCTCCAACGGCTCTAAGAGCAGAGAGAGAAGCACAAGGCTAGACACTATGTCCAGTGGTAGCACAACTTCCAAAACAGAACAAACAGGGCTAACAAACTAAACCAACTCCCCTCCCCACCCCTCCGCCCCAGTCTCCTTCCACATCTCCTTTCAGCAGAATCGTAGAGAAAGCAAGCGATGGAGTCTGGGGACCAGGTGGCAGAGTCAACCCAGCTGGACACCAGGGAGAGCTGGACAGAAAGGTAAGTACCTAGGGGAGGCAAGTTCTGCCCTCCCCACTCTGCCTCCAAGGAGCTTTCTGTACCTGCTGGAGCAAGAACAATTCCGTGATACTCTCCTTTGCGACATGAGGCTGCTCAGGTGCCTTGGCTAAGGCAACCATGAGTGCCAAAGTCTCAATAGCAATGGCACCTCTGGAGCTGATACTCTCCATTTCTTCAGAGTCCTATAACTCAATTGCAATCCTTAGGTCAAGGGGGAGAGGAAAATTAATATTCAGAGAGAATATGGAACACAAAACTATTTTTTTTCTTTTTTTCTTTTTTGTTTTTTTTTTGAGACAGGGTTTCTCTGTGTAGCCTTGGCTGTCCTGGAGCTCACTCTATAGACTAAGCTGGCCTTGAACTCAGAAATCCGCCTGCCTCTGCCTCCCAAGTGCTGGGATTAAAGGCGTGTACCACCACTACCCGGCCACAAAACTATTTTTTAAAAAGCATGCACCAGACTTACTGTGCAAACAAGAGGACCTGTGTCTAGCTCTCTGACACTCATGTAAAAAGACAGGCTAACAGCCCGTGCCTGTAATTCCAGTCTGGTACAGGCAGGGGAAATGGAGACAGGATGTCTCCCATGGCTTGCTAGACAGCGAGTCTCGTGGAAATGGCAAACTCTGAATTCAGTGAGAGATTTTATTAGGGTTTTTTTTTTTTTAAGATTTATTTATTTATGCTCTCTTCAGACACACCAGAAGAGGGCATCGGATCCCGTTACAGATGGTTGTGAGCCACCATGTGGTTGCTGGGAATTGAACTCAGGACCTCGGGAAGAACAGTCAGTGCTCTTAACCACTGAGCCATCTCTCCAGCCCCTTATTAGGGTTTTAATGCGATGAAGAGACACTATGACCACGCAACTAAAGAAAAACATTTAATTAGGACTGGCTTAAGGTTTCAGAGTTTCAGTCCATTATCATCACAGCAGGAAGCATGGCAGTACACAGGCAGACATTGGTGCTGAAGAAGGAGCCGAGATTTCTACACCTTGATCTGCAGGGGAGCAGAATCAGACTGTCCGTCCACCCCACTGGGCATAGTTTGAGTATTATGAGCCCTCAAAGCCCTCCTCCTAATAACATACTTCCTTCAACACATCCACACTTCCCCCAATAAGGCCACCCCTCCTAACAGTGGCACTCCCTAGGACCAACAAAACCATTAGGCCATTCCTATTCAAACCACTGCAGAGAAACTGTCTCAAGAAAAGAAAGAAAGCTGGGTATGGTGGCACACACCTGTAATCTTAGTACTTGGGAGGCAGAGGCAGGCTGCTCTGTACGAGAAATCCTGTCTTGAAAAACAAACAAACAAACAAACAAACAAACAAACAAAGCCGGGCGGTGGTGGCTCACACCTGTAATCCCAGCACTCTGGGAGGCAGAGGCAGGCAGATTTCTGAGTTCGAGGCCAGCCTGGTCTACAGAGTGAGTTCCAGGACAGCCAGGGCTATACAGAGAAACCCTGTCTCGAAAAAACCAAATCCAAAAAGACCAAAAAAAAAAAAGAAAAGAAAAGAAAAAAAAGAAAAAAGAAAAAAAGACAAAAAAAAAAAAGAAAAAGAAAAAGAAAAACAAACAAAAAAGCAGGACTAGATGAGGACATCCGTCGTCTCTGCACTCACACATGCATGACACCACCCCATCCCATATACCACACGACCCCATAAAACACACACACACAAAAAGACATATTCCCAGAGGTTCTACAATCCTTGGTTTATTTATGTTGTTTTGGGGTTTTTTGTTATTTTTTTTAAAAGATTTATTTATTGTATGTATATGAGTAAGTACACTGTAACTGTACAGATGGTTGTGAGCCAACATGTGGTTGCTAGGATTTGAATTCAGGACCTTCAGAAGAGCAGTCAGTGCTCTTAACTGCTGAGCCATTTCTCCAGCCCCTGTTTTGTTTTGTTTTTATGTCTTCCTGGTTTTGCTTCTTGGAGACAGGATCTTACATAGTCCAGGCTGGCCTCCAATTATAGTTCTCATGCCTCAGCCTCCCAAATACAGGAATTAAGGTCGTGGACCACTGTGCCTGGTGCGTAGCAATCTGTTTTCTTCCTTCCTTCCTTCCTTCCTTCCTTCCTTCCTTCCTTCCTTCCTTCCTTCCTTCCTTCCTTTCATCCTTCCTTCCTTCCTCCTTTCTTTCTTTCTTTCTTTCTTTCTTTCTTTCTTTCTTTCTTTCTTCTTTCTTTCTTTCTTTCTTTCTTTCTTTCTTTCTTTCTTTCTTTCTAATGGCCAGAGTGGATATTTACTTATATATTTCCTCTATTGTACTAGTTATTTTTATTACACTCTTAGCTAGCACATTTATTTATTTATTTATTTAATTTTATTTTTTTGGTTTTTTGGATTTGGTTTTTTCGAGACAGGGTTTCTCTGTATAGCCCTGGCTATCCTGGAACTCACTCTGTAGACCAGGCTGGCCTCAAACTCAGAAATCTGCCTGCCTCTGCCTCCCAGAGTGCTGGGATTACAAGCGTGCGCAACCACCGCCCGGCTATATTTATTTTTCAAATTGGATAGCTAGGGTTTTTTTTGTTGTTGTTGTTTGCTTTTTAGAGTCAGGGTTTTTCTGTGTAGCTTTGGCTATCCTGGAGCTCAGTCTGTAGACCGGGCTGGCCAGGAACTCACAGAGATCGACCCTCTTGCCTCCCAATTCTGGAATCAAAGGCTTGTACCACCCATGGCCTGACTGGGTAGCTAGATCTTCGTGCTTGCAGAATTTGAATTCTCATGGCCAGTGACATGGATTTATAAAACCAGACAGGCACTCCCTCCAGAGGGTCAGGCCTCAAATCCAAACAGAAACTGCCTGTTACCCCCACAACTATGCCTCTATGGCACTAGTAGGCACATCTTGCAGGCAGCTTGGTATTATAGCATCGCATTGGAGTCTCACACTGTCACTGAAATCTTTTCTCTGCCAGTGTCCTGAATAACACTTTCTATCACTCTTTTATTTATTTATTTGTTTGTTTGTTTGTTTTGTTTTGTTTTTTTGGATTTTTTTTTCGAGACAGGGTTTCTCTGTGTAGCCCTGGCTGTCCTGGAACTCACTCTGTAGACCAGGCTGGCCTCAAACTCAGAAATCCACCTGCCTCTGATTCCCAGAGTGGTGGGATTACAGGCGTGCACCACCACCGCCTGGCTCAGATTGATTTCTCTAGACCATGCAACCATCCTGTCTTTTGCCAATAGGATCTAGTTATGACATGATAACTCACAGTCTTAACTTGTTTTGTGATGCTCTCTGGTTCTTCTCTTCTTCCTGTCACAGTCCTGGGTGCTCCTAACATAACTGTGCAAGTAAATGCTTGCCTTTGACTCCTTGACTCAGATGCTACTTTTAGGAGGAAACCCAAATAATAGCATTTGACACTAAAGTCGTCCTCAGGAGCAGACCCCAGCACAGAATTATGGATTGGATCACGCAGCACTCATATGGCAGCTCCATGTGGCAGAATTCCATTGGCACGGTAAACGGGATGCTAATGCCGTTGAGGTAGGGCCTTCCTGAAGGCAGGCGACCCTCTGAGACCGACATCTCCTAGGTTATTAACTTCAGAAGGACTTTTGGCTTTACAGACAGTGGAGAAAGCTATTGAAAACCAATTTGTTACCTATATAGATTATTCCTTACCTCTGCATCTGCTAATTTTTAATACTACTCACTCGCCTACAGGTTTATTATGGCAAAAGGCTCCTCTGATGTGGATTCATTTGAGGGTGTCTTCAAGGCATAATATTTTGCCATATTTTGAGGCGGTGACCCAAGTAATTATGCTTGGTAGAAAGCAGGCGCTAACTTATTTTGACAAAGAATCAGATGTTATTATACAACCTTACAGTGTAAATCAGGATGAATGGCTAAAACAGCATAGCACGGACTGGTTGCTAGCTCAAATAGGCTTTGAAGGGTGTATAGATAATCATTATCCTCAAGACAAATTGATAAAGTTTTTAAATATACATGAGGTTGTATTTCCTAAAATGACATCTCTACGGCCGTTACATAACGCCCTTTTAATTTTCACAGACGGCTCGTCCAAAGGAAAAGCTGGATATCGTATTAACAATCAACAGGTGGTCGTAGAGACGCCTGGGCTGTCTACTCAGTTATCAGAGCTAACAGCGGTATTGTGTGTTTTTCAATCTGTAAATAGTACGTTTAATCTTTTTACTGATAGTGCCTATGTTACATTTTCTATACCACAATTAGAAACCTGTGACACGTTTAATTTTAATACGCCAGCTAGATCCTTGTTTTCACAATTACAAGGTATCATTCTTGCTAGGAAAAATCCTTTTTATATCGGTCACATCAGAGCCCACTCAGGCCTTCCTGGACCTCTAGCTCAAGGTAATGAGTGCATTGACAAAGCGCTTATAGGTCAAGCTTTGACACTTACACCCATAGAATTGACAAAACGTGATCATGATAAATTTCATCTTTCTAGTCATACGTTGAGACTCCGTCATAAGATCACAAAGGAACAAGCTGGAATGATTGTAAAACAATGCCCTAATCGTCTCACTTTAGCACCAGTGCCCCACTTAGGGGTTAATCCACGTGGTCTTATGCCCAATCAAATTTGACAAATAGATGTAACTCACTATACAGAATTTGAGAAATTAAAATTTATACATGTTTACATTGATACGTGCTCGAGATTCATTTTTGCCTCCCTACATACGGGAGAAGCCTCTAAAAATGTAATTGATCATTGTTTACAAGCCTTTAATACCATGAGATTACCCAAAGTCATTAAGACAGACAATAGACCAGCCTACACTGGTAAGAACTTTATCTCATTTTACAAAGAATTTAATATAAAACTTAAAACTAGAATTCCTTATAATCCAATGGGACAAGGAATTGTGGAGCGTGCTCATCGCACCCTTAAAAACTGGCTTATTAAAACTAAGAAGGGGAATCTATATCCTCCTAGGTCCCCTAAATCACATCTTGCCTTTGTTTTATTTGTTTTAAGTTTTCTCCAAACGGATGCTAAAGGTCAGTCTACAGCAGACGACACTGGCACCCAGCTACTTCCAATTCCTACGCCATGGTTAAGTGGCGGGATCCTTTAAATAATACATGGAAGGGCCCAGACCCCGTTTTAATCTGGGGGAGGGGGTCCGTCTGCATTTTCTCTCAAGAAGAAGACGGAGCGCGTTGGCTACCAGAGAGATTAGTAAGACAGGTAAACACCCCCTAAACTGTTGATAAGTATAATTAATTCAAAAGTCTGTTTCTAAGCCGCTTCCCACTTACTTGGGAAAGTAAAGTTCCTTTGTGTTCTTACAAATTAAGTTGCAAGCCAGGCCTCTGGCCTGAGGACACTGAATTTCAATTAAACTAAAACCGTTTTGAGCTTCCAATACTAACCAAACAGGTTGTTTCTCTTAATCTCCTTTTATATTTCAAGCAGATAACGCTCAGAAGATAAACTCCTTCAGCGATGGCCCCAGGTTGAGGATGGGTAGTTATTACAGCCAGCCAGCGCTCATCAACAGAACATTTACTCTGCCAGTGGAATCCTCAGAAAAGAGGCTACATGGTATTCGGAACTATGCATGTTTGTTTATATAACAAACATGGACATCAGTTGAGGTGCGAGGCGAGGCACTACAGGGGAAAAAGAAAAAAATCCTGTCTCCGAATTTCCCTGAAAAGCACGCCCAGCTACATGGGGGTTTGACATCGAAAGACTGTCCTTGAATTAAAAAAGGCAGTCTATTCCCCCCCACCCCCGAAAAAGATGTCCTTAACGTTTAAGGGGGTTGGGCCTCTACTTTCCCTCACTGGTCAAGGCCCGTCATCCATTAGATAAACTTACTTATATCCACTGAGTTGTTAAAATTGAATAATTAAGGGGGAATTGTCTCTTCCCCCACAACTAAGCTGGCTGGCAACTCCCAACTCTTCCGATGGCTACCTCCAGCCTTTGTTCCTGTGAACAACAAGGCGCCTCACCTCAACTACTGACACCACCCCAAGGCGGTTTTCACCTGACTCACCAGTCTGAAGGCAGGCGACCTGCTGAGACCTAGAGACAAAGAAAATTCATAGCCCCGCCTTTGATGTGACCGACTTCTGGGAGGGGTGGTCGATTCCCCAATGACTATATAACTTGCCTTAAAAATATTAAAGTCAGTCTTGACCGGAATTACCGCCTTGACTCAAATCTTTTTCGCCTTAACCTCAAAATTCTCTTTCAGGCAACCCAGTTCACATGTAGCCGCTGGCGGTCTACACCTTCCCGTAGTGAACTGTATTGTGATAGAGGCAACACCTACTATGCAATTGCTCTAATATTTGAGTATAAGGTGTAACCAGTGGTTATAAAATGGAAAAAAAAAAACAGGGCACAGTAAGGTGGTCCATTCCTATAACCTCAGCATTCAGGAAAAAAGAGGATCTTGGGTTTCATAGTGAAAACTTGTCTTTAAAATAGATCACAGAAGCTGAGCAGTACTGGCGTACACCTTTAATTCCAGCACTTGGGAGGCAGAGGCAGGTGGATCTCTGAGTCTACAGAGTGAGTTCCAGGACAACCAGGGCTACACAGAGAAAGCCTGTCTCAAAAAAAACAAAAACAAAAACAAACAAAAAAATCAGAGTTAGTTGACTGCTATTAGATGCTATCAAAATGTAAACAGAGATAGGAAGTTTCTCAATCAATTATAAACTTGGGATATAAAAGCCAGAAGTCTTCTATAACAAAATTTAAGGAAACACATTATATCTCCTGCAACCTATGAGAGCTGAATGTGCTGAAAATCGATCCTATAATCTGATTTGGAAACTATGAGACCCGGGGAGCTCACAGTCTGCTAGGAGCAAACTCTACTCTGAGACCTGGTACAGGACTGTAAATTCTGATACCTGAGGAAGACTTCTTTCTTCCCAATGGTTAGAGCCAAAGAAGTAGCCCCTCCTCCTTGGTCTACCTCAATGCCTGACCCTGGCTCCACAGCTCTCGGCCAGTTACTATGGTCAAGACTTATCATGGACGAGGTATTGAAGAACTTCCTTAGATGTGGGAACACAAGCTTCAGGGGCTGACTAATATCCCAGCAGACATCAGAAGAGCCTGCTTGGGTAGGGCCTTTGGTAGTACTGGGCTGTAACACTAGGCTGAATAAAAAAGAGTTGATTGATATGGGAATGCAGCTCTATATCCAAGCTTAGACATAACATTTTAAAGGCTTGAAGAGGACTCCTGAAACCTGCTGTTGAATGTCACTGGGTAGCACGGTCAAAACACTGGTGTTAGTTAACGAGTTGGGACTTCTGCAGGGGATGGAGACGATGGGCACAGAGAGGTGGACATGCACCACAGAACTCATATCATGTAAGACCAGGAACCACTGCTGTTCACCTTGCTTCTCACAAGGACCCAGAAATACGCCCTCCAATGAAGTCAAGTCAAGTGTGCAAGGTGGTGTGGAGCAACTGATAGCCTCAGCTCTGTGGTGGTTGTCCTCTGCAGGCCACACTGGCTGGGTGTGGAGGCTGCTCAGGCCCTGACTTCCCGAAGTCAGTGGTTACCACAGGAATTCAGAACAGAGACCAGAAAATGTGTGGTAATCAAAACACACAATCATTCATTTACCAGCATGTCTAAGAAGTTACGACATTCTTGGACAGGTAGACAGCCGAGGAAGATGTTGCTTCTCTTATATAACCCAAAGTAGGCAAGCAAGAGGGAGCAAAAGGCTGATAGCAATCACCAATCAAAGGCAAATCACAATCCTTACCTGGTGGCCAGGACCAAGTCATGTTTCAGATACACAGCCTACTGATCAAAGAGGAAGCTGGTTAGCTAGTTCCCTTCTGGAATCTTCCAATACTATAAACGTTGTTAACACCACACTCCTCCTCCTCCTCCTCCTCCTCCTCCTCCTCCTCCTCCTCCTCCTCTTCCTCCTCTTCCTCCTCCTCCTCCTCCTCCTCCTCCTCCTCCTCCTCCTCCTCTTCTTCTTCTTCTTCTTCTTCTTCTTCTTCTTCTTCTTCTTCTTCTTCTTCTTCTTCTTCTTCTTCTTCCTTTTGGTTTTTTGAATTTGGTTTTTTCGAGACAGGGTTTCTCTGTGTAGCCCTGCCTGTCCTGGAACTCACTCTATAGACCAGGCTGGCCTCAAACTCAGAAATCCACCTGTCTCTGCCTCCCAGAGTGCTGGGATTACAGGCGTGCGCCACCACCACTGCTCAGCTCACACTCTTCTTCTAAGGTGCAATTAAGCATTTATCTGAACTGATGTTCACTGGGTAGGGAGATTATCCAGATCTTATAAGGCTTTGTGTATAGAATCTGAGACTGAGGGACCAACATGCCATCTTGGACACTTAGCAGAGTGGGACATATTACAGAAGGCAATGACCAGAGGACACATGGCCACAGACTCACCTGATGGACGATTCTTTGGTCCTTGAACATAATTGGAATTGATGTACCTAGTAGCTACCACAAACCTCTCATCTGTTTCTTGAAATAAGAGTAAAGAAAAGGGGGGGCTGCCAACATAGTTCAAGGGGCTTGCTGTCAAGCTGGACAACCTGAGTTCAAGTCCCAGAACCCTCATGCTGTAAATTATCTTCTGATCCCACATGTGCATGGTGACATGCTCATGCACCCTGTACACAAATATATATATATCTATACACACACATATATGTATACCAAATTATATACATATGTGTGTGTGTGTGTAATTTGTTTTTTTTTTTCCAAGACAGGGTTTCTCTGTATAGCCCTGGCTGTCCTGGAACTCACTCTGTAGACCAGGCTGGCCTCGAACTCAGAAATCCGCCTGCCTCTGCCTCCCAGAGTGCTAGGATTACAGGTGTGTGCCACCACCGCCTGGCCCAGCATATAATTTTGTTTTGTTTTGTTTTGTTTTGTTTTTTTGTTGTTTTTTTGTTGTTTTTTTTTTGAGACAGGGTTTCTCTGTGTAGTCCTGGCTGTCCTGGAACTCACTCTGTAGACCAGGCTGGCCTCGAACTCAGAAATCCTCCTGCCTCTGCCTCCCAAGTGCTGGGATTACAGGCGTGTGCCACCATGCCTGGCCTAGCATATAATTTTAAAATTTTTAAAAAAAGTAGTAGGAAAGGTCATATGGGAAGACAACCCCTCCTGCTGAAAGAGTAAGTCAGAAATAACTCCTTGTCCCACATGGAAGGCAGTGATTGTCGTGACTCTAAGGGATTCAGAAATGGTGGTACCTAAAAGGTCTCTGTTTACCTGGTCCATCCAGTTTCAATCCCTGCAGATGAGGTGGACACAGCCATGCAGCATGCCTGCTGAACCACCAAGCCAGAGGCACAGCAAGTGGGTGTTGATTTGGTGATGGAAGCTCCAAAGCCCTTCTCTTTCCCTGGGGAGAGACCACTTCCCCTGGGGGCCTTCCTGCTTTCTGATGCAGGTATACCATGGGACATCTTCCTCATGCACTGTATTGATGATGAGCAAACTGAACCTGGGCTGCGGGAGACCTTCCAGATGCTCTCAAGAAGCCTCTGCTTGCTAGAGGGGGGGGAAGTAATGCTGCAAAGAATCACGGGTCCTGCAATTTGTAGGGTCCGATGGGCTGACTTTCTACCATTAAGGAAGGTTAGCAGATTCCTTAAGGTCTCTGTGCTAGAACAGGCAATACTGAAAACATAGCTCCTGCCTATTTACTGGGTAATTCAGAGGCCCCAAATAAGAGGGGTTTTCAGCTCTAGGCTAAGATGTAATTTCCCTGCCTCATGAGTCCTTATAACTCAGCAAACACTGCCTAGCTTTGACTCATACTGATTCTTCAGGGAGTCTCTGGGAAGTCCATAAGGCTCTGGAATGAGGCCATACCATCTGCAGTGAGAGGGTACTAAAAAAAAATCTGGTGTGGCCAAGATGTAATGGGCCATGCCTGTAAGCCTCATGACTACTGGGTGAGGGGAGTAAGGCAGGAAGATTGTGAGCTGCAGGCTGGTCTGAGCTACACAACAACATCCTGACTCAGAAAGAAAGAAACAAACAGACCTGATCCACCTGATATGCTTCTGAGACTCAATCACTGTCATGATGGCCGGAGTTGCCCACAATGAGCTGTGTTCTTCAGAAACAAGAAGTCACAAGGTCTGGTAGTTCCAGCAGTAACTCCGGATGATGGAGATGTCGCACCCAACATGAGACCTCAATAAGTGCGAAAAGCACAGGCAAATTACTTGAGCAGGGAGGCAGACCCCAGACCACCCCCTGCTGGACCCGCTCCTCCCCTTCAACTCTGACTCAGGCTGATTGTGGATTCTCTGTTAGCAGCTGATGCAGAGGGAAAGCCTCAGGTCTTCTTTACACACAAAAGGCTCAAAGAGTTGGTGTGGATCTCAGTTGCCCTCAAAGGCACTGGCGAGGAGACCCCCCTCCCCCGGGGGGGAGGGACTGGACTTCAAGCAATAGAACCTGGTTATCGGCACAGGGCAGAAGGACAAAGTGATCTAAGCCAAAGACAGTCAGATGACAAACTACAAGCAGTCGTTGATGGCTTGTCGATTGGGAAGGAACAAGACTGGAGACTGGAAACAGAACTTTGTGTGAGGAAAGCAAGCAGCTGGATGGATGGATGGATGGATGGATGGATGGATGGATGGACAGACGGACAGACGGGCAGGCAGATGGATGGATGGACAGATGGATGGATGGATGGATGGATGGATAGATGGATGGATGGGTGGATGGGTGGGTGGATAGATGGATGGATGGATGGACAGATGAACAGACAGACAGATGAATGGATGGATGGATGGATGGATCGATGGATGGACGGACGAATGGATGGGTGGGCAGGCAGATGGATGGATGGATGGATGGATGGATGGATGGATGGACAGATGGACGGGCAGGCAGATGGACAGATGGATGGGTGGATGGATGGGTGGGTGGGTGGGTGGATGGATAGATGGATGGATGGACAGATGAACAGACAGACAGATGAATGGACGGATGGATGGATGGATGGATGGATGGATGGATGGATGGATGGACAGACGAATGGATGGGTGGGCAGGCAGATGGATGGATGGATGGATGGATGGATGGATGGACAGATGGATGGGCAGGCAGATGGACAAATGGATGGGTGGATGGATGGGTGGGTGGGTGGGTGGATGGATAGATGGATGGATGGACAGATGAACAGACAGACAGACAGATGAATGGGTGGGTGGATAGATGGATGGATGGATGGATGGACGGACAGACGGACGGACAGATGGGTGGGCAGGCAGATGGATGGATGGATGGATGGATGGATGGATGGATGGATGGGTGGGCAGGCAGATGGATGGATGGATGGATGGATGGGTGGATGGATGGATGAGTGGGTGGATGGATGAATGGATGGATGGATTAGAGTTAGCATGGAGTCTGAAGACACCAGTGTGTGTCTGTATATCAGACACCAGTACCCTCCAGGAAGAATTCTATGCAGAAGGGACATAAAGCAAGCATGGGGACAAGATAGCTTGGCTGGTAAATGCTATCTGGCATCTAGCAGCTTGTCTGATTCATCCATGGGACTCTGAATAGCATCATGGTGGACTGGCTCACTTAATCACAAAGGAGATGTGACAGTTGACATGTGACTTCAGGGTTCACTGGTTCCCATTGTTTTTGGTTTTTGAGACAGCCAGTCTTGGCCTCAAACCTGCTCTGTAGCTGAGTTGCTGAATTCCTGATCCTCCTGCCTCCACTTGAGGCCTAAATGACAAGCACATACCACACACCTAGCTCTTCCTAAACGTCACTGCTTTGTTTTATTTTGTGTGAGGGTGTGAATAGAGACACACACTGTCCTGGTGTAGATGAGGAGATCACAGGACAGGAGTTGTGAGTCACTTCTTTCCTGCTACCTTGTGGGATCCAGGAATCCAACAGGCATCAGGCTTACTCACAAGCGCCTTTTCCTGCTGAGTCATCTCATCTCTCATCACATATGCATATATGCGTGTGTGTGTGTGTGTGTGTGTGTGTGTGTATGTGTACTCTATCTATCTATCTATCTATCTATCTATCTATCTATCTATCTATCTATCTATCCCACTAAGCCACCTCATCAGCCCCTTCACTGTGTGTGTTTTTTGCTTGTTTGTTTGTTTGGTTTGTTTTTTGAATTTGTTTTTTTTCGAGACAGGGTTTCTCTGTGTAGCCCTGGCTATCCTGGAGCTCACTCTGTAGACCAGGCTGGCCTCGAACTCAGAAATCTGCCTGCCTCTGCCTCCCAGAGTGCTAGGATTACAGGTGTGCGCCACCACCGCCCTGCTCATTGTGTGTTTTTTGGTTGTTGTTGATGATGATGTAGTTTTGTTTTTGGTTTGAGACAGGGTTTCTCTGTGTAGCTTTGGCTGTCCTGGAACTTACTCTGTAGAGCAGGCTGGTCTTAAACTCAGAGATCTGTCTGCCTCTGCCTCCAGAGTACTGGGAATCAAAGTGTTCACCACCACTGCCCTGCTTCTCACAGTGGTTTGTTTTGTTTTGTTTTTCAGAGATAAGGGTTTCTCTGTGTAGCCCTGGCTGTTCTGGAACTTACTCTGTAGACCAGACTGGCCTCAAACTCAGATATCCACCTGCCTCTGCCTCCCAAGTGCTGGGATTACCAGCTTTTTTTTTTCCTCACTGTGGTTTTGATTCACCTTTCCTAACATCTAATGCTGCCAGATCTCTTCCCATGCACATATTGGCCCTATGAGGAGATGTGTAGAAACTCTATTCAGTTCTTTTTGACCATTCCTTAGCTGGGCTGTATTTTCCTGCAATCAATGTGTTTGAGTTTTTTAATTTATTTTTTATTTTATGTGTGTGAGTGTTTTGCCTGCATGTACACCCACAGAGACCAGAAGAGGCCTCTGGATCCCACGGAGGTGGTGCTACAGGCGGTTGGGAGTTGCCATGGAGAGGATGCGAATGGAACCTGAGTCCTCCGGAAGCGCAGCCAGTCCTGACCGCTGAGCCATCTCCCCAGCTCCGCGGCTACTTTTTGTACTAATTTTTGCTAGTTGATTAAACAAGCCTCTGAATTAAAATAATTTATGTAAAGGCCATTTTAGATTTTCTGCCTATATTGAGACATTGACAAATGCTAGGCTTGTTTCTCCCTCCCTAAGTGGCAGACTCTTTTGTCCACCTGTCCCTGCACGGGGAGGAAGCATTTCAACAGCAAGTGGACGGTTGCTATAGGCCACACCAGATGGGCGTTACCAGGCAATAGAGGTCCAATTCTAACCTTAGTTTATTCAATGTTAATCATTAATGCGTGGCTACTTTTGCCAGTGTTCTTTCTGTTTCTCAGACAAATATGAGATTTTATTCTTTGTGCGGAGTATTGCACGTGTGGGTTTTTTTTTTTTTTTTTTTGTTTTTTGTTTTTTGGATTTGGTTTTTGTTGAGACAGGGTTTCTCTGTGTAGCCCTGGCTGTCCTGGAACTCACTCTGTAGACCAGGCTGGCCTCGAACTCAGAAATCCGCCTGCCTCTGCCTCCCAGAGTGCTGGGATTACAGGCATGTGCCACCACCGCCCGGCCGTGTGGGTTTTTCTAATGTCATCCAATTGTATTTCTCAGGAGTATCGAATGGACTGAGCTGGGCCAAGGGAGAAATAAGAAAAGAAGTCGAGGGAGGCACTGCTCTGTGGTCTACCCATCATCCGCCTATCAAGAGCAACTGCTTCATTGGCATGACATCATTTCACTCATCTGGCGACTGGTTAGGCCTGCACAGAATCCACAGAGCAGGCAGGCAAGCCAGGCTCTCTGGGGCAGGAGCTGATGTCACAGCTGCCCACAGCAGAGTTTCTTCTTCAGGGGGGAAGCCTTTTCACTGATGGGGTGTGGAACATCCAGAACATAGAGGGTTAACTCACTTTGCTTCAAATCAGCTGGCTGTAGATGTTAACCACATCTGCAGGGCATCTTCCTGGCAATCCTGAGAGGGGGTAAGACTGACAAACTGAACTGGATTCCAGAACCAAGAGCTCAGACACAGCAAACCGACCATGACTCCACTCCAGTGGGACTCGCCGGATGCTTCTCTCAGGATCTGACTAAGGTTATGAGGGGTGCGAAGCAGCCAGGAACCCTCCTTTCATGTGGTTGTATTAATAAACTACCACCAATGTAATCATTAGAATGTTTTATTAGCATATACTAATTATGTGTAAGGCTGGGCTTTAACATGACATTTTCATACGTGATGTATTTTTCTCCCTAGTACTGGCCAGGCCCAAGCCGGCTTAGCATCTGCGATCATCGTGCATTTGGGGCGGTGTGGCCATACGCTTCATAATATCTTTTAATTGTATTCTCTCCCTGTTTCCTCCTACTGCCTCCTCCACTGATCCCCTTCTTTCTTTCTTCTTTCTTTTTTTTTTTTTTTTTTTTTTTTTGGTTTTTCAAGACAGGGTTTCTCTGTATAGCCCTGGCTGTCCTGGAACTCACTCTGTAGACCAGGCTGGCCTCGAACTCAGAAATCCGTCTGCCTCTGCCTCCCAAGTGCTGGGATTAAAGGCATGCTCCATCCCCTTCGTTCTATTGGTACCCTATTTACTGTGTGTATGTGTGTCAGAGAGACAGAGAGACAGACAGAGACAGAGAGAGACAGAGAGAGAGACAGAGAGAGACAGAGAGAGAGATCACTGAGATCCAATGGGTTTCATGAGGGCTGCTTCCAAAGGCATGGCTAAGAACAGGAGTTTGGGCACCTTGTCAATGGAAGCAACCCTGAAGAAAATGCCTCCCCTCCCCCACCAACCTTTGGCTGTATATAAATTGTGTATAAATCTTCAGGGAGGTATAGGGCCTCGTGAACCACTTCCACTTCCCTGCCACAGGATGGCTGTAGTCTCAGTCTTATGCAGCCCTTGTGCTGGGAATCCCAGCTGCTGCAAACTCAGTGCAACAGCCACACCTCATCTGAGAGTCAGGGCTCCACACTGCCTACCCCTCTCTGGATTTTACATCCTTTCTGCCATTTCCCCTTGGTGTTCCCTGAGCCTGGACAGAGAGATGCAGATGTCCCACTTAGAACCTGGCATCCAGTGACCGTTTACTCTTGGTACTTGGACCAGTTATAATTCTCTGAAATCATACCAATACAATTTATGGTTGTTGAAGGGGAGCCAGTTTGCTGGCTCAGGCTTGTCAGAGTGTCCACTGTAGAAATGTTCCTGGCTTTCAAGCCTCCACTTTATACACAGTTGATCCCTAAAGATCCCCACCAATGAAGGAGTCTACATATTATTTGGAATTTTTCTACGTGGAGGATTCTCTCTCCTCTCCAGTTATTTATTTACCCAATCTTTTAAATATGTCATGATAGACTTGTGGATATTTATTGAGTAGTTTTGGTTAAAATATTTTTGTGTTTGTTTGTTTTTGAGGCAGGGTCTCATTTTATAGCTTTGGCTGACCTAGAACTCACAGAGATCCACCTTCCTCTGCCTCTCAAGTACTGAGATTAAAAGTGTGCACCACCATGCCTGGCTTTTGTATAATTTACCTGTTTGTTTATTTGTTTGTCTGTTTGTTTTGAGATATGTTGTATTGCTAGTTGTCTTAGTTAGGGTTTCCATTGCTGTGAAGAGACACCATGACCAAGGCAACTCTTACAAAGACAAACATTTAACTGATGCTGGCTCACAGTTTCAGAAATTAGTCCACTGTCATCGGCAGGAAGCATGGCAGCATCCAGGCAGACATTATGCTAGAGAGAGGAGGAGTTGAGAGTTCTACATCTTGATCTGACTACATCCAGTACAAACTGACTCCTCCATACTGGTCAGAGCTTCAAAGCCAACCCCTACAATGATACACTCCTCCAACAGGGCCACACCCCCTAAGAGTGCCACTTCCCGTGGGCCAAGCGTATTCAAACCACCACAGTAGCTTTTCTATTGATGTGCCAGAACATCAGGACCAAGACAAGTTATAAAGGAAAGCCTTTAGCTGGACTTAGGGTTTCAAAGGCTTAGAGTCCATGAGGGCAGAAAAAAGGCGTAGCAGCAGAGACGGCTGAGAGCTCGGACACGTCACAAGTTAGAGAGACGATACTTGGAATGGCGTCAGGCTTTCGAGGCTCATGGCCCACCCCATGATATCCTTCCTTCAATAAGGCCTTGCCCCTAACTCTCTCCAAACAGCTCCACTAACTGGGGACCAAGTATTCAAACATACCAGCCTATGGGGGTGGGGCATTCTCATTCAAATACCTGTTATTCGCCACTTTTCTATTGTTCTGTTTCCTTACATGGAAGGTCACTTACAAAAGCCAGAGAGCTTTTCTGTCCATCAGTCCTATTGCTTCAACTTTCTCCAGTCTCTCATCTACAAAACCAGCTTCCTCTGTGCTGCCTGCTATGTTGTTTCTGTTTTGTGGGATGGAGTGCTACCTGGTGCTGGAGTAGAAAATAACGCCAATTGTGATCACTAAATTGAGATCGATTGGCTACCTTCTTTTTGTTATTTTATCTTCAGTTTTATTGCTCAGCCTGTGCTCATTACAGCTACTGAGAACTGCCCTGTCTCTTTTTCCGATCTCCTAGATGACAGCCCTGAGTGGCGTTCTTCAGGCTCCAGCCATTTTTTTCCCCTGACAGGAAGCAGGGTTTTTCACTGACTTAGAACTTGGCAAGAAGGCTGTGTTGGGAGGCCAGCAAGCCCCATGAATCCGCCTCTCTCTGTCTCCCCATGCCAGGATTACAAACACACACCACCATTCCCATCTTTTTAAGAAACATGGATTCTGGATCTCAAACTCAGGACCTTGTGCTTGCAAGACAAACACTTTACCAACTGAGCCATTCATTGTTCTGAGTCATTATTACTTTGCTGCATATTCTACAAACACGAATTGAGCATTCCCTACTGTGTGGCAGCCTATGACAATCATACAAACCTACGAAAGAAAGGAAGGAACAGCTGGGCGGTAGTGGTGCACGCCTGTAATCCCAGCACTCTAGGAGGCAGAGGCAGGTGGATTTCTGAGTTCGAGGCCAGCCTGGTCTACAGAGTGAGTTCCAGGACAGCCAGGGCTACACAGAGAAACCCTGTCTCAACGAAACCAAATCCAAAAACAAAAAACAAAACAAAAAACAAAAACAAAAACAACCCCCCTCCCAAAAAAAAGAAAGGAAGGAACAATGAAGAAGAGAGAAATTCTTGGGTAGAGGGCGGGAAGGTAAACACTGACCTAGCGACATCGACAGGAAATGACAAGCTCCCATTATGGCCAGAAGGTCCTCCGGGTACATGGATGTCAGTGGGCATTGGCAGTGCCGGAGAAGGGTGGGATTGGTCCATATTCTTGCCGGTGCTAGCTTGAGTCACTTGGGTGGAGCACTCAGCTGAGAAAGGACACTGTAGAAGGCCGTGTTATGAAAGAGCAGAGGGGAACGAGAAGATAAGTCAGGAAAGATGCACTTGAGAAAGCGATGTGGGGAGGCGATAAGAGGAAACTGAGAATGCTGAAAAGATGGAGATGAAAATATGGGAGTCCCAGAGCAGACATTTTCCCTAAGAGGTGAGCACCGCCTGTGCCAAATGCTATACAAAGAATGAGGAACTGGGCAGTGTGAGTGTGTGCAGGACCTGGTGGTGACTAGGTTATACATGGCGTGGGGAGAAAGGGGTGAAGCCGGCAGCGTCATCAGAAGCGAGCAAGTTCAGAGAGCGTCTTTATGAGGCGCTGGGCTATGAACAGAGCAGAACATTGTTTCCACGGGATAGACCGGACCTTCTTTGTGGGCTTCTTTAGGGGCAGTAAACAGCAGGAGCCCCCTGGAGGCCGGGTGGTGTAATTACCAAGGAGTTTTCGAGGTTGGGGGAGGGGAGGGCATTTATTCGCATCAATAGTTCCTGTTAAAATTTAATTTGAGAGGAGAGCTTTTCAATTCCACTCCCTTGAACTTGATTTCTTGTCCACTTTTTTAAACCAATCATAGATTTTTCTTTTTTTCTTTTCTGTCTTCTTTTCTTTTCTTTCTTTCTTTTTTTTTTCTTTTTCTTTTTGAGACAGGGTCTATCTCGATGTAGCCCTAGCTGCCCTGAAACTGCATGTATGTAGACGTGTAAGAGTGTCAGAAGTCCCGGAACTGGAGTTGCAGACAGGTGTGAGCTGCCGTGTGGGTGCCGGGAATTGAACCCTGGTCCTGGTGCTCTTAACCGCTTTCTCTCCAGACTCCATCCTCACTTTCTTTTGTTTTTTATGTTTAAGTTTTATTTATTTTATGTATATGAGTACATCATTGCTGTCTTCAGACACCCCAGAAGAGGACATCAGATCCCATTCCAGATAGTTGTGAGTCACCATATGGTTGCTGGGAATTAAACTCAGGACCTTTGGAAGAGCGGTCGGTGCTCTTAACCGCTGAGCCATCTCTCCACCCCATCCTGACTTTATTTTTTTCTCTAGGGATATAGAATTCACTCGTTCCTGGCGCTTTCATTTCCTCCGTGTGGGAATAGGTTAGAGAGGACCTTTGGGTGCCGGCATCGCTGGTGGGAGCCATGGCCTCCAGCAGGGAAGAGCCCTGGGTGAGTGGGCATCCGTGGGGTCTGCTCCCCTAGGACTGGGTTGGGCTGGGCAGAGGCAGAGTCTGTCTGGACGGAGCAGGTCGCGGTAGTCCTTGACGGCTGTGCTCCGGGCTCTCCCATCTGCGAAGGGAAAGGGAGCCTCCCGGCTGTTGCGCACAGGGCTGTTGAGCTGTGCCCTGTGGCTGCCTGAACACCTTAGTAAGCTGTTCGCAGCTCTGCTGAATCACAGGAGGGAATCCCTGTTCACTCTGGGGGCTTGCCACCAAAATGTTGCAGGACTTTGTGTCGAGGAGGTCCCCGGGGCTCTGGGCTTCTATGTGTTTACCCGGCTCTCCCTACGATCCCAGCCCTTAGCTTGGCTTTCGTGGTTTTGGACCTCTTTGAGGTCCCTCGCACTTATCAGCAGGAGTAAAGTAGACGTTTATCCTGGACGGATAAAGGAACCAATTCCCTTCGCAGAGGGGAAGCTGAGCACGCTTCCGGCCAGTTTCCAGAGTTTAAGGTGACGCACAGGAGGGATGCCATCCCCTGCGGTCTTCTGCCAGGCTGTCCCCAGACAAAGCATTTTGCCTCTGAAACTGGACACCTCAAGAGATCGGGTAGCTAGCCGGGTGTAGTGGAGCACGCCTGTACTCCCAGCACTCTGGGAGGCAGAGGCAGGCGGATTTCTGAGTTCGAGGCCAGCATGGTCTACAGAGTGAGCTCCAGGACAGCCAGGGCTACACAGAGAAACCCTGTCTCGAAACAAACAAAAACAAAAACGAAAAAAAAAAAAAGAGAGAGAGATTGGGTAGCTGACAGGATTGGGACCCCAAAGAGGAACACCCCCTGTCACTATCCTGCTTCCCACCAAGGTAGCCTACCTCCCCCAGCTTCCCTGGCCGAGAACCAGGAATTGCAATGAGCCAGGGAAGGCCCTGCCTGAGGCCTCAGCTCTGATTGGCTGCCCTGAGGTCTGTTCAAACACAAACAAGCTGAGAGCCTGAAGGGAGGGGAGTTTGGACCCGCAGGCCTCGGTTTCTCTCTGCCCTTCGCCCTCCCAGGGGCAGCTGAGTCACCTAGCCCAGTCGATTGCTCTCTCCTTCCACACAGAGAGGAGGAGGCACGCGGACGGAAGGAACGGAGCTAAGGTTTCACCTGGGAGGGTTCTGGAAACTCTGTTAAGGTCGAATAGCTAGTGGAAAGGCAAGCTGGCTCAAAGCCAATGTGTTAAGCATTTTCCCCTAGACATGCCCAGGGCAGGGAGCACACACCCATAGCCTTGGACTCTGTGACTCTGCCATCAGCTGTCAGGTCGAGGGCCTCAAACATCTGGCTCAGCAGATAGGCGGGATCAAGTGGGGCTGCAGCTGTTCCGAAGGGAGGGGCTGTCCCTCCTATTAGGGTGTAACCCTTTTCTAAGGAGAACTCAGGTTTTCTCACCAGTCCAGGCAGTGAGAGAATTTTCTCTGCAAGGAAGGGGTCCTTATGGACTGGGAGGGGAGGCCTGGACAGACAGGAAACCTAGGGGATTTCAGGGAAGGGTGGGGACAGGAGAGAGAAGGTATCCAGCACTGCCTCTCCCACAGATTCTCACTAGAAAGGGAGCCATATCAGACACATATCTTTTTGCCAGCCTCCAAGGCCCACACAGGTCCTCAGGTGAGCAGCATCTGTCTCCCTCACAGATGTTCACTAGGAAATCGGTGTATCAGACGCACATCCTTTGCCAGACTCTGGGGCCCAGTCACCACTGATGTCAATACCAGCTTCTATTTTGGCTTAATTTTTTTTCTCTCTCTCTTTCATATATGTGTGTGTGTGTATGTGTGTGTGTATCTCTCATATATATATATATATATATATGAGAGAGAAATTATATATATATATATATATTCACCTGTGTGTGTGTGTGTGTGTGTGTTTCACTTTGAATAGCAAGGGAGTTTAAGTTCTGTTGTTTTGAAGCAGGGCGCTAGGTAACTGGACTGTCCTGAAACTCTATGTAGACCAGGCTAGCCTCCAATTCACAGAGACCCACCTGCCTTTACCCACTGAGTGCTGGCATTAAGTGCGTGCACTACCACACCTGGCTACCTTTTGTTAAAGACAAAGAAGGTCTCCCGTATTGTAGGCTGGCCTCAAATTCTCTACATAGCCAAGGAAGAAGATGAACGTCTGCTGCTCCTGTGTGGGCCACCAGGTTGGGCTGATGAAGTGCATGGGGTGGGCCCCAGGGTGTGGTACGTGTCACACAAACACTGAGCTACTCTCCAGCTGCTTGTTTTGTGGTTTTGTTTTTTTAACATTATTATTTTTTTAATATTATTTACTTAGCTAGTAGTGGTGCACACCTGTAATCCCAGCACTCTGGGAGGCAGAGGCAGGCGGATTTCTGAATTCAAGGCCAGTCTGGTCTACAGAGTGAGTTCCAGGACAGCCAGGGCTACACAGAGAAACCCTGTCTTGAACAAACCAAATCCAAAAAGCCAAAAAAAAAAATTATTTACTCTATGTGTGTGTGTGTGTGTGTGTGTATGTGCGTGTGTGGGTGTGCATGCGCATGCCACAGCACACATGTAAAAACTAAAGTGCCACCCTAGGGAGAGGGAGAGGGTTCCCTCCTTGTGGGTCCCAGGTATCAAGAGAAACTCAGGTCATAGGCTTGGCAGTAGGGGGTCTGTCTTTCTCAGCAAGCTGGCTCTTCTGTTCGCCCTAGCCACCCTTTTGGTTTTAAATAAACCTTCAACAGGTGGTAAGCACCTCCTCTTCACCATGGGGTTCCTGTCACACTGGGAGAGTTGCCTACCGGCCAGAATGCCTTGTCTGACAACCCTTCTCTCTGCTCTGGACAGCAACCTCCTTAAGGCAGAGAGGGCCACCATGATTTGGGGGGGGGGAGGGAAAGGGGGGACTGGGCGGGGAGGGGGATGCAGTTCCTGCTTGGTCACACTTAGTGTTATTCCTACTGTGTCCAGGGAGGATAGGTGAGCCCAACAGGCCTGAGGATCCAGAAGAGGGGCACTGGGACCAAGTCTCAAGGGTGCAGAATGGATCTGGCTTAGCTGACCGTGAACCCCGAGGAGGGAAGATACTTAGACAGGGCAGGCCTGCATGGGGACAGTTTCACTCAGGAGGCCAGCCTGGGAGGAAGAATTGGAGTTAACTCTGTGGTTGAAGCCCCACGGAATAGCTGGCGGATCTGGGTGGTAGGGAGTGTAGGGTCCTCCAGAGCTCACAGGGGAACCCGCTTCCTTGCAGCGAGGCCCTCCTGCAAGGGACCAGGGTACCGCCCCCCCGCCCCCCCCCAGCATTCCTTCCTCCTCATCCCCGCCCGGTTTCCCTAGGCGTCCTGATCTGCGGGTTCTTGCACACGTGGGCTACCCTCCAGCAGACCTTGGATCCGGACTCGGAGAAGTGTACAGAAGAGATCTACAGAAGAGGGTCTACGGCTTACTGGCACTCGCAGCAGGTGCCAGCGGCCCAGGCTTTGTTCCCGCCCTGCCCCGCTGGGGTTCCAGGCCGCCCTCAATGCAGAACGCAGAGGCTTCTGCTCCGCTGCAGCCCGGCCCCAGTCTATCTCAGGAGCCTGTCACCTTCGCGTGTCCTACCAACTTAAGAGCGACTTCCAGGAGGGTTTTCTCTCCCTGCCCACAGTCGAAGTTTTAGCCCTTCCTTCCTGTGGGCCAATGCGGTTCCAGCGCACAGCTGGTGAACAGCTGGACCCGAGGAAGTCACTGTGCCTCTCTGTGCCCAGTGTTCTTCAAGCATTGGGAATATTGGGTTCATTAGCACACAGTAGGTGCCGAACGACTAAATGAAGGGACAGAAACCGCTTCTGGTCTCGCACCTTAAAGCCCTGGAGGTCTCTGGGGATTTCCCAGGCACCCTAGGCTGTTTTAGCCATCTGCTTACTGGCCTTGGGGACATCACACTGTTCCTTTCAGCTCTGGTCTGAGGCGGGAGCTGCCTGTGGGTGTTTTACTCAAACTAGCTTTCCTAGAAGCCAAGGTAATAACGGAAACAGTTCTCTCACTGAAAAGGAAAAACCCCTATCTCTCCTCGTGAAGTTCACACCTTGTCCAAGGCTTAGGTCCGGGAGGAATGTAATTCAGGATTCCATCTGACCTCTCACCCACTGATCTGTCTGAAGGCTAACTGAATCTTTCCAGAACAACCATGTATCATGTTGATCCAGTTAGAGGCTACCGGCTTGGCATGAGTGAGAACTGGGAATGGAATTGCCCAGGCATGGCACCAACAGGCTGTGGGTGATCTCTTTTCTGGCTTGAACTTGTATCCTGATAAAGCTGAGCGTGCGCAGACTGCCTGCTAGGTAGAGAGACATGAAGGGCTTTCCAGATGGGTCAGTTTGCTAAACCTTAGCCACCTTAGGTAAGTTCCTCAGGTCACTGTAGATACCAATTACTCTCTGAACCCCACGTCCCATTTGCTATGTGGGAATAAGAACGGCTCTAAACCAGTGGTTCTCAACCTGGGGGTCTCCGTCTTTTCTCAGGGGTTGCCTGAGAACACAAATATTTGCATTATGATTCATAACAGTAGCAAAATTACACCTATGAAGTTGCAGCAAAATAATTTTATGGTTTGGGGTCACCACAGCGTGGGAACTGTTATTAAAGGATCTAAGCATTAGGAAGTTGAGAACCACTTGCTCTAGACTGCAGTTTCTGAAAGTCGGCCATTAAGTCATTATTCAATAAAATTCACAACTTTTCTTTCTTTCTTTCTTTTTTTTTTTTTTTTTTTTTTTTGGAGATGTCCTCACTTTGTACCCTAGTGCCCTCTGGTCCTGGTTCCTGTCATTCGTCATTCTGTCATTGATCATCCTCCTGCCTCAGCATCCTGAATAGTTAGGACTACATTTTTTTTTTCCAAAACAGGGTTTCTCTGTGTTCTCTGTGTAGTCCTGGCTATCCTGGAACTCACTTTGTAGACCAGGCTGGCCTCAAACTCAGAAATCTGCCTGCCTCTGCCTCCCAAGTGCTGGGATTAAAGGCGTGCGCCACCACCGCATGGCTTCATGTGTGTGTTCTCAATTGCTCCCTGCCTATTCTTTTAAAATTTGTTTTAACACAGGGTCTACTATGCACCTCTGCTGGTCCAGAACTCACTGTAGACCAGGTTGGCCTTGACCTTGAAGTTCCTCCCATTCTGCTTTCCAAGTGCTGGCATTAAAGGTGTACACTATCACGTGGGGCTTACTTTTACATTTTTATTTATTATTGTTGAGGGGGTAGGAGGTGCCCCTGCCATGGAATGTGTGTGGAGGCCAGAGGAAAATTTTGTGGAGTTGGTTCTCCTGCTGATACGTGGGTTCCAGGGATTGCTTTTCCCCACTAAGCCATCCTGCCAACCCCTTCACCTCATGTTTGTTGAGACAGGGTATCTCACTGAACCAGTACTCACAGCTGACTAGGCTTGTGGGCCTTCAAATTTCGAGCATCTGTCTCCCAAGGCTGCTGCTGGCCTAAACTCAGGCCCTGAGCCATCTCCCCAGCTCAGACCTCTGTTTTACTGGTAGAAGATAATAGTCAACAAATTATTAAACAAGAAAATGATTCACTGGTCGGATGATTTGGTGGGCGTAGTGGGGGATAGTGACAGGGCACAGAACCCTGGACATGACAGTTCCAAGAATGGAGACATCACCATCCTGCCTCCCTTCAAGTTAACTACAGCCATGAAGCTAAGTCTCAGTCCCAGAAGATGTCCTTAAAAAGAGGGTACATTAGCCGGGTGTGGTGGCGCACACCTGTAATCCCAGCACTTGGGAGGCAGAGGCAGATGGATTTCTGAGTTCGAGGCCAGCCTGGTCTACAGAGTGAATTCCAGGACAGCCAGGACTACACAGAGAAACCCTGTCTCAAAAAACGGAAAAAAAGGGCTGGTGAGGTGGCTCAGCGGTTAAAAGCACCGACTGCTCTTCTGAAGGTCCTGAGTTCAAATCCCAGCACCCACATGGTGGCTCACAACCATCCGTAATGAGATCTGACGCCCTCTTCTGGTGTGTCTGAGGACAGCTACAGTGTACTTACATATGATAATAAATAAATCTTTTAAAAAAAAAAAAAAGAGGATACATTAGCCGGGGGTGGTGGCGCACGCCTGTAATCCCAGTACTCTGGGAGGCAGAGACAGGCAGATTTCTGAGTTTGAGGCCAGCCTGGTCTACAGAGTGAGTTCCAGGACAGCCAGGACTACACAGAGAAACCCTGTCTCGAAAAAACCAAATCCCAAAAACAAAAAACAAACAAAAAACAAAAAACAAAAAACAAAAAAAAAAAAGAGGGTACATTGCTGGGTGGTGGTGGCCACGCCTTTAATCCCAGCACTTGGGAGGTAGAGGCAGGCGGATTTCTGAGTTCGAGGCCAGCCTGGTCTATAGAGTGAGTTCCAGGACAGCCAGGGCTATACAGAGAAACCCTGTCTTGGGGGGGGGGGGGAAAGGGTGCATGTTTTTCTTTTACCCCTGTTGGTAGGCATGCAGAAGTGACAAGTGAAGCCCAAGCAGCCATACAGGACCAGAAGGGAGAAGCTACTTGCTAATGATGACAAGTGACAGGAAGTCCTGCAGAGCACCATTGCATTCTGGGACGTCCCTCCTCCAGACTTGTGTATTAGAGGGAAATAAACTTCTATCTTGTTTAAGCCACAAAGATTTTCAGGGTTTGCTCATTTTCAACCCATTTTGGTTTTCCTTGACATAATGACAGACTGGCACAGGGTTGTGTCCAAGTGAGTAGTCAAAAAGAAGGGTACCGTTGACCTGAGGCCTGAATGGTGAGTCAGAGCCTGTGTTTGACACAGGAGTGGCATCATGATTGGCATTTCTAAGAGGCCATTCTGACTGGCTTCTGGCAACCAAAGTATAGGAACCGGGGAAGTGTGAGGCCGCTTGGGAGACCCCTGGACTGATTGGAAATATGAACGCTTAGGGAGACCAGTAGCGTTAGAGGCAAGG
This sequence comes from Apodemus sylvaticus, assembly GCF_947179515.1. Lineage (NCBI taxonomy): Eukaryota > Metazoa > Chordata > Mammalia > Rodentia > Muridae > Apodemus > Apodemus sylvaticus. Next base: position 20,583,791 of record NC_067481.1, read on the forward strand.
AGGAATGCTGAGGAGGGGACAGGGAACGGGGCTAGAGGAGGCCAAGGGTGCCTTCTTGCTTGTTTAAGAAGTGATCAGAAGTAAATGAACCCTCCGCTATGACATTCAGATGACCTTTCTTAAACACTATGGTCTCAAATATGCTTTGGCAGTGTGACAGGGGGCCCAGTCCTGCCCAGATTTCATTCAAATCCACAAAGACAAGGATGGGTCTCCAGACAAATCTGGAGACCCAGCGTCGGGGAGGCCGCGGAGAGAGGATCAAGAGCTTGAAGCTTGTGGAGTAAGACGATGTCTCAGAAAACACTAACAAACCAGCAGAGCCTAGGCTGTCTCTGGTCCCTGGCGCAGGGAGTCGCTTGGCCCAGCACATCTGGGCTGAGTTCCTCCCTGCCTCCATCCCAGGGCAGAGCCAGGAGCAGGAGTGTTGATCCTTGAAAGTCACAGCTTATGGTTCAGTGGATTTGGGACTGAGGGCGAAGGGTGGCTCAGGACAAGCAGAGGAATGTGAAAAGTCCAGAAATCAAAAGAACAGAGAAGATCCCCAAAAGAGCGTGTATCCAATGACGAGAGTCTAGAATGGGTCAGGGTCTCCTCAAGCAGATCCTGTGTTCTCTGAGCCGGTCTGAGCCAGCCAAGCTCTCTCCTGTCCCCTTGGGAAAGCAGTAGCTCCCCACCCCCACAGCTCACTGGACTCTGAAGAGCAAACCCACTTGTGTATGTTCTGAAAAGACTATCCACACAGACCTGGCTCTGCTGGCCTGGCTAAAATCCTCCTCTTTCTTCTCAGGCCCAAGGCCCAGCAAAAGAGAGACCCAGAGCTCTGACGGAATAGAAAGAATGGCCTTTCCGGTCCCTTTGTCACTCCCCACCCCTCTCCTTGCTCCCTCAGGAAAGGGGGAGCCGTGTGTGTGTGTGTGTGTGTGTGTGTGTGTGTGTGTGTGTGCATTTCCTGTCAGATTCTGTGACCTCCACTGAGACTCTGTCAGTTTTTCACCTCTGGTCGTGTGTGTGTGTGTGTGTGTGTGTGTGTGTGTGTGTGTGTGTGTGTGTGTGCGTGCGCTCGCTCGCAAGCACGTGCGTCTGCCCGTGGCGTGTTATTTCACCTCCTCCCTGGTCTAGTCCCTCCCAAGTGTCATTGTCATCCTGTCTGAGTCTCATCTGTGTCCTCTCCTGTCTCATCCTGTTTGGTGTCCTCCTGCTGCCTGTCCTGATCCACCCCCTCCCCCACCTGACGCCCCCCACCTCTCACCCTACCCCCCCACCCCATACATATCTAGATTCCTAGCTCATTTTCTCCCTAAGGAACTTCTTCAGGGCTAGGCTCAGATTACTCCCTGGGGACAACTAGTACCTCCCCAGTGACTTTTCTCTCTAGTCCCCACTCATTACCACATCTCTTGTCACCATACTCGTGTACATTATGGGATGCTATCATCTGCCCCGCTAGATAGGAGTCCCTAAGGATGGATGATTTGAGGACCCCAGCTCAGGACCCCACCTACCCAGGAGATGTTCCATCCTCAGTAGCATCTTGACCCAGCCCCAGTCTGCATCCCAAGGGGACTATGACTCCCACCTATTGGTCACTCTACTCGGTCCCAAGGGTTCAGAGAGGAAAGGGATGAGCTCGCTGTGAGGGTGGTCACACTGCAAACTGGTAGAACTTCCTGCCCCAGCAGTTCAGTGAAGCTGGGTTGTGAGAGTCTGTGGAGTACGGACTTCCACAGAAGCCAGTGGTTCTCCCAGGCCACCCTGGACACAGCTTGTCCCCACCTAACTACAGCTCTGGCTCCAGCTTGATTTATTAGGACACCTGCTTGCTTTGGTTGCCACTTCAAACCCCGTCCTTCTTTCCTTTAGTCTTGCCTCCATCCCATGGGCAGCTGAGACTGTCCCTCGGGGCAGTGTGGCTTGACGGAGGACTCAGAGCAGCATGGCACGAGGGAGTGGATGTGACATGGTTAAGGGACTCCATCTTCAGTGGTTACGGCCGCACACCAACACCCCACTCTTCCTCCTCACTCCATACAAGATTCAGCTCACCTAACTGCCACTAAGTCCCTGGTCCTGTCTGGTCACGCAGACAGGGAGGTCTGAGCCAGGAGGCTTCCTGTGAGAGGGCTACAGTGGGCTGAGGAATGGGGCACAGTTGGTAGGGTGTTACCTGACATTCCCAAAGCCCTGGGTTCGATCCTTACCACTGTATAAAGTGGGCATGGTACCGCACACCCATTAGTTCAGAACTCAGGGTCAGAAGGTCAGGGTCATCCTCCGCTTCATAGCAAGTTTGAGACACCTTGAACTACATGAGATCCTATTTCTCTATGAAGCCCTAGCTGTCCTGGAACTTACTCTGCAGACCAGGCTGACCTCAAACTCACAGAAATCCACCTGCCTCTGTCTCCCAAATGATAAGATTAAGGCATGTGCCACCTGGTTATTTATTTATTTATTTATTTATTTATTTATTTATTTATTTATTTATTGTGACAGGGTCTCTCTACAAATCAGTGGCTCTCCTGGAATTCAATTTGTAGACCTGCCAGCCTTGAACTCATAGAAGTCCACCTGCTGTCAGGTAGTGGTGACTCACACCTTTAATCCCAGCATTTGGGAGGCAGAGGCAGGCATATTTCTGAGTTCGAGGCCAGCCTAGTCTACAGAGTGAGTTCCAGGACAGCCAAGGCTATAGAGAGAAAACCTGTATTGAAAAAAAAAAAAAAAAAAGAAGTCCACCTGCCACCTGCCTCTCAAGTGCTGGGATTAAAGGCATGTACCACGACACCTGAGGGAAAGTTAAAAAATAAAAATAAAAATAAAAAATAAGAAAGGAGAGAGGAAGCCAGGCGATGGTGGCGCACGCCTGTAATCCCAGCACTCTGGGAGGCAGAGGCAGGCGGATTTTTGAGTTTGAGGCCAGCCTGGTCTACAGAGTGAACTCCAGGATAGCCAGGGCTAACCCTGTCTCGGAAAAACCAAATCTAAAAAAGAAAGAAAGAAAGGAGAGAGAGAGAGAGAGAGAGGAGAAGGAGGGAGGGAGGGAAGGAGGGAGGAAAAGAGGGAGGGAGGGAGGGAAGGAGGGAGGGAGGGACCAACCAAAGAAGCCTGGTCAGTGGTGCTCAGCTCACGGTCTGGTCATCTCGCTTAGGGAAAGCATGTGGTGTCTCTGTCACTTGAAGAGCTGCTTCTGCATCGCACGGCAGCAGCTGAACACCCAGCACAGGCTCTGCAGCCAAGGCCTGCTACCCTAGAGGATTCTGCCCTCACCCACTGTCCCTTTAGCTTTGCTGGGACTCAGCCATGGCGAGCTAGTGAGGGAGAGCAGTCAATGTGTTCCTTTTGCCCATCTCTTAATTTTTCTATTGTTGTAGCCTGAACTGGGGCAGGGAGTGGGGGAGTTCTTGAAAGCTCACTCTCTCCTTCACACTCTCCCTCTCTCCTCATACAGCTCAGGCAAACCTTGAACCCCCTATGTATGTAACAGAGGATGACCTTGAACTTCTGATCCTCCAACTTTTGAGCTCTGGGATACCCCCACACACACACACTGTTGGAATTACGAGTGAGCAGTGCCACACCCAGTTTTATGTGTGGCTGGGGATTAAAGCAGGGCTTCATGCATGTTGGACAAGCACTCTGCCATCCCAGCTTCATCCTCAGCCCTGGGAAGTTTCTCATCATAGAAGAGGAAATCCAGGCTCTGAGAGACCAGGAGGCTGCCCTGGTCCCATAGTCAGTATCCAACTTGGTCTGCTCTAAACCATTTCATTCCCACCCTGTGGAACTCATCTGTCAGTCAGAGATAGGTGCCCTGGCCAGGGCACCCCCCAAGAGGAGAGAACAGTCCTGTTGGAGCTGTCAGGGGAGGTGTATGCGGGGGCCAAGAATGCTGGCACTCTCTGCCTAGGGGCCTGGGTTGGGCTGCCACAGAGGAGCCAGTGTGCCCAGACATTGGTGCTTTGTGAGCAGAGGCTCGTGTGGGGACAGTTGTTTTCTTGACCTGACATTGTTTCAGGTTGACTTGTCAGTGTCCTAGACCCTAAAGGCCAGCTCTCAGGAGCCAGTGGGGTCTTTGGGAGACGGTAGCTAAAGTCCTGTAGTCAGGGGCGAGAAGAGAGGACTCATGGGGTCCCATAAGTTCCAGGCAGGTCCCCTGGGAGGTTGCCAAGGAAAAGCCAGTCTTGCAGGAGGACAATGTTAGGACAGAAAAGATGTCTTGAGACTTGGGTCCAGAGAAGACCCGTCCAGAGTGAAGAGTGGACAGAGGCCAGGCGGACATGTCCAGGGCCCAGCACCCTCCTGTCAGAGACCTGGGAGTTCTGAGAACTCAGCAGTGTAGCCCCAGTCCACAAAGGCAGATCCAGAGGAATCGCCAGGGGCCAGAAGGACCCAAAGGCCTCGGGGACTGGCCAGGCTGGGTGGGGTGGGCCTGATGCACAGCTGTCCAGATGTGGGTGAGAGATAACTCTGTTTATGGGGCACCCGGTAGGAGCAGGGCAAGGGGGTGGGGTGGGAAGGGGCTCCCGGCTGTGGGACGGGCAGATTAGGAGGCAAGGGCGTGAGTCAGGGGTTTGGGAGCCTCCCCCAGGGCACCTGCCGATGCTGTTAGAGCAGTCGGGAGCTCAGCCAGTCACAGAGGGCACCAGCCAAGGCAGGCAGGACTTCACGAAGGACCCCTGAGGCTCCTGAGCAGGTGGGCAGGGCAGGGGTGGGGTGGGGTGGCTGGGTGGTCCTTTGGTATCTGTCCTGAGGGCTTGTGAAGGTGGTCAGCTTAAATCTGTGTGCAAGGGGTATGCTCTCTGACCTCCAGGTGGGTGGAATGGTAGTGTGTCCATGCGCATGTAGTGCCCCGGCGCACCTGTGGCAGGGTGAGGGGGCGATTTTCACACCAAGAGGTGTGTGTAGCTGGAGTGCGTCTGGGGAGCAAAGTTGAGACCTTCCACCAGGGGTAGGTCCCCCCTGCTTTCTACCTATCGGCCCCATGAGCCCTGTGGACTCAGGCCTCATATCCTCCAGATGTGGGGCATCCCCACCACTGACCTGGGAGACCATATGTCAGCCAGCATTGATTCCTATGTGGGGCATTCCTAGGGGTCAACTTGGGGGTTTGGCACTGTCCCCAGCCCATAGACCTTTGGAAGGGAAGAGGAGAGTGCATCTCTACTGAGGCTAATTCTGTAGGAACTGGAAGAGAATCAGGGAGGGATGAAGATCACGAGCCTGACTGAGCTGGTCATCAGTGGCAGGCAGGCGTGATGACAGACTGTTGGCACCGGACGTGTGTTTTCAGTGTGAACTCCATCAGCACAGTGGGTCTATCATGTGGGAATCATTCTTCCCAGCTCTATGTTACAGATGGGAGAAACCCTGAGGCTTGGGTATTCTGTCACCTTCCTTAGTCCACAAAGCTAGTGAACGAGGCAGCCGGGATTACATAAGCTCGGGGAGTCTGACTACGGAGGCCATGTCTGAACTTTTAACTCCCAACCAGCTAAGAACTATTTTCTTCTCTGGGAGGCAGTTCAGGGCAGTGGGGAGAGAGGCTTGTGGCGTTGAAAGCCAGAGGTTTGATCCTGCCTCTGATCCATCCAGTGCCCCTGAAGTAGGTGAACTCTTCTGAATCTTGGCTTTGTCAAATGTCACCACGAACATTTACTGGTTCCACTGGTCTGGGGACTGGGAGAGAGGGGCACCACAGTTGCTTATTTTTAAGTGTGGGGTTGATGGCAAAAAAGTGGTACTGTGCCACCAGGGAGCTGTCTCTGTCATCTGTCCCTGTCCCCGTGTCTTCTCAGCTGGGCTCCACCCCCTGGGCTCCAGATGGCCCACTCGTCCCTTATCTGTCCTGGCTGGCAGCTGGTCCTCCAGGTGTTTGGGGTGCTTCTAAACTCAGAGCACAGAAGACTCGGGGGCCCAGGCTCTTATCAGGTCCAGGCAGAGTGGGGCAGAGCTAAGAATGTAGGACCAGCAGGCAGCGACCTGGGCCTGGGGCACCCTGGGGCACCTCCAAGGCTCAGCTGGACTCCTGGTCTCTTCTGATCATTTTACTCTCTCTGACTGAGTTCCCAGAGGTTGGCATCTGACAGATGGGTGACAGAGTTAAACACCTGAGAGCTTCCGAAGGCTATTGGTCCAGGCAGGGTCAGGGAGGCAGCCCAGGACTCCGGATCCCTGGCTATGCCATGCTGTCCTTCAGGAGAGAGACTCAAGGCGCCAGTCCCAGCCCACAGTGGGATTTTGGTATCTCGGGATCTGAGGCCCAGCCAGAAAGCAGTGTGGACGTGTCCAGAGAAGGAAAGAAGAAAAATAAAGATAGACTGGAGAAACTGGGTGCGAACCTTGGGGAAAGGAAGAAGGAGACAGAGAGCAGAAAAGGCAAAGGCAAAAATACCCAGGGCTACCAAGGGCAAAGCCCAGAGAGTTGTCCCGTTCTCAGGAACAGTGCATGGTGCTCACTTGCCACTCCCCAGGCCTTGATGACAACTTGCTCTCTCGGAACCCAGACAGCCCTCTGTATGGTTCTTTCCAAATGTAGGCTCTGCCCTGGATCACGCCCCCTCCATGCCTCCACCCTCCACCCTCCACCTTTTGCCTCTGACCCTTTGGCTTTTTTTTTTTTTTTTTTTTTTTTTTGGTTTTTTGGATTTGGTTTTTTTGAGACAGGGTTTCTCTGTGTAGCCCTGGCTGTCCTGGAACTCACTCTGTAGACCAGGCTGGCCTCGAACTCAGAAATCCACTTGCCTCTGCCTCCCAGAGTGCTGGGATTACAGGTGTGCGCCACCACCACCCCAACTCTGGCCTTTTATCTTCTGCTCCCCGTACCTTGTCCCTGGCCTTCCACTCACTTGTCCCTGCTCCTCTGTCCTCCTCCCCTCCGCCCTTCTGTCGTAGTCCACTCCTCACCACTAGGCTGTCCCTCTTTACTTAGGTCTTGAGACCTACACTGTGCCCTGTACCTATGTCCCAGTTTTTCGTCTCTGCAGTATCTAGCACAAGTAACCTCCTAAATTCCATCCATGTAGGAAACACTTAGGTCGCCTTAAGAGTAAGGACATGTGGGCTGGAGAGCTGGCTCAGCAGTTAAGAGCACTGACTGCTCTTCCGAAGGTCCTGAGTTCAAATCCCAGCAACCACACGGGAGCTCACAACCATCTGTAATGGGATCTTACGCCCTCTTCTGGTGTCTACAGTGTACTTATATGTAATAAATAAATCTTAAAAAAAAAAAAAAAAGAGTAAGGACATGCTCAGCTCAGCTCTGCTCAGTCTGTTGTACTAAGTGGCTAAGTTCCGGCTCCGGCCAGTGGAATATAACTAAGTGGTTACATTTGATGACCCTACTCAAATGCTTGTCACCCCAGGGGTCCATGTGGTAACGACAGGGCAAAGGAAGCCCTTCCACATTCAAACTGGCACACTAGATGACTGGTCCCCACATCCTAGAGTAGGGACACCTTTGTCTTGAGAAAATGTAGGCCGAGGTTCTGTGGCCTCCAGACGGATCTTGGTCATTTGAGTTGGTGATGTGGGGAAAGGTCGGCTGCTAAGTGTTGGTGATGCGGGGTCAGGTCGGCTGCTAAGTGTGGGGACCATGAGGACTGAAATGCGCAGGGACTTACATTCAAGTGTCTTCCTTTCCAAAGGACGTGTCTGACGATTGCACACAAGTTAATTAAGAAACCACGCTGGACTGGGCCAGCAACTGTCAGGGTGGTTAAAGAGGGCCTTTGACAGGAGGATATTGGAACTGAGGTAGGAGAAAGGCTAAGCTGTTGACAGAAGGTACACCCAGGAGACACTGAGTGTGCAAAGGCCCTGGAGTAGGCAAGGTCTTGGTGAGTTCTAGGAACTGGATAGAAGCCAATAGACTAAGAAGAAGGCAAACCAGAGAGACAGGGATGGAACGGAGAAGAGAACACAGGCTCAAGTCCTTCAGGATCTGTGAGCCGCTCCCAAGCACGCGGCAATGGGCCAGGCAGAAGCAGCCATCACTAGGAGAAGAGGATGTGTTGTGGAGACTTTCAGGGGAGCCAGGCTCCCTTAAGAGGGGATAGGCCATGTGCTGGGAGTTGGCTGAGTCCTCAGTGCTCAGAAAGAAAGGTTAGGTAAGGCCTGGTGGATAAAGGATGGAGCTAGACACCATTTGACTGCTCACCCCAAACATACTAAGGAGAGCTCAGCCACACTGGTGTCTCCTGTCCCTCAGCCCCTGCCCACACGCCTTACACCTACAAACTTCATTTCTTCCTCCACTGCCTCTACCTGATCCATCTCATGCCCCTGGGGCTCTTCTGGCTCTAAAAGTCAGCTTCTTTAGGGGGACCCAGAAGCAACAGGAGGCCAACTGAGGTATGTGACGTTACTGTGCCTCATTCAGTCTGCATCTCTCTTCCAGGGACCTGAGGTGCAGGTTATGCTGGGGGCCCAGAGAGCAGAGGACAAGTGGACACTGAGGACAGCATCATGGGGGACATGCCGGTAAGTGTGCCCTGATCCATGCAGGGCACTGGGAGCCACTCTGGGCTTCTCCTCAGGGGACTTGGGAAGCCACCTAATCCAGCCTTGATGGGCTTTCCTCACAGGACCACGAGGAAGTACTGGAGATCCCAGATCAAGACAGCGAAGAAGAACTGGAGCATGTAATAGAACAGATAGCATATAGAGACCTAGACATCTCTGTGACCGAGATGCAGGAGCCGGAAGGTGAGACCCACCCCAGTAGGGACCCAGTCCTTCCCTCTCAACAGCTCCAGCCCCAGCCCTGGGGCCAGTTCTCCCCACAATCCTGAAATGATTGAAGGATAAACAATGTTCTGTTTGAAATGATCACAGGAGATGCCTGGGAGGGTGAGGGTGGGGCTGGGCCCCTTTCACATGTGACAGGGCAGCCAGGTATGTCTGGGACAAGGGCACAGACCCAGCTGTTACCCTGTCTGTCCCGTACCAGCACTGAGGCCAAGCAGCAGGCCTATTGCTGGAACTTCGTTCAGTCTAGACAGCTGGAGATGCCGAGAAATGAGAGAAAGCTGTGGGGACCCCTGGGACAGAGACCCCAGGAGTCCATACCACCTTCTGTGGCCTTCACAAGGTCTTAGATGGGGGAGCCTGAGGTGGGGACTTGTTTACTGTCAACAGTGCTTAAGTGTTAGTGATTAGATTTGAAGTTAAGAGGCCCCCTTGGGGAATGAGGGTTGGGTGGGGGGATATAAGGGACTCACCCTATTTGACTGGCATGTGGTAAGAGGCAACCAGCTAGCGGCTTAGCTAAGCAGGTGGGAGAAGAACGGAGATACAGCAGGGAGGGAGGGAATGCTAAGATGGTTTCGAACACTGGGACTTGGGGCTCTCTCTTCCTATCTCAGAGGAGGGGTTGGGTTGGGGGTTCAGATCACCACAAGGAATTCCAGGTTCCTCAATAAACTTCAGGTGGAGAGTGGCGTCAAACCCAAGTTAGGCCCAGAATAGGCATGGCTATGGGGCTGGGCATTGCTCCTAGCCCAGGGGGGAGTGCAGGGAGTGGGGCTGCCTTCCCAAGGCTCCCTGACAGTAGTACGGGAGGGCTTGAGTGAGGGGCCACATCACCGGCAATGCTAACCGGCCATTGGGTTTTCAGCTCTTCCCACAGAGCAAACAGCCACAGACTACATCCCCAGCAGTACCTCCACATCGCGCCAAAGCTCCAATCAGGTGAGGACTCAGAGGCATCCTCTTTCTCCAGTTGCTTTGAGATCCATTTTGTACCACAGGGAGGGATAGAGGGAGAATCAAGCTGGAGGAAATGCCCACACACAGACAAGCAGAAAGAGCGGACATCCTGGGACATCAGTGGAAGAAAGGGGGCATGCTGACTAACAGAGCAACGGGCCCTTGCTGAGTTCCCGGGACAGATACCGCTGAGGACTAAACCAGGGCTGTCAGGCTTGGCTGGTTAGGTACTCCCTGGGCATGTATAAACCAAGTGCACACGCCCTTCTCCCAGCGTCCAAGTCCCCACTGGGCACCAGACTTCTTAGCTACTTAGGGAATTGGAACCCCAAGCTGAGACCCCAAGAATAACCACCTGGCCCAGGATACTACGAGCCATGCCCCTCAGTAGTCTTGAAGGGCTTTCCAAGTCCCTTCAGCCTCCGTCACCAGGTCCCGGTTTTCCTGCTGCTCAAGGCCCTTCATGGTCCAGAGGTCTGTGCCTCTTCTGAAACATGGTGATGGCCCGCTGAGAAGGGTGGATATGGTGCCAGGGGAGTGGGCCAGACCCACACGGGACCCTGCATATCTCCCCACGCTCTGAGCAGGAGGCCTGTCCTAAGCCTTCCAGAGCTTAGGCTTCTAAGCCTAGCTTAGAGTTCAGCGCCTCAGGATCCAGGCTCCCACTCTCTCCAGGGGCCTGGCCCTGGCGCCAGGGACTGACTTGGGCCATGGGCCTCAGGTCTATGTGGAGCTGCAGGAACTGATGATGGACCAGAGGAGCCAGGAACTACAATGGGTGGAGGCAGCGCACTGGATAGGGCTGGAGGAAAACCTTCGAGAGGATGGTGTGTGGGGTCGCCCACATCTATCTTACCTGACCTTCTGGAGCCTTCTAGAACTGCAGAAGGTCTTCTCGAAAGGTGAGTCCTCCTGGGCCCCCTGTGACTGCTGCAGAGGAGGCTTTCCGGGGCAGCCACTCCGCTCACCACTTCCTTATCTCCAGGCACCTTCCTTCTGGATCTGGCGGAGACATCCCTGGCTGGGGTGGCCAATAAGCTTCTAGACAGCTTCATCTATGAGGATCAGATTCGGCCTCAGGACCGAGATGAGCTGCTCCGGGCCCTGCTGCTCAAACGCAGGTGCTTTTGCCTGTCAGGACCTGGGCTTCACATCCTATGGGTTCCTCCTCCCTAACTCCCCTGTCCCCAAGGTCTACCCTACCTCAGCTCCAAATGGACCCCACCCCATCAGGCAAGAGAATACCTCTTCCTCCACCATAGTTCCTATAGCTGTCTGACATCCCAAAATGGCGCCTGAGATGTCAAGTTCACACTTACAGAGCAGGATCTTCAGGCTCTTTCTTCTGTCCATTTTTTTTTTTTTGGTTCCCACATAAACATCCTAGACAGGGGCCACCTGTCTTCCATCCACACTGTCCTTTAAGAGGAGACTGATCTTCCACCTCTGGGGTCTCTCAAGTTCGGTCACTGGGAAGTTCTACTTAGTCCTCCTCACCCTTGTCCCTCCCATCAGTCCCAAGAGCCACCTCGGCTCACGTCATCTGTGTGTCCTACAGCCACGCTGAGGACCTGAAGGACCTGGAGGGAGTGAAGCCTGCCGTCCTGACCCGCTCTGGGGGCCCTTCTGAGCCTCTGCTTCCCCAGCAGCCATCGCTGGAGACCCAGCTGTACTGCGGACAGGTACAGTTAGGACAAGGTCGGAAGTGAGAGGGCTTGGGAGAAGGAAGGGCTCCTAGGTTCAGGGTGATGCCAGACTTAGCTTCTTCTCCTTCCTTTCCACAGGCAGAGGGGGGCTCAGAAGGACCCTCACCATCTGGGACTCTGAAGATCCCCCCAAATTCAGAAACCACACTGGTGCTAGTGGGTAAGAGCCCCTCCACTCCCCCTGCCCCCTGAGCGTCCTACTTCAAGCCCGGGCAGCCCCCTCTCCTGAGTCCCAGCTGCCTGGCTTCATCACCTGGTCCCTCCCACAGGCCGGGCAAATTTTCTAGAGAAGGCTGTGCTAGGCTTTGTGAGACTGAAGGAGGCTGTGCCCCTGGAGGACCTGGTGTTGCCGGAGCCTGTGAGCTTCCTTCTTGTCCTGTTGGGGCCCGAGGCTCCGCACGTCGACTACACCCAGCTGGGCAGAGCTGCAGCGACACTCATGACAGAAAGAGTAAGTAGGGGAGGGGAAGGGCAAAGGTTTTGTCCCCAGGGAACTTGTGGGAAGGCAGAAGAGGTCAGGTTTCCCACCCTGGCCTGGCTTGACTTCAGATTCACTATTTGGATCCATTGGGTTGAATTCTACCTGTTCCTGCCCAGTCCAGTTATCCTCTAGCTTAGATTGGACTGGCTGGTCCAGCCTAGCCCACTGAGACCTGGTTCTAGTTGGGCCTAATTGCTGTGTGGCATACCTAGCCTAACCAGAGATATTTTAGTTCCTTTTACCCCACCCAGGATGCCTGTTTCCCCAAAGCTGCTCCTTAGAGGTCAGAGGAAACAGAAAGAACAGCAGCCATGGCTTTGGTGGTTGGCCCAGGTCTCCCCCACCCCCACCCCCGACCTTCAAGATTTTTAGACAAAGTCTTAACATGTACCTCTGGTACCTCTGGCTGACCCGGAACTCTCTATGTAGCCCAGGATAGTCTCAAATTTGAGGCACTCCTTCTATCTCCACCTCCTGAGTGCTAAGACTACGGGCAGGCACCACTAGATTGCCCTGTACCCCTGGGCCCTCTTGGCTACAGTCTAAGTGTTCCTGACCTTTCTCCTCCCATAGGTGTTTCGCATTACCGCCTCCCTGGCGCATAGCCGAGGGGAGCTGCTGAGCTCCCTGGAGAGCTTTCTGGACTGTAGCCTGGTGCTGCCGCCCACCGACGCCCCTTCAGAAAAAGCTCTGCTCAACCTGGTGCCGGTGCAGAAGGAGCTGCTTAGGAGGCGGTACCTGCCCAGCCCTGCCAAGCCGGACCCGAACTTGTACAAGACTCTAGGTATACAGACAGGGTTTCCTGATCCCCGTGGGCCCCTGGACCCCCCAGTACACCGCTCCTTACCTCTCAGACATTTGTCCCTATGGATAAGTCTGTCTGACCATTTTCCTATCCTCTACAACAGACTTGAACGGGGGAAAGGGGGGGCCTGGTGACGACGACGACCCTCTACGGCGCACAGGCCGGATCTTTGGAGGCCTGATCCGAGATATCCGGCGCCGTTATCCTTACTACCTGAGTGACATCACCGATGCGCTCAGTCCCCAGGTGTTGGCTGCTGTCATTTTCATCTACTTTGCTGCCTTGTCACCTGCTGTCACCTTCGGCGGCCTCCTGGGTCAGTGACAATTATGGTTCGCTCCCCCTCCTCCCCAGAACATTCGCCTCTAACCTCTGACCTCTGCCTCCTCACCTCTGACCCAACCTGACGCTCTGTACTCCTACATCATACCCCATAACTTACTCTTGCTCCCCAGAAGTAATCTATCTTGATCCTTGATTGGCTTTTCCCTGACAGGAGAAAAGACCCGGAACCTGATGGGCGTGTCGGAGCTCCTCATCTCCACAGCAGTGCAAGGCATTCTCTTTGCTCTCCTGGGGGCACAGCCCCTCCTTGTGCTGGGCTTTTCAGGACCCCTGCTGGTGTTTGAAGAAGCCTTCTTCTCGGTAACACTGTCCCAGCCCCACTCTGACCCTCACCGCAGCACACCTGCCTATAGCGCCCACAAGGTCACTAAGCCTGCATTTGTCTCCCCGCCTGCAGTTCTGCGAAAGCAACGGCCTGGAGTATATCGTGGGCCGCGCGTGGATCGGCTTCTGGCTCATCCTGCTCGTGGTGCTGGTGGTGGCCTTTGAAGGCAGCTTCCTGGTCCAGTACATCTCGCGCTACACCCAGGAGATCTTCTCCTTCCTCATCTCCCTCATCTTCATCTATGAGACTTTCTCCAAGCTGATCAAGGTGGGACCAGGGAGGATGCTAACACGCACACATAGCATGTCTGTGAGAGTGTGTTACCACGTACATGTCTGTACAGCGCGACTGGGGCCATGCTTCTGCCTGTATGCAAGCCAGGAACATGGGCACATGTATGTTTCAGGGTTCACCCAGGATTATACAATTGGGTTTCTTGGGACCATGTAAAGACTTGAGACTCAGTGCTCATGGCCTGACTGTATAAGGGAAGGCACCTCTATCTGCACTTGTTCATGTTTATGGCTACACATCATGGGAGTGACTAGTGGGCACTGTCTGTGAGATGGCCCGGGAAGTCCTGGGCAGTGAGGAAGGAGATGTTCCGGAAGCCCTAGGCCTCTCCTTTCCCGCACTCGCCCTCCAGAGCCCCACAGGGCCTCTGCCTCCAAAGCTTGTCTCCTCCCCCGAGAGCTCCACCCACGTCCACACCTGCACTGTGTGTGGAAGAAGGGTGACCTGTGCGTGTCCTGGCTCTGCTCCCTGGTAGGCTCCTTTATCTTCGGTTGATCTTTTAAGGAGATTTTATTTATTTACCTATTTACTGCGCTGCGGTTCAGACCTCTTGCATGCTAGGCAAATGCTGTCCCTGTCACTAACTCCTTAAGCCTTTTTTATCAACCTCCTTATTACTTACTTACTGCTGTCTCCAGAGTTCTCACGTTCCATACAACCTGAATGGAAGCATATACCTGCACAAACCATCTCATGGCTTCTTGGACCCTTCCCACACCAACTAACTCGTTCTTCATCTCTTAAAAAAAAATAAAACAAGGTGGCTGGAGAGATGGCTCAGCGGTTAAGAGCACTGACTGCTCTTCCAAAGGTCCTGAGTTCAATTCCCGGCAACCACGTGGTGGCTCACAACCATCTGTAATGGGATTCGATGCCCTCTTCTAGGGTGTCTGAAGACAGCTACAGTGTATTCATATAAATAAAAATAAATACATCTCTAAAAAAAAACCCCAAAAAACAAAACAAAACAAAAACCCAAGCAGGTCAATAAGTCAGATGAGGAAGAAGGCGGATGGATGGATGGATGGATGGATGGATCGATGGATCGATGGATGCATGAACGAAGAGATAGGTGGTAGGTAGGTGATGGCTGTATAGGCAGTAGATCTGTAAATGGATGTTTGGATGCAATGGGTAAAGGATGTACAGACAGCTACTTGATAGTGCCCAGCCAACTTATCAATACTGTCTAGCTCAAGCCAAGGCTTGGGAGGGAACACCAGGTTTTGTCGGTTACAGATTTTCCAGGACTACCCACTACAACAGAGCTATGCCCCTGTTGTGATGAAGCCCAAACCGCAGGGTCCCGTGCCCAACACAGCTCTCTTCTCCCTCGTGCTCATGGCTGGAACTTTCCTACTTGCCATGATGCTAAGGAAATTCAAGAACAGCACCTACTTCCCTGGCAAGGTCGGTACACCGCTGCCCTTTCCCTCACTCCTAGCTTCTCCAGTACCCTCGACTCCCCTTCTACCCCAGGCCCCCATTTACAGGGACCATGTTGGATGCAAACCCATCTCAACTCAGCACCAAGATCCAGCAGGGAACCAGGGATAGGCAGTTCTTGGGAGAGGGAGAAGGGTAGGGCCAGGCGGGGAGGGGCCAGAGGATAGCTGGGGTAAAGACAGACATTGGTTCTTGATGGACCTCTCGGCATAAGCAGAGTCCCTGGCAAATGTAGGATGGGGCCGGGTGGTGGTGCACACCTGTAATCCCAGCACTTGGGAGGCAGAGGCAGGCGGATTTCTGAGTTCAAGGCCAGCCTGGTCTACAGAGTGAGTTCCAGGACAGCCAGGGCTACACAGAGAAACCCTGTCTCAAAAAACAAAAATCAAAAAACAAATAAATGTAGGATGGGGAAGAAGGCAGGTGGGAGGCAGACCTGGCTCCTTTATCTGCTTTATCTGCTTACAGTTCCGCAGAGTCATTGGGGACTTCGGGGTCCCCATCTCCATCCTGATAATGGTCCTAGTGGATTCCTTCATCAAGGGCACCTACACACAGGTGAGTCCTCTGGCGTGCCACCGTAAGCCTCCGTTTCCTTCCTCTCCTGTGTACCCTGCCAGAATGGCTTCTCCTAACCCAAAGCTAGCTAGAATTCTTTCCTTGGTCTTCCAATATTCCCTGAAGACGCATCCACTCAAGCAAGACCCTGGGCCACCTTGCCCTTTTTATTCCTTTGCCCAGGGGGCACTAAGCCAGGCAGACTCAGCTCAGCCACCAAACAGCTGTGCAGTCTGGGGCAAGCTATGTGACCTCTCTGATCTTGTTTGTTTGCCTACATCAGGACTGAGAGGACACATACAGATGGCTTGGAGAAGTAACAAATGTCCAGTGAACCAGGCCCTTGAGCACCCGACTCCCTGCCCTAGGACCCTGGCTTCCCTGACCTATGTGTCCCTAGCCATCTGGTCCCAGGTTCTCACCAGCTGTCTCTTCTCACAGAAACTCTCCGTGCCTGATGGCCTCAAAGTGTCCAACTCCTCCGCCCGGGGCTGGGTCATCCACCCGCTGGGTCTGTATAACCATTTCCCCACATGGATGATGTTTGCTTCTGTTCTGCCGGCCCTGCTTGTCTTCATTCTCATATTCCTTGAGTCTCAGATCACCACGTAAGAGCAAGGAGAGAGGCTTGGCCCGGGAGGGCTGGAGGCAGAGAGGGGAGCAGGCTCTGGGCCAGCAGGAGACTGGCCAGTGGCTCTCTGCGAGGGAGGGGCTGGGAGTGATGGAGCATCGGAGGCAGAGTCCGAGTTTTGTGACCCCTGGGGTGGCATCATTTGAACACCTTGTAAACTGGGAGCTATGAGCTTCACTGCTGGATGGTGGGAGGGGCCTGAACAGCGTGGGTGGGGTGGGGTGGGGTGGAGAGGGTGGGAGGGGGTGGGTGAGGAGCGCTAACAGTCCAGAAGCAGAAGCTCCAGGACTTAGGCAAGAACACCTAAGGGTGTTCCAGAGACTTCGAGCTCCCAGAGTCTGAATTCTCAAACAGTCAGAGGGAGTGAGCCGGGAACTCAAAGGGATATGGGAACAAAAGCAAAAAGAGACCCAGGGGGCCAGGGCATGGGGAAAGAAAGAGGCGCCCGCTGGGAGGACCCAGCTCAACCGGCTTCCCTTCCCCCCACCTCAGGCTGATTGTCAGTAAACCAGAGCGGAAGATGATCAAGGGCTCCGGTTTCCACCTGGACTTGCTGCTGGTCGTTGGCATGGGTGGGGTGGCCGCGCTCTTTGGGATGCCTTGGCTCAGCGCCACCACTGTGCGGTCTGTTACCCACGCCAATGCCCTCACAGTCATGGGGAAGGCCAGTGGTCCAGGGGCTGCAGCTCAGATCCAAGAGGTCAAGGAACAGCGGATCAGTGGGCTCCTGGTCTCCGTGCTCGTGGGTAAGTGGGGCTAGCCACGCCCCTCCGCCCTTCTCCACTCCTTTCTGGTCCTCGGTCTTGGGATGGGGCGGGGGAGGGGCTCTTCCCCCTCAGAAATCCCACTTCCTCTAACATCCCTGCACAACTTTGACTCTTTCTCTAGGGGTTGGGGCGTGAGGCACCCATCCCACCTTTACTCCATCCAGGTCCCTATACACCAGTTGCTCATGCTTCCTTCCCCAACACTAGTTCCTCACAGGAGGGAATCTAGCAGGCTTGAGGAAGCACAGGGCCCTGGGACATGGGCCCTGTGATGGGCATTTGTGCAGGGCAGGAGGGCTGTACCGCTGGGCTCTTTCCAAGTCAGTTCCTTCTTCCACATGCTTAGCCAAGAGGAATGTAAGAAACTGGGGTTTGGCCCTGCCCTGCTTCTGGTTGAGGAACTTCCCTAGCCTCTGGGCCTCAGTTTCCCTATCTGCACAGTTAGAGGATTTATTAAGTCTCTGAGATTCTTTTCCAGATCAGTTGCTCTAAGGCTGATAGCATGCCTCAGTCTAAGGGGGCGGGGGCGGGGGGGCAGAGCACCCCTGGGCTCCGTAGGGTCTAAAGTTTAGGGGTCTGAAGTTCCCCTTCCTTCTCTCCGCTCCTCTTCCTTTCCATAAAGGATAACGGAGGCATTCTGGAGCGAGGAGAAAGGTTCCTCTGAGCACAGTGACTGCCCCGACTAGGCCCGGGAGCAGGTGTAAGGCAGGGAGGAGTTTGGAAAGACAGCCTTCAAGGTTGTTCCCTCCTGAGCCTAGAGATAGATGCTGCAGAAGAAAGAGGGTCGCGTGGCCCTTGTGGTTTCATGCTGGGTCCCAGGTGTGAGTGAAGCCCCACTGGTGCCGATCCCTGGGTGACCTGAACTCGGGGTGTGTCCGTCCTCACAGGTCTGTCCATCCTCATGGAACCTATCCTATCGCGCATCCCCCTGGCTGTGCTGTTTGGCATCTTCCTGTACATGGGAGTCACCTCCCTTAGCGGCATTCAGCTCTTCGACCGCATCTTGCTCCTCTTCAAGCCGCCCAAGTACCACCCGGATGTGCCCTTCGTCAAGAGGGTACTTGGCTCTGCGACCGTCCCGCGAGGGCGGGGGAGGGGTGTCAGAACAGGGCAGATGCTGATTCCCCCACGCCCACCCCACCACCACCCCTGGCATCTCCACAGGTGAAGACCTGGCGCATGCATCTCTTCACGGGCATCCAGATCATCTGCCTGGCTGTGCTGTGGGTGGTGAAGTCCACTCCCGCCTCGCTGGCCCTGCCCTTTGTCCTCATCCTCACTGTGCCTCTGCGTCGCCTCCTCCTGCCGCTCATCTTCAGAGAGCTGGAACTCCAGTGTGTGAGTAGTGGGGGGCTCTGCATGGGAAAAGGAGGACCCGGTAATTGGATCCTGTGTCTTGGGGCTGAGGAGACCGCAGAGTGAGGTGGGTAGCCGACGAGGCTTTAGGAATAGATGTAGTTCTGTTGGTAGAATGGTTACTTCTAATACACAGGATCCTGGATTCAGTTCCCAGCATCCCATAAACTGTGTATAGAGTCACATGCTTATAATCCCAGCACCAGGGAGGTAGAGGCGAGGGAATCAGAAATTCTAGGTCATCCTTGGCCACATGGTTCAAAGCCAGCCTGAATTACATAAGACCCCATCCTAAGAAGAAAAAAAAAAAAGTCTGTATCCAGGGCCTTTGTCTCAGTCTTGGTCTTCTGTGTCCTAGCATATGATCTGGAGCAAGCGACCTTATTTTCCTGTGGCTCCCCAGTGCAGGGAGGAACCCTGACAGGATAGAGGCTTATGACGTGCACAGGGCATGTCCTACACGAACTGCTGAGCAGTTAGTTGAATCATCGTCCAAGTGATTAGGGAGAGTCAGCATGGGGTTGCCATGGTGAGGGGAATCCCTGTCCACCTTTTGCAGGTTCTCCTCACCAGACCCTCAGGGGCCACCTTCCCCTTTGTAAACCAGTCACCTAGACCAACTCTATACTCTAGGGACAGCACAGGGCTTGTCCAAGCTGGCTCCTAACTCTAGAGGTGTCTCTTGCGTCCCCGAAAGGGCTCATCCTGTCCTGGTCTCTCACCCTTTCCCCTCCCACCCTCTAGCTGGATGGTGACGATGCCAAAGTGACCTTTGATGAAGAGGAAGGACTGGATGAGTACGACGAGGTGCCCATGCCTGTGTGAGGGGCAGGCCCTGGCCCGCAACCACTCTACTTTCCCACCCTCCCAGGAAGACCATTCGTGGGCATGTCATGGCAGTGGGTGGGGAAGGGGTGTTGTCTAGGAAACCTTCTACCTAAGGTATACTGGATTTTCTGGCTGGAGACGACCAGAAGCTATATTAGGGAATTGGGGTCACAGTCTCTTGTGACTATAAGGGTCCCATGCTGGAAAAATTAGGTCTGCCTCTCCTCCCTTCATGGCAGAGTTATAAATAGCAAAGGGGAGGACTCTTTTCAAGTTCCTGCTGGCTGTGTGGCCTTATGTAAGTCCCTTGACCTCTCTGGCCTCTGCTTCCTACGCTATAAAATGTATGCATAGATAATAATACCCACTGTACCACATGGCTGCCAAGGGCCAAGAGCGGGGACCCGAACCTCCTGACCTGGAGGCCACAACTCTGTCCTCCATCTTCCTGCCCATGCTCCTGCTCTGTGCTCCTTATGAGAAGACCCATAAGGAATTCCTTCTATCCCAGCCCCAACCCAAAATTCCCTTCTCTGCATCTAGAAAGGCATCCTGGTGAGAATGAGGTATAGGTGAGGGACTGGGGCTCAGACTTCTAAGTACTTGCTCTCTCCCACCAGGTATTCATTCATTCACTCACTCATTCATTCATTATTTGTACACTCTGTAGCTACCTACTAAAGGCCCTAGACCTAGTGGACACACAGGGAACTGGTTCTAGCTCCTCCTGCAGGGTAATGCCAATACATAAGTTTGCTCTGGACTTGGGTGGGGATAGAGGGAGGGTGGGAGGGTTGTAATTTATTAACTGTGTATTTTCTAAGTGCTTCTTCTGCGCCTCGTTTTTGCCCACGTGCTCAGCCCCCACGAGGGACCTGCTGTGTCTAACCCCAGCTAAACTGAATCTTGGGGGTAACCCAAGTTTTGACCCATTGGAGTAGGAGACAGTGGCTTGCTCAAAATATGGAGAAACATCTAATTTTTTTTTACAAAAAGATAATATTTAAAAAAAAAAAAACAGAATGCCAGGTGGTAGTGGTACACACCTTTAATCCCAGCACTTGGGAGGCAGAGGCAGGCGGATTTCTGAGTTCGAGGCCAGCCTGATCTACAGAGTGAGTTCCAGGACAGCCAGGGCTACACAGAGAAACCCTGTCCCAAAAAAACAAAAAAAACAACCAAAAAAAAAAAAAAACCCAAAAACAAAAACAAAACAAAACAAAAAAACCCAACAGAATTGAAAGAATGGGAACTTGTGAGAGAAACAGAAAATCTTAGTGAACAGGCAGCAGGAGGGTCTCAGGGGATTTGAAAGCGCAGTCACAGGATACTTGTTTCTGCATCGTAGAAATGAGGACAAGGATGAACCTACCTGGTAGGGAGTTGGGAGGATTGACCGACAAGGTCTAAGAGAAGCATTTGCTGGGCACAGAGCCCTCCGTGTGGGAACTGCTGATGTGACCATGTTGTTGGGCACGCCCCCATCCTCTCCTGCCCGGCCTGCTCCTCAAACATTACCAAAGAGTGAGTGGGGGTCGCTCAGCCAGCGCCCTTCCCCACCGCTGTGCTTGGGAATAGGTTTTGCCAATAAACGTGTCTGTGTTAAAGGGGTGCCTTGCTTGAAGTCCTTTCCCAGAGTTGGGGTGCCCCAGGGGTCTTAACCAGACCAGGTAGACAGGATGGCAATAGGTGGAACCCATGTAGGGTTTTGACCATGGGAGGAACACTAGAGTCACGCTGGGCGTGGCTCTAAGCGTGAGGCCAGCCAGTTCCCCTAGGGTGGGTGAGGAATTCGGATTCTGTACAACCTTCCTCTGCAGCTTAAGAAAGACCTGACTACCCTGAGCTGACCCTCCTCCAGGCTGGAGCAAAAGGCCTGGGTGCTAACTGGGCCTCAAGGAGAGCTATCTCCAAGCCTGCTTCCCATTGGCTACAGCTGCGCATTCCCTACAGGGTTAGGCCTGTCCCCGGGGCTTATCTCCTCACCCCCCACTACTAGTCTCTGCGCAGCCTGAGGCCCAGCAGGTACCCAGCCCCTCTCACAGGAGCGCTGTGCAGCCCTAGGCCACCCGGCAGTTCTCAGGGCCTGGATTTCCTGAGCCATCTCCCTAGCCCAGGATGAACATCTTATTTCCGGTTCCCATTGCTTCTGAACTCTGAGATTCCAGATGGATGAGGCTCACCACAGTTGTCTTTCAAATCATTTTTTGTCATGGAGTTGTGATGAGCCCTCACAGCCTGGTGTATCCCAGGCAAGTCCTGTTCCATTGAGCAGTTGTCCTGGCCCCGCCCTCTCCAATTTGTTTGTTAGAGGCGGGGTTTCTCTGGGTAACAATCCTGGCTGTTCTGGAACTTGCTTTATAGTGTAGGTTGAACTCAGGGTTAACGTTTCTTCTAGGCTCCACCCCACAGTTACCTGGCAACAGCCAGGTATGCCTGACTCACTATCAAAGGGGCGGCTTGCCCCCCCCCACACACACACTCCTCTCTTCCCTCTTTCCTCTCTTCCCCCTCTGTCCCTTCTCTCCCCATACCCCCTCCCCCGTCTCGTTCGACTTGTTCATGGCTGCCCTCTTCTCTCTCTCTCTCTCTCTCTCTCTCCTTTTCTGCTTTTCTCTGTCTCTACTACCCCCCTCAACTCCCCTCCTCATGCCCTAAGTAAACTCTTTTCTATACTATACCATCGTGGCTCGAACCTGGGGGGGGGGGGGGGCGGTGGGAGGAGGGAGGCCTCAGTGTGGACCCGCAGACACACCCCTTTTCCCCACCCCACCCCATACCGCTCCTCCAAACAGACCCTCTTCTTTCTTTCCTTTGTATAAAACAGAACACACACAGACCCACCTGCCTGTCTCCTAAGTTCTGGGACTGAAGGGGTGCACTAGCACACCTGGCCACCTCAAGAACCAGCCCGCCTGTTTTAGGCTTAAAGGACAAATGACAGCCGGGCGGTGGTGGCACACACCTGTAATCCCAGCACTTGGGAGGCAGAGGCAGGCAGACTTCTGAGTTCGAGGCCAGCCTGGTCTACAGAGTGAGTTCCAGGACAGCCAGGGCTACGCAGAGAAACCCTGTCTCGGAAAAAAAAAAAAAAAAAGACAACGCTCCTTCCTAGTTATGGTTGAGGCTCTGTTTCTCAAGGATCGGCTATGCCCCACCTGTAACCTTGACTACAAGTGTTCCCAGAACCTTGTTATAACCACTTTGCAACCTTACCTTTGTTTCAAAAGGTTATAGGGCCGCCCATGACTACTTTGCTCTGCCCACCTTGCAACCATGTCTTTGAGGAGGGATTACCTTATTTATCCTCTGCTCCTGTAACCTCACTTATTTTGCCCACCAAATCCCGCATTTGGGAAGCCCCTAACTCTTGAGTTGATTTCTCAAGCCCCACCTTAGGGGGAGGCCGTCCAAGGACAGGAATAAAAAAGCTTGCTTTAATGAAATCATCTGCTTTAATTAATTTGGCCGTGATGATTCGGGTCAATGGTTTTCTCCCATCTTTGGAATTAACATCACCGTCTCCAACTTTTAATCTCTCTTGTGAGACTAGCTTTGGGGGTCAGTGAGGCTGGGACCCTGGCCAGAACTCCGCTACTTAGAGGATTGGATTCAAACCCCACAGCTGACAAGTCCATCCCTACTGCAGTCAGATCCCCAGGTTATTTATGGGTCTGACCCAGAGGCAACATTTACCTTAAAAAAAAAAAAAAAAAAAAAAACGGAAAGTCACAGGGGGGTGGGAGTCCAGTGTCTCGGCCCATCCTCCCCACAGTACCCAGGGAGCATCCCGAGGATTTATGTTTCTTACCCATCTTTCTTCAGAGTGGATGGGGTTGTAAATGGAGAGTGTCATCAAACCGGAAGATGCTGGCCACATCTTTGCTGGTCTCCTTTCTACCCTGAATCTCACACATGATCTGACATTAGAAATCCCTATTTTGCTCCTTTGCTTGTTTGGTTTTGTTTTTTGTTTTTTTGTTTTTTGATTTTGTTTTTTTTTCGAGACAGGGTTTCTCTGTGTAGCCTTGGCTGTCCTGGAGCTCACTCTGTAAACCAGGCTGGCCTCGAACTCAGAAATCCACCTGCCTCTGCCTCCCAAGTGCTGGGATTACAGGCGTGCGCCACCACTGCCTGGCCGCTCCTTTGCTTTAGTTTCCCCGAGACAGAGTGAGTCGCCCTGACTGGCCTTGAACTCTGCTTCCTGAGTGCTCGAATTAAAGACATGAGCTGCCACGCACAGATGAAAACCTTATTTATTTATTTATTTATTTATTTATTATATGTTTCAGAGTTTTGCTTGAGTGTATGTCTGTAAAGGGGTCAGATCTTAGAGTTACAGACAGCTGTGAGCTGCCATGTGGATACTGGGCATTGAACCCTGCGCTCATAACCGCCAAGCCTTCTCTCCAGCCCCTCTTTTTCTTTTTCCATTACATTTATTCATTCAGAAGACAGAGGCAGTCAGATCTCTGAGTTCAAGGCCAGACTGACTTCAGAGTGAGACGCCATCTCAAAAATAATATTCCAGCCGAGCGGTGGTGGCACACACCCTTAATCCCAGCACTCGGGAGGCAGAGGCAGGCAGATTTCTGAGTTTGAGGCCAGCCTTGTCTACAGATTGAGTTCCAGGACAGCCAGGGCTATACAGAAAAACCCTGTCTCGAAAAACAAAAGAACAAACAAGAAAAAATCAAAAATAATATTCCATGTAATTATTGTGGCCTGAGCTGAGGGGCAGAGCAGTCACTGAGCAAGCGCCACAGTCTGAGGGCACAGGTTAAAGAACAAGCAGAAGTCAGGGAGCAGCCCGTGGGAATTAGCCCTTTCTTTACGCTATGTAGTTTCTGGGCATTGAATGCATGTCATCATGTTTGGTGGCAATCACCTTTACCCACTGAGCCATCTCGCCAGCCCAAGGAAATCTTGAAAGCCACTAGAAGCCCCTGAGATTGACTTCCAGGTTGCTATAAGCCCCAAGGGCCTGTGGACTCTCATTTCCTGTCTCTCCCACGAACCTGCCCTACCCCGCCCCACCCACCCATTCCCTCCTCAAAGAAATTGCTGCTTCACGTTTACAATTAATTTTTTTAAGATTTATTTATTTTACGTATGAATACACTGTAGCTGTCTTCAGACACACCAGAAGAGGGCGTTGGATCCCATTACAGATGGTTGTGAGCCACCATGTGGTTGCTGGGAATTGAATTTAGGACCTCTGAAAGAGCAGTCAGTGCCCTTAACCACTGAGCCATCTCTCTAGTCCCTACATTTATTTATTTATTTATTTATTTTTACTTGTCTCTGTGTGCTTGTGCAATCGTGTGCGTCTGTGTGGGTGAGCACAAGTGTGTACAATGTACAGGTAGAAGCCACAAGTGCTGCTCGTGGTGGAATAGCCAAATTAATTAAAGCAAATAATTTAATTAAAGCCAGCTTTTTTATTCATGTGCGTGGACTGCCTCCCCCTAAGAAGAGTTATCACCTCGTTTTTATTTTTTGTTTTTGATGTGTCTGGGGTGGAGGTATGCGGTATGTGTGTCTGTGTGCGGGTAACACACAAGGGAGAATTTTTTTTTATGTGTGTGGTTTTTCCAGACAGGGTTTCTCTGTGTAGCCCTGGCTGTCCAGGAACTCACTCTGTAGGCCAGGCTGGCCTTGAACTCAGAAATCCGCCTGCCTCTGCCTCCCAAGTGCTAGGAGGCTTGCGCCACCACCGCCTGGCTACAAGGGAAAATATTGAGTGTCTTCCTCTGTTACTTTCTGCCTTATTCTTTAAGGAAGGGTCTTTCCCTCCGCCTAAAGTTCAACATTCTTTTTTTTTTTTAAGATTTATTTATTATTATATCTAAGTATACTGTAGCTGTCCTCAGACACACCAGAAGAGGGCATCAGATCTCATTACGGATGGTTGCGAGCCAGAGGCAGGCAGATTTTAAAACAAAAAACAAAACGGATGGTTGTGAGCCACCATGTGGTTGCTGAGATTTGAACTCAAGAGCAGTCAGTGCTGAGCCTTCTCTCCAGCCCTAAAGTTCACCATTCTTACTCAACTGGCTAGCTAACTGCCAAGCCCCTGGGTCCTCCTGTCTTGTCCCTCATCCTTGGTTTACAGGCCACAGCTGGCCTTTACCACATGTATGGCAGATTCGATGACAAGTCCCCATGCTGAGCGGTCTCCCTAGCTCTGCACTTTCTTTATCCAGTCAGAGTCTTTCACTGGGACCTGGAGCTCACCAGTTCTTCTATGCTGATTAGTTAGCGAGCTCCAGGATCTACCTTCTTCTACCTCGCCATGCCCCAGTGCATGCTGGGATTACAAACATGTGGCAGGTGCCACCACACCCAGTTTTTATGTGGGTGCTGGGCCTTGTGCTTCTTGGTAAGCACTTTACCAACTCAGGCATTTCCTCTAGACAGGGTTTCTCTCTGTAACCCTGGCTGTCTGGAACTCACTCTGTAGAGCAGGCTGGCCTTGAACTCACAGAGTTCTGCCTCTGCCTCCCAAGTGCTGGGATCAAAGGGTGTGCACCACCACAGCTTACTATTCCCCCCCCTTTTTTTTTTAAATTAAAGATTATTTTTATCTATGAGTATGCATGTGTCTGTGTATATATGCGTGTGCAGACGCTCATGGAAAATGCGGGGGCAGGGGGGCAGGGGGAGGGGAAGGGAGTCAGATCCTGTGGAACTGGAGGCATTTGTGAGCAGCCAGAACCTGGTCTTCTGGAAGAGTAGCTCTTGACCATAGACGCATCCCTCCAAGCCGAGCCTCCCCTACACACCTTTCCTTTTTAAAAAGCTGTTTCTAGCTCTCCTGTGGTTTATTTTGTAGTGTGGAGGATGGGGCTCAAGTCCTCGCCCGTGCTAGGCAAATGCTCTATGCCTGAGCTGTTCCCAGCCATCCATCGCCATGGTTTCCGGCCCTGTTGACCCTCTCAGGCCGGTCATAAACACTGCTTCAACGTGAACAAACCATAGTAATGAGGCCTGAGCACAAAATAACTCCCCCTAGGAAGGAAATAATGGGGCAAAATAACACTTTAAAAGAGCTCTTGGCCTAAAGCTGCTTTACACAGCGCTAGCTACGAAAGCAAAGAAACCTGAAAGAGACCTGAGGCTCAGGAACAGCAGTTAGGAGATTACAGAGCATTATGACACATCAGGAAAGTGGACCACCAGGCAGGCTGTCAAGATATAAGGAGGAGGACACACATCCGTCAGAGCAGACCGCTGCAGTCTCGTTCTGTGCCTGGAGACTCGATGGGGGCTGGAACTGCAGCCTCTCTCTGAGCTCAGTTAATGCTTCTGCAAAGGAGAGGTAATTAGCTTCACCTCATGGGGTCGTGGAAGGTCGCAGTGGCACGAGGTGTCTGGAGTGTCTGGCGGAGCGCTTCCTAACACGCCCGTGTGGTTTTGTTCTCTTAAGCCGTGATGGGGATCTAGCTGAGGACCCCCGGCATGCTCTCCCACTGGACAGCACTCCTGAGCAGCGCTTCTGGTTGGTTGGTTGGTTGGTTGAGACGGCTCTCACTCTGAGCCCCTCAGACTGGCCTTTAAAGCACAGCGCTCCTCCAGTCTCAGACTCCTGAGCGCTGCCATCACAGGCTTCTGTCCCACAGGCTCGTCACTCCGTCTGCCTGTCAGGTCTTCTCACTCAGCTCAGCTTCAAAACCAGGCTTGTGGCTCTGTCAGCAGCCAGTGGATTTAACATCCATCCGATATCTGTGGCTCACTTCCCGGCCCCACCCACCCCACCCTCCGCCTCTGCATACGCCTCTCCCACAAGCAAGTCTGTAGTGCACGTCCTTGGGGAATACTCTCCTCCTAATCCTCCTCCTCCTCCTCCTCCCCTTCCTCCTCCTCCTCCATCACCACCACCACCACCACCACCACCACCACAGTCGTTGTCTTCTGTATTCTTAGTTTTATGTTTTGGTTTGTTTGTTTGGTTGGTTGGTTAATTGGTTTGGTTTTTCAAGACAGGGTTTCTCTGTGTAGCCCTGTTGGTCCTGGCACTCTCTCTATAGATCCAGCTGGCCTCAAACTCACAGAGATCCACCAGTCTCTGCCTCCACCAGTTTGCTGCCTTTCTTCTTTCTCATCACCATCATCATCAATATCTACATTATCATTAACATCATCATCACCATCAACATCATCATCATTTTGAGACAGGGCTTCACTAAGTTCTTCAGTCTTCACTGCCAATTAGACCAGGGCTTCTCAGCCTTCCTAAGGCTGTGACCCTTTAACACAGTTCTTCATGTTGTAAAGACCCTCAACCATAGAATTATTCTTGTTATGAATCATAATGTAAATTTTGCTACTGTTAAGAATTATAATGATATTGTTATAAAAATATCAGATATGCAGGATATTTTATATATGACTGCAGTGAGAAACCTGATATTTTGGTTTCTTTCTCTTTTTTTTTTTTTAAAGATTTATTTATTTAGCTGGGCAGTGGTGGTGCATGCCTGTAATCCCAGCACTCTGGGAGGCAGAGGCAGGCAGATTTCTGAGTTCGAGGCCAGCCTGGTCTACAGAGTGAGTTCCAGGACAGCCAGGGCTATATAGAGAAACCCTGTCTCGAAAAAAACAAATAAAAAAAGATTTATTTATATTATTTATATGAATATGCTGTCGCTGTCTTCAGACACACTAGAAGAGTGCATTGGATCTCGTTACAGATGGTAGTAAGCCACCACGTAGTTGCTGGGAACTGAACTCAGGACCTCTGATAGAACAGTCAGTGCTCTTAACCTCTGAGTCATCTCTCCAGCCCAAAATTTTGGTTTCTTAAAAAGCCACAGAAGCCGGGCGGTGGTGGCGCACGCCTGTAATCCCAGCACTTTGGAAGGCAGAGGCAGGTGGATTTCTGAGTTCGAGGCCAGCCTGGTCTCTACAGAGTGGGTTCCTGTTGAGAGAATTTTGGGGTTATAGGGAAGAGGGGCGAAAAGAAAGTGCGGCTAAGTCAATGTTCACTGATCAAAGCCGTAAACTTTAATGGCGCCAGACCTTTTAACAGTTTGGGCAAACCCTTCCCCCCCAGACTCCAGGCTGAGTTCCGGTGGAAGTTGTCTAGCTTCTCTTGGAGGTCCTCGTCTTGACTGCTCCGGCAGCTGGGTGGGTCACCTGCTTAATTCAGGAATTCCTAGACCTGGAGGAACAATGAACTTAACCTTTACTACGAGCGCTCCACCCTAGGTGGAGCAGGATCCTGGCTTTCTGGGAGAAGTTAACCTTGACCAAAGTCAAACTCTGACCAAGTGCAAGACTGCCCCAATATGGCTCTGTACATGTCCTCCCCTTTTTTTATTAATTTGAACACGAGGAGGTAGAAAACAAGTGGATAAATATCCTTCATAAGAAGGCGGGCCTTAACCAGGAGGGGAAGCATTGACCGTAATTCCTCTTAAATATTGTATAACGTCTTTTTCAGAGGAGGGGTAATAGGCTCCCTTATTATTTTAAGGACAGCCTCTCGACGTTAACCCCTATGCAATTAGGTGTACTTCCTGGGGACTCAGAAGCAGAAATTCACCTCCCCATGCAGTGCTTTGCCTCGCACGTCTCGCTGGTACCCATGTTTGTTCATAAACAAACACACATAGATCTGAGTTCTATGTGGCTCCCTCTTTGGAGATCCACTTGTGTAAGTTTTGAAGCCAGGGGGGTCTGCAAGTGTCTTTAACAGACATGTAATCTCTCCATCCAGGTGAGCCTGGGTGGAGACAGCCAGTCTGCTTAACAGACAAGGTCAAGAGTTAAAGGTGGAATAGGATTAACTTGTCCCAGAAGTATCCAATTCAGTTGTAAATTAACAACTTTAAGGACCCAAAGCTTGGCCTCTGAGGTGGAGGAGGTAGCCTTGTGAATCAAGAAATAAGCTGTTACTTCTCAGGAAAAGTGGAGACTATATGTTAAATTAACACAGCTGCTGAAGATTGTTAGCCATCTTCAAAATTGGAATCTTCAATATTGGAATTATTTCTAGACCAGTCTATGGTTAAGTCAGCTGAACACAATAAGGAGAGAGTCATTTTAACTCTTCTTTAGATTAATTTTCCTAAGCTAGCATAACAGTCTCCATGTTCTGTCCCACAAAGTCTAAAAGCTTGAAGCTAGGCAATTTATCTAACCTGGGACATTTAACAATTGAGGTAAGTCAAGAACATATACCCAATATAGCTCTTATGTTACCATGGTCTGGGGCATTCAGCAAGCACAGTCAGCATATCTTCTGCAGCATTCTGTGGAAAAAACATAGGGGACATGCCTTCTCCAATATTAAATCAGGATCATGGCATATGTTAATAAGTGAATTCCTTCATTTCACCTAGACATCAATATGTCTAATTACAAGATGTCATATACATTTAGCAAGGAGTTTCTAAGCATCCAAATTTTAAAATTTTCTTAAAAACATGTAAGCATAATTTAAATTATATGCACAGGGACACAATTTCCCCCTCTCTTCTTTCTTCCAAGAAGATATTGTTTTATTAATTTAAGTTGGAACACAAAGTATAAACCATAACATAGGCAATAACTATGTAATTATATAAAATAAACATAGCATTTTTAGTTGCTTTTTCTGTTAGAGCAGTTGCAACTAGACAGCCTAAAAATGAATCATTAGTCACATGCACATATTTTTTAATCTTCTAATTTAGAAATATGAATATCATTTATCTGTAATAACTAAGTCCTCCAGGATTAACACCATTACGTGGTAGAGGTAGAAATTGAGGACATCAAGAACAAATCTTTACAATTTGATGTGCACAAAATATAAAATTATTTCAAATACCTAAAGGACAGTCATTTAGAGAACATATCCTTTGTTCTTAGAAATTTGAATCACATTTGTATAAACTGTAGAAATTAAGAATTAGCAGTATTAAAAAATGGACCAATTTTAAGCAATTATAAAACCATGAGCTATGTATATCTACTATTATTAAAAGCTTGACCTTTAACATCTTAAAAATAGCTGCTATAGCACCAATTCAGGTATCTGTGTTGAAGCAGGAGAAACTTAAAGGAATAAACATGTGAACTGATAGTACAAATTATCTTTTGGATAACAATTATTAATTTTGCCTAAAAATGCTTGCCATGTAATAGACCAACCATTAATAATAAATTTGATTGTTGCTTGAAGCAAGGAACAAACGTTTCCTACCTTGAAAACAGAGGTTTAAGACCTCCTGTGGCAAGCTTAAAATGAGGTAAATATAGAATAAAGCCAATTAATATATCCTAAACAACCTTTGAAAGCCATTTACCTAAAAATTCTAAAAGTCCATAGGAGCAAGGGCCTGTAACAAACATTCTATGAACATTATACACTGAAAATTTTAAGATCTTAACTTCTAGTATTGAAACAGAGACAAAACACATTTTTTTTTATCTGCCCTAGGATCCACCTTTAGTCCTTGGCAAGGACTAGATCTGAGCCTTTTAACTAAGACCAGACCCAAACCTACTAGGACGTTTTCAGGATTAAACAAAAGAAACCTGTAATTTCATGGTCAAAGGAACCTACTTGATATCAAATACATTTCTACAGAGATCTCCTTTTTAATCTTAGAGGGGTTAAATTTTGCTCCTACCATTGTAGCCTATAAACTTGTGGAAAAGTGGCAATGGGCCTCTAAAACCCATAGCTGTATCACTCTCCAAAATTATCTTAATTACAAAATGTTAAGAATTATGAGCCTGCAAACTGAAAACTGCAGCCAATGACACACTGATTTTTATTGTACTCAATGTTTTCTTGCAATATTAGAGCACAATTGTAATTTTGGAAGCAAATCTCAATTTTTAAAACAATCTATTTTCTTTAAAATCAATGGCAAACACATATTTACAGCACAAGGTTTGTCTGCCAGTTCTTATGTTCAAGTGTATAACAGTGTAACTTATTAAAGAGACAATATTTTAAATCTTAATCTTCATTAAGTCCAATCTCCAGCCAAGATTCACATGAAACACCATGCCAATTTAGGAGCGTCCCAAAGGCCTGTATTTCCTGGATTGCGTCATGCCACGTGTTGTTCAAAATGGCGACTACCCTAAACTACCAGTTTTAACCATCATGTCACGTGTTGTTTAAAAATGGCGACTACCCTAAACTACCAGCTTTAACCTAACTTTTGTTAATAACATTATACCTTTTAAATCATGTCCAGTGACTTAAGCCAATACTCTATAGTCAAGACATGCAAAATATACCTTTAAATCCAATTATAAACAAGAACAAAGCATGAGGTGGCGTTAGGCCACGTGTAGTTAAGATGGCTCTAACACTGAATCACCAGTTTTAAACTAACCTTTTCTTAATAACACTATACCTATTACATAATACCCAATTAATTTATAACTCTTAATTCAAGAAATGTAAAGCCTTATACCATTAAAACCAATTAGAAACAAGTATAAAGCGACTACATGAAATTTCACAAGCCAAACCAAAGTCTTCCCCAAATCTTGAGGTTTCTGGGCTTTTAAGAGCGGCTTTTTCCCCCAGCCATGCTTGCCTCTTGGGTGAGTGAGCTACGCTGCTGCGGCGCGCCTTTAAATCAATCTCCACACAAACTGTGGCTGGCTCAAGAGGTTGCCAGACCCACCTCCACGACCTCTCTGTGATCCAGCAGACTGCAATCTCTTGTTTAGAAAGGGCCTTTTTCACTTCACAATTGTGCCCATTAATAGTGTGGTATTTCTGAACAACAATCTTATCAACTGTGTCATGATCATCAAAAGT